>NW_026705298.1:0-600000 GCF_029867415.1 Vicia villosa | reverse complement strand
TAAATGCACCCCACACTTTCAAAAATCAAGCAAAGCAAGTCCATTAAGAGCCCATGGATAACCATGGATGCAAAAGGTGCTCATACCTTCCTTTTGCATAACCTACCCCCCGAACCCTTTAATCATATCTTAGGGCCTTTTACTGTTCTTTTTTCCTTTCCTAACAATTGGATAAAATAAAAGTCGGTGGCGACTCTGTCAACCGCAACATTCTAGCAAATAAAACAATAGCTTTGTCCTTATTTTGTAGGTCATGGATCTCGTTCTAAGGATTATATCAGGGTCAACTTTGCAAAAACTCCCTCTCAACTTAAGGGATTAGTGTCAAAGGTGAAACGCCCATGGGAGACTTGAAGACCTCTTTTTAGGTCCATGTTTCATTTCCATTTTTTGTTTCTTGGTAAGCCCAAGGGGCAATAAAAAACATTTTGACTTACTAACGACAGTTTGTTCATTTCCTTTGTTTAAACAAAGTTGAATTCCTAAAGTCCTTGAAAACATTGCATACACATATCATACATGTCATTGCATAACAAGTTTCGGAGCTTCGGGTTTTCTCATCTTCTCGCTGTTTATTTCAGCTATGGATTCAGAACAAACTATCAAGGATATCCAAGCTCAGAACGCTGATCTGAAGACTCAGAATTACCAACTGCAAGTTCATAAAACACAGTTTCAGGAATTGATTCAAAATTGGGAAAACGCCAACAAGAGATGATGACACTCCTGACTGAAAAGAAGAAGAAGAAAACCAGGAAGAATAATGGTGTTCTTAATATGGGAAGAAGACTCTGAACTCCGACCAAGAAGGTCATCAAGGTTGAAGCTTCAGAAGAAGAACAAGATGGTGATTCTGAAGAAGAGAAACCTAAGGGAAACAATGTCAAAGGCTTTGATCAAGATGATGGAAATAATTATTGGAAAGAACAGTATCCTTCTGAGAATGAACAATTGAAGCTTCTTGAAGAAAGATTGTTGGTTGTGGAAACTCATAAAGTAGCTGGTTTGAATTTTGAAGATTTGGGTTTAGTATCCGACATAGTAATCCCGAAGAAGTTCACAGTTCCAATCTTTGCTAAGTATGATGGGGTATCTTGTCCAAAGATGCACTTAAGGTCTTATGTTCGGAAGATTCAGCCATATACACCTGATCAGAAACTTTGGACTCACTTTCCAAGAAAGCTTGTTTGGCTCTCAGTTGGAATGGTATTATCAGTTGGAAAGCTCTCGTATCCATACCTGGACTGATTTGGCTAAATCCTTCTATGACCATTATCAGTATAATTGTGAGTTAACACCAACTCGCGTGCAACTCCAAAACATGTCTATGGGCTCTAATGAAAGTTTTAAGGAGTACACCCAGAAATGGAGAGACTTGGCTGCTAGAGTTCAACCACCTTTGACCGACAGAGAGTTGGTTGACTTATTCATGGGCACTCTAACTAGTCCATACTACATTCAGCTGATTGGAAGCTCATCATCTGGTTTTACTGATTTGATCGTAAAGGGTGAACGCGTGGAGAATTGTATCAGAAGTGGTAAGATACAAGCAGTTACATCTTCAGGCACCAAGAAGCCTTATCAGGGGCAGAGGAAGTCCAATGATATTGGGGCAGTTCGTATCTCTGCATCATCACAACCACTGAATAATCAACGAAAGAATACTTCCAAGAGACAATTCACCAAGATTAACATGACTTTGGCTCAGGCATTGGAACACATGTTGAAGGCAGGGTTGATTACACTGAAAGATCCTCCTCTGATGCCTAACACTTCATCTCCTCAGTACAATCCTAATGTAAGATGTGCTTATCACTCGGACAACATTGGACACGATACTAATGATTGTTGGCCGTTGAAGAACAAGATTCAGGACATGGCAATTTAGGAAAGATTGAATTTGATCCCCCTGAGGCGCCTAATGTGATCACCGCTCCCATGCCGAAGCATACCTAGGATAATTAGGATTTAATTTTCATTTGCAATTTCTTTTGTTTGTTCAAACATTTATTTATCATGTTAGACTTTTATTTTCTCATCAATGCATTACGTATGTCTGTTTTGAATCAATCCTTTCGTTCCACTCTATTTAAAACTAATTTTTCTCATTTCTATTTTGCTGATATCCAACTCTCAATAAAGCTGCAAGCCTTTGAGGGAGGATAATGAAACAATACCATCATACGATATGCTTTCGAACAGACTATGTTGACGATGTACATGCCTTGTTTCAAATCCTAAATAGTGGAGTCATAAGGAAGTTAATCCATCGTCAACCCCTTTGAGCCTTCGAAGTAGGAGTTTCTTTCTTCACAGATGAACCCTAAATCATAACCTGGGGCAGGGTAGTGTTCAGTTGACATGACCAAGTGTTCAAGGCGTAAATCAGGAATGAAGAATCTGAATGTCAATCGAGAATGTTGTTCTTCACATAAGCAAACGATGGAGGGTCAAGCACAAGTAAATTTAATCATCCACCAAGGAGGACAGAGGATGACGGTACCACAATGGTTATCCTTCATCAATCAAGCAAAGAAGGCGGTCATTATCCTCATAATCAGTCTCAAAGGCGAGGATCGCATGAATTGTTCAAATAAATAAAAAGTTAAATAAAAGAACCAAAAAAACCCGGCTGGACAACAAAGTTAAAAGTATTAAATAGTTTGTCCAGACAAAAGGTGGGGAAGTTGAAATGAAATTCTCAAAAGGACAAATTCGAGCGATCAGGCGTCAAACGAAAGAAGGAATGGCTTTCGTACTCAAAGTCCTCACATACCCTTCTGTAACTTCAAGAAGACAAACACTTGTGACAAGTTAGCTGAACTTAGGACGGAAGAACATCACGAAGATGGGATGGGTACAAATAAATTTGAGCCTTTATATCCTTTGTTTTTTAAACCATGAACCAGGCCTCATTACAACCCTTCAAAGTCCTAACTGAAACATGGTTAGTTCGAAAGCATATTACCATCAAAGGTATCCTGACTCCTAAGAGGCTTACCAACAAATTATGAGTTGGTATCTTTTCTTAAAAAAGTTTGTTGTTCTTGTTCAAATATCAAGTCAAAATTTTTTACAAACTCTTTTCCAAAATTCAAGATAGACATAAGCATAACATTTCTTTTGAAAATAATTGCTTACATACATCTAAATGTTTGACATCGAAGAAAGTTTGCACAACGAACATTCATCCTACTAATCCATGTGAGTCCTTCAAAATTGCAACAAGGAGCGGAAAAGCCTCTTGTACCTGATCAGGTTGGTTAAAGAACCAATGCATACAAGGGGGCATGATCACAATCTTCCAATCTAGGGGCATGGCATGTTATTGTCCCATTAATACGAGGTAGTCAGGTCGAGACTCAGAGAATCTCTCAGTGGATACTTAATGCCTAGGGGCAAGTCTCCTCATCTGAATTATCACAAGTGGATTCCTTCTAACAGCAAGACAATCTCCATGAGCAGTTTTCAGGGATAAACTATTCTCCAATAGAAATATATTTCCCAACAAGTCCAATACCATGGGGCATATTCCCGGCAAGTCATACAATCATTTCTTCGCCACAACGCTCTCAACAGTCTTCCTAAGCAGAAATCATAATCCCCAGCTGAGCGTTCTTCAGCATATAACAAGATGTCTTCGCACAATCTTTTTTGAGCCATGTACATCATCTCCAGCAACAGACAAAGATTCATTTTCCCAGTTTGAGTTTGCAACACAAAGTTGTCGGCACGTTTCAAGCAGCATACATATACATACATCATTCATCATAGCATAATGCATATACATGTCATTTAGCATCATTACATACCATGCATCATGATATTGCATAAAAATAATTCTATTTTTCAGGTAAGTTCCCAAGCGGACAAACATTCTCAACAAATCATTATCAAGCATATGAAGTCAAAATGAAGATTCGTGTAGTTGATCACCATTCTCTTGGGTCCATCCAGACCAGTACTTCTTCTCAGATATAATCAAGCCGAAGATTCGTTCTGACAACTCTCAAGTCTTATCAAGCATAGAAAGACATTTATTATCAACTATGGTCTAGTGGATGACCAGTCCTGACAATCTCGTTCAAATATTAATCCAATGTGTGATTCATTTCTATCGTTCTTCATCAGATATGATCTAGTGTGTGATTCGTTCTGATATCTCTTCGGGTATAACCTAATGTATGGTTCGTTCCGATATTCTTCATCAGATATGGTCTAGTGTGTGATTCGTTCTGATATCTCTTCGGGTATAACCTAATGAATGGTTCGTTCCGATATTCTTCATCAGATATGATCTAGTGTGTGATTCGTTCTGATATCTCTTCGGGTATGACCTAATGTATGGTTCGTTCCGATATTCTTCACCAGATATGGTATAGTGTATGATTCGTTCTGGTATTCTCTTCGGGTATAACTTAATGTATGGTTCGTTCCGATATTCTTCATCAGATATGATCTAGTGTATGATTCGTATGGTATTCTCTTCTGGTATAATCTAATGTATGATTCGTTCTGATATTCTGCCTGATTCATTCTGGAAATCTCCGTCGGGTATAATCTAAATGTATGGTTTGTTCCGACGCTTTTTCTTCAGATTGAGGTCTAATGAATGACTTTCTTCTAGCCTACCTACAGATAGGGTCTGATGAGTGACTCGTCCTAGTAATCTCATGCAAAGTAGTCTAGTGTACGGCTCTTTCTCCGTTTGAGTCTAATGCTTGACTCAGATTTTCAAAATGTAGTCTAATGCATGACCTGTTCCACTACTATAATTCAAACACAGTCTAATGAATGACTCGTTTCTATTATTCATTCCTTCAAGCGTAACATGATGAATGGCTCGCTCTTCCGATAAGGGTCTGATGTATGGCTCACTCCTTTGATGAAGTCTGATGTATGACTCATTTCAAAAAAAAAACATCTTCCAATGTATAACTGTTCCAGACATCTTCAAGATACGGTCTAGTGTATGACCAGGTTCTAACATTCCTATTTAGATGGCATCTTTAAGCCCATCTCCTGCAAACGCATTTCTTCCAGTCAGAGTCTAGTGTACGACTCCTTCCGACGTTATCACTTGGATGGCATCTTTAAGTCCATCTCTGATATCTCTCAGTTTATCAAGTGGCATCATCATGCCCATTCAAGCAATTCTATAAAAACATCATCTTTCTCCACTCCATGCACCGGCGAGTGCATATTTCTTGGTACTCAGTATTCAATCCCCTTCCACCTTCAAGTCACGAGCGGCAGACGCGCCACTCTAACTCCTCAGGTTGAAGAAAATTGAATAGGGGCAGCTGTTGTCCCCAAAATTTGCCCTCACCTATTCAAGGGCAACTTGATTTAGCAGTCTTCACATGCCTAGCATGTCCTCAGAAGCTCAAGTCTTAGCTATGATCAAAAGAACAGTAGCATCCTAACTTAGAAACACCAAAATTAGGGTTTTGGTGTGCACATGGAAGATAGATCAATCAAAGGTCTGGCATGGATTTATAAGGTCACATTTGCTCATAAGAATATTCATGCCAAGTTTCAAGTCAAACGGCACAAGTGTGGTGGCTCAAGTGTCAATTGGGTCAACAGTCGATTCTAAAAGACAGAATGGTCAATTCAGGTCCACCATCAGTCAATGCTTAAGATTTTGGTCAACATCATCCTCATGGTCCTAAAATCATAATTTGATCAAGGATCGATCATGATATGTCACGGAAAGCTCAGAAAGCTCAGGTGCAAAAATTGCCGGTTTTCGAGATATTGAAAAGAAAGAGACAAATTTGAAAAATTTCATAATTTATTCATCCTTCATCAAAAAAATTCCAACCAAGGCTCAAAATAAAGAGAATTTATCCCTCTACAGCATGGTTCAAGAGTTGAAGTCAAAAGCTTCATGGTTTGGAAGATATGGCTTAAGACATTATAGGTCCGTTTCAAAGGTCAACAAAAAGTCATTATCTTCAAAAATTCATAACTTGAGCATCAAATATCAAATGGACATGAGACTAAAGACATTGATTAGAAGACATCTCAAGCTTTCTAAAAAGTCCAAGAACGCATTTTTCTGATCAAAATTGAGAAAGTTACGTATTTTTGAAGTTGGGCAAAATTGGTGAAATGGCATGAAACGAACAATGACCAAATTTAATTTTTTAAGCCCATGGGCCCAAAACATGGTCTTGAAACTTAATCCATGGACCATCCACGACCTGAAAACCCAACCACTTGTTTTCCTTTTATTTTATTTATTTATTCTTGATTTAATTCATTTTAAATCTAATTAAATTAAATAAATATTGGAAAATCAAAGATTTGATGTTAAACTTAATTTTGGTCCAAATCTTAAGCCAATATTCAATCTAAACACAAGGATACACCTGATAATCAATCAAGGGAAGATTGGATGCAAAATGTGAAGCTTTTAAGGCCAACTGGAAAAAGATTTTCAATCAAAATATTTGCATGGCCAATTAGGGATTCTTCTCACTTCTATTGACCTAGAATGCTCCCTTATAAATAGAAAAAAAACATCCATACATCAGGGGGACGAAAAATAGAGGAAAAATCAGGATTTTGCAGTCAAAGCCATCGTGTAAAGTTTCATGAAACTCTAGACAAAAAGCAGATTCGGATTTTGGATTGGAGAAAGATTCAAAGCATTTTAACAACTCAAACACCCTGTTGGGACCTCTAGGAAGCTATTGACGTCGTTTCCCAAGCCTGAAACATCAGGAATCAAAGCCGATAACGGTTTGCCAATTTCTTTTCCAATTCGATTTCTCAGATTATTGCGTCGTTTATATGTTTTAATTGCATAATCTTGTCTATTTCAATGTTTGAAACGTGTTGATGTCGTTTAATTTAAAAATTTGTGCGAAATTGGAGATTCACCATGGATGGCTTGCTAGGTTTCGTTTTAGGGCTTCTCAAAAAAGGCCGAATTAGAACAAATAGTTGGTATCATGATGATTAGAAGAAGAAACCGGATTGATTCATGTGTTTATTTTTAATCTTGCAGGTTTATAGTGACACCAAAAAACCGTAGGTATAGGTTCTGGGATCTAAAGCCACGGATGAGTGAAGAAGATGACTATGTGGCGAGATAGGATTCGCCGGTTTGAATTATTTTGCGCGCGGAAATTGACTCTTTACCTTTCTCTTTCTGTCATTATATATGAAGCACCTTCTGTCCCAGTGGAAAATGTCATACCCCAATTTTTGACCTAAGATACCACCTCATATCATTTGCATATGCATCATTTGCATCTCTAACAAATTGCATAGCTTGTGTTTGCTACTTGTGCTCAGCAGGGTTTAATCAAGAGATCACTCATCAGTACAAGTAACAATCAATTATGTTAGAACAAGATTTGTTCTGATCAATTATCTTAGTTTTGATGATAACAATAATATGAATTTTGCTTAAGATAATATGGTACTCTAATCCAATGCAATTTCCCTTTCAGGAAATATATAAAGAGTACGCATAATTCAGCGCTCAGAAGCTTTGTCTCAAAGGGTTCAGCATGCAACATCAGAACATGGTCTGGCAAGACATCAGAAGATGGTCGAAGCAGAATCAGAACATGGGTCTATGGAAGCATCAGAAGAACATGAGATCAGAAGCACTGAAGCTCAGAAGATGGTATCACGCTCAGAAGCACTTCAAGGTCAGAAGATCAGAAGATGCTATGCACCAAGCTGTTTGACTCTGATGATATTCAAACGTTGTATTCACAAACATCAGATCAGAAGAAAGTACAAGTGGCAAGCTACGCTGACTGACAAAAGGAACGTTAAAAGCTATTAAAGGCTACGTCAGTAGACACAGCGTGAACAAGGCTCGAGGTAGTTGACAAAAGCGTATAACATTAAATGCGATGCTGTACGGAACACGCAAAGCATTAAATGCATTCAACGGTCATCTTCTCCAACGCCTATAAATATGAAGTTCTGATGAGAAGCAAGGTTAACAATCCTGAACATAAACAACGCATATTAACTTGCTGAAACGCTGTTCAAATCTAAACTCAGAATCTTCATCTTCATCAAAGCTCACTACATTGCTGTTGTAATATATTAGTGAGATTAAGCTTAAACGTTAAGAGAAATATCACAGTTGTGATTATCGCTTGTAAGAAGCATTTGTAAACTCTTGAATTGATTACATTAAGTTGTAAGGAACTAGAGTGATCGTGTTGATCAGAATACTCTAGGAAGTCTTAGGAGTGAACTAAGCAGATTGTAACTAGAGTGATCGTGTTGATCAGTAGACTCTAGAAAAGTCTTAGAGGGTATCTAAGCAGTTGTTCCTGGAGTGATCAGTGTGTGATCAGAAGACTCTGGAAGACTTAGTTGCGGACTAAGTGGAAAACCATTGTAATCCGTGCGATTAGTGGATTAAATCCTCAGTTGAGGTAAATCATCTCTGCGGGGGTGGACTGGAGTAGTTTAGTTAACAACGAACCAGGATAAAAATAACTGTGCAATTTATTTTTATCTGTCAAGTTTTTAAAGCTACACTTATTCAAACCCCCCCTTTCTAAGTGTTTTTCTATCCTTCAATTGGCATCAGAGCGCCGGTTCTAAGGTGCAAGCACTTAACCGTGTTTAGAAAAGATTCAGGAAGAGAAAAACGCTTCAGTAAAAGATGGTTGATGAAAGTGAAAAGTCTACACCTACACCTGCATCTACATCTGGCTCTGCTGAGCAATACAACGGTAACAATGGTTATACTAGACCGCCGGTATTTGATGGTGAAAACTTTGAATACTGGAAAGATAAACTGGAAAGTTACTTTCTTGGTCTAGATGGTGATCTATGGGATCTTCTGATGGATGGTTACAAACATCCTGTAAATGCCAGAGGCGTAAAGCTAACAAGGCAAGAAATGGATGATGATCAGAAAAAGCTTTTCAGGAATCATCATAAATGCAGAACTGTTTTGCTGAATGCTATCTCTCATGCTAAGTATGAGAAGATATCTAACAGGGAAACGGCCTATGACATATATGAGTCCTTGAAAATGACTCATGAAGGAAATGCTCAAGTCAAGGAGACTAAAGCTCTAGCTTTAATCCAGAAGTATGAAGCCTTCAAGATGGAGGATGATGAAGACATTGAGAAGATGTTTTCAAGATTTCAAACTCTTACTGCTGGATTGAGAGTTCTTGACAAGGGATACACCAAGGCTGATCACGTAAAGAAGATCATCAGAAGCTTACCCAGAAGATGGGGTCCTATGGTGACTGCATTCAAGATTGCAAAGAATCTGAATGAAGTTTCTCTGGAAGAGCTCATCAGTGCCTTGAGAAGTCATGAAATAGAGCTGGACGCAAATGAGCCTCAAAAGAAAGGTAAGTCTATTGCATTAAAATCTAATATCAAGAAATGCACTAACGCTTTTCAGGCCAGAGAAGAAGATCCTGAAGAATCAGAATCTGAAGAAGAAGATGAACTGTCCCTGATCTCCAGAAGGCTAAATCAACTCTGGAAGACCAAGCAAAGGAAGTTCAGAGGCTTCAGAAGTTCAAAGAAATTTGAACGTGGAGAATCTTCTGATGACAGAAGATTTGACAAGAAGAAGGTCATGTGCTATGAATGCAATGAGCCTGGACACTACAAGAACGAATGTCCAAATCTTCAGAAGGAAAGTCCCAAGAAAAAGTTTCATAAGAAGAAAGGTCTTATGGCAACCTGGGATGAGTCAGAAGATGATTCTGAAGACGAGCAGGCCAACTGTGCGCTGATGGCGACAGAAGATGACGGATCAGAATCCATATCAGAATCAGATTCTAAAGAGGTATTTTCTGAACTTACTAGAGATGAGTTAGTTTCCGGTCTAACTGAACTTCTGGAACTCAAGTCTCAGATTAGTCTCAAATACAAAAAGCTGAAAAAGCAATTTGAATTTGAAACAAAGAAGCTTGAGTTGGAGAATTCTGAATTAAAAGAAAAACTTTTAAAATTATCCAATAATGTTGGATCTCCTTCTGATTCAGAAAAATCCATTCCCAGTCTAAACCATATTCTGAAAGAATATGATTTAAGTTTCAGGAAGTTCTTATCTAGAAGTATTGGCAGAAGTCAGCTAGCTTCTATGATATATGCTGTGTCTGGAAACAAAAGAGTAGGCATTGGTTTTGAGGGTGAAACCCCATACAAACTTGAACCTGTTGATGAAATGAAAATCACATACAAGCCATTGTATGATCAGTTCAAGTATGGCCACTCTCATGATATTAGGCACACTTCACATGCTCAAAGTTTTCACATAACACACACCAAAAAGCATGTGACACAACCTAGGAAATATCATGAAACTCACATTAAGAATTATCATGCTGTTCCTCCTATTGCTTACAATGTTAAACCCAAGTTCAATCAGAACTTGAGAAAATCTAACAAGAAAGGACCCAAGAAAATGTGGGTACCTAAGGATAAGATTATTCCTATTGCAGATATCCTTGACTGCAAAAAGGACAAAGCACAACATGTCATGGTACCTGGACTCTGGATGCTCGCGACACATGACAGGAAGAAGGTCTATGTTCCAAGACCTGGTGCTTAAGTCTGGAGGAGAAGTCAAGTTTGGAGGAGATCAGAAGGGCAAGATAATTGGCTCTGGAACTATAAAGTCTGGTAACTCTCCTTCCATTTCTAATGTACTTCTTGTGGAAGGATTAACACATAACCTCTTATCTATCAGTCAATTGAGTGACAATGGTTATGATATAATCTTTAATCAAGAGTCTTGCAAGGCTGTAAATCAGAAGGATGGCTCAATCCTATTTACAGGCAAGAGGAAGAACAACATTTATAAGACAGATCTGCAAGATCTTATGAGTCAGAAGGTGACTTGTCTTATGTCTGTTTCTGAAGAGCAGTGGGTCTGGCACAGAAGATTAGGTCATGCTAGTTTGAGAAAGATTTCTCAGATTAACAAACTGAATCTGGTCAGAGGACTTCCTAATCTGAAATTCAAATCAGATGCTCTTTGTGAAGCATGTCAGAAGGGCAAGTTCTCCAAACCTGCATTCAAGTCCAAGAATGTTGTTTCCACCTCAAGGCCATTAGAACTCTTGCACATTGATCTGTTTGGCCCAGTCAAAACAGCATCTGTCAGAGGGAAGAAATATGGATTAGTCATCGTAGATGATTATAGTCGCTGGACATGGGTAAAATTCTTGAAACACAAGGATGAGACTCATTCAGTGTTCTTTGATTTCTGCATTCAGATTCAATCTGAAAAAGAGTGTAAAATCATAAAGGTCAGAAGTGATCATGGTGGTGAATTTGAGAACAGATCCTTTGAAGAGTTCTTCAAAGAAAATGGTATTGCCCATGATTTCTCTTGTCCTAGAACTCCACAGCAAAATGGGGTTGTAGAACGAAAGAATAGGACTCTGCAAGAAATGGCCAGAACCATGATCAATGAAACCAATATGGCTAAGCATTTCTGGGCAGAAGCAATAAACACTGCATGCTATATTCAGAATAGAATCTCTATCAGACCTATTCTAAATAAGACTCCTTATGAATTGTGGAAGAATAGAAAGCCCAACATTTCATATTTCCATCCTTTCGGATGTGTATGCTTTATTCTGAACACTAAAGATCATCTTGGTAAGTTTGATTCCAAAGCACAGAAATGTTTCCTTCTTGGATATTCTGAACGCTCAAAAGGCTACAGAGTATACAATACTGAAACATTGATTGTAGAAGAATCAATCAATATCAGGTTTGATGATAAGCTTGGTTCTGAAAAACCAAAGCAGTTTGATAATTTTGCAGATTGTGATATTGATATATCAGAAGTTGTTGAGCCAAGAAGCAACGCATCAGAAGCAGAGCTCCTCAGAAGCAAAGAACCAGAAGATCAAGTATCAGCTTCTCTGGAGGATCTAAGCATTTCTGAAGAACCATCTGTCAGAAGATCATCCAGACTCATCTCTGGTCATTCAGAAGATGTCATTCTTGGAAAGAAGGATGATCCAATTAGAACAAGAGCATTCCTTAAGAACAATGCAGATTGTCAATTAGGTCTTGTATCTTTGATCGAGCCAACTTCTGTTGATCATGCTCTAGAAGATCCAGACTGGATAATTGCTATGCAAGAAGAATTAAATCAGTTTACAAGGAATGATGTTTGGGATCTTGTTCCTAGACCAGATGGATTCAATATAATTGGTACAAAATGGGTCTTCAGAAACAAGCTCAGTGAGAAAGGTGAAGTGGTAAGAAACAAAGCCAGACTGGTGGCTCAGGGTTATAGTCAGCAAGAAGGGATTGACTACACAGAAACCTTTGCACCAGTGGCCAGGTTAGAATCTATTCGTCTATTAATTTCTTTTGCCACTCAACATAACATCACTCTTTATCAGATGGATGTTAAGAGTGCCTTCTTAAATGGTTATATAGATGAAGAAGTTTATGTCCATCAACCTCCTGGTTTTGAAGACTCTATGTCTCCTAATCATGTTTTTAAACTTAAGAAATCATTGTATGGATTGAAACAGGCTCCCAGAGCTTGGTATGAACGCTTAAGTTCTTTCCTTCTGGATAATGGTTTCACTAGAGGAAAAGTGGACACTACTCTCTTTTGTAAAACCTTTAAAAGGGATATTTTAATTTGTCAAATATATGTAGATGATATTATTTTTGGAACATCTAATGCTACACTTGGAAAGGAGTTTGCTAAGTCTATGCAGGCTGAGTTTGAAATGAGCATGATGGGAGAACTCAAGTATTTCCTCGGAATACAAATAAATCAAACATCAGAAGGAACGTATGTTCACCAAACCAAGTATGTGAAGGAACTTCTGAAGAAGTTTAATCTTCTAGATTGCAAAGAAGCCAAAACTCCTATGCATCCAACATGCATCCTAGGTAAGGATGAGGTAAGTAAGAAGGTAGATCAGAAGTTGTACAGAGGTATGATTGGATCTCTTCTATATCTGACTGCTTCTAGACCTGACATTCTGTTCAGTGTTTGTTTGTGTGCTAGATTCCAATCAGATCCTAGAGAATCTCATTTAACTGCTGTTAAGAGAAATCTAAGGTATCTGAAAGGTACTACTAATGTTGGCTTAGTTTACAGAAAATCTAAAGAATACAACTTAGTAGGATTCTGCGATGCTGACTATGCTGGAGACAGAATTGAAAGAAAAAGTACTTCAGGAAGTTGCCAATTTCTTGGAAGTCATTTGATCTCTTGGTATAGCAAGAAGCAAGCAACTATTGCTCTATCAACAACAGAAGCAGAATATGTCGCTGCTGCTGGTTGTAGTACACAGATGCTCTGGATGAAGAGTAAGTTAGAAGATTATCAGATATTTGAGAGTAACATTCCTATATTCTGTGATAATACTTTTGCTATATGTTTATCTAAGAATCCCATTCTTCATTCAAAAGCTAAACATATTGAGATTAAACATCATTTCATAAGGGACTATGTTCAGAAGGGTGTTATATCTTTAAACTTTGTTGATACAGACCATCAATGGGCTGATATCTTTACAAAACCCCTGGCTGAAGATAGGTTTAAGTTCATTCTGAAGAACATCAGTATGGATTTATGCCCAGAATGAGAAGATGAGAAGTTCTCATGTATGAGTATCTTCTGAAATGAAAATGGATTATTTTTTATATCAGAAGCTCTGATTGAAATCTTTTAGAAATTATGATTCGGTTATTACTAACGTTTCATTGTCTAAGTTGATTCAGAACCTCTTTTAAAGCAAAACAGCTGTTACGTTTTTATCTCGGGATGGTAAACCTGTCGTTACTATTCATGGATAAGCGCGCGTGCAGTTGAAGGGACGCCGACCATAGGTAACTGTGCTAGTCACCTCATTTGTCTTTATTATCTCTCCTCACGTCACGTAACATTAAATGCTATTCATCATTCGTTTCATTTTATTTTCTTTTAAATACTCTTCAAACTCTTCTCTTTCCCTCTCATCTCTCTCTATCTCTTTGCTTTCCTCATCAAGTTTTTTCTCTCTCTCTTTTTTCGTCTCTTGCTCAAACATTTTTTTTTAAAAAAAAAAAAATCCTAGCTCAAACCTAGCGTTCACCCTAAGCCTGTTGAAGATCTATGACTCAAAGGCGACAGATCTCTGCATATCTCGGGATGGCTCTCCTAATACCTCTCAAGTCAGACCTCTTCTTTGATGTTGTTATCAACTTTCACCCAAAGACAGAAGACTTTCTTGAGTTATGGGAGGAGGTTAAGAATGATATTCTTAACTTCTATGTTAAGGGAAAGCCCCGTTTGCAACATTAGCTCTCTGTCTGTGAACTGTCCCTCACTTCCTCCTTGGTCTCTGGGATCTCTCCTACAGTGGAGGTTCCAGTCTGGAAGACAAGAAGTCCTCAGGGATTCTTGATGGGTTGACACAGAGTGTGTCTTGCTAGGGTTTTGTTTTTTAATTTTTGTAGTGATTTCCTCTTTGGAAATTCTTTTTTGTATTTGCTAGGCATGTTTCTCATCTTGTTAAACATAGGAACTTCTTGTAATATCTTTTGATTATCAATGAAAAGTTTCTTTGCTTTTACATTCCAGTGACTCTATTTGTCGTTTTATGCATCTAATTCTTTTGAAATATTGCTTTTTGATGTTATGACAAAAAAGGGGGAGAAAGATAAATGATAAATGATTTGATTAATCTATCAGTTGCTGGGTAAAGCTCCCACACATTCACTAACAAGAACTGCAAGTTCTATATGGTTTAAGTGTTTTGCAGGTATACTGAAGAGAATCTTCAAAGCAAACACAAGAAGCAAAACCATGGAAACTGAAGCAAGCTGAGTGCTGTCAAGCTTCAGAAGATCAGAAGCAAGAAAGAAGAATGAATCAGAAGCACTGATAATAGAATTTGATCTATATTTGTCTATTTATTCTGACAAAATTCTATTTGCTCTGATACATATAATGTTATGGCTCCGATACATTATTTGCTCTGATACATTATTTCAGCCTATATGGCTCTGATTCATATAATGTGCTCAAACATACATTTTATGTTCTAACTCGTTCATGCTGACTTTTGTCGTTTAGTTTTTGTTTTGTAACATTTCAGGATGTAGAGATGCTCAGATGATGCTCTGGTACATTCAACAATGTTCTGATACAAATCTAGCATGAAGTGATGTTGGTAGAAATTCAAAGCTCTGAAGCTATCCGAGGGAAGCAGAAATCAGAAGCTGCGAATGTTCTAAAGATCCAGAAAAACTCAAGTTCTGAAGCTGTCCTGAATGGAAGCAGAAATCAGAAGCTGTGAATGTTCAGAAGATCAAAGAAATTCAAGTTCTGAAGCTGTCCTGAATGGAAGCAGAAATCAGAAGCTGTGAATGTTCAGAAGATCAAAGAAATTCAAGTTCTGAAGCTGTCCTAGATGGAAGCAGGAATCAGAAGCTGTGAGTGTTCTAAGGATCTAAAGAAATTCTAGTTCTGAAGCTGTCCTATGGAAGCAGAAGTCAGAAGCTATGAATTCTCTAAAGACAGAAGCTTATATGATCGTCTCTACCGAAATAATCAGGGAAGTCTTTTATTAAAGTTCTTCGAGTATTTATTTCAGGGGGAGATTATTTATCTCAGGGGGAGATTGTTAATCTCAGGGGGAGACATATTCATATGCTTATGCTATAGCTGTGTAATTTGTCTTTTGCCGTCTGTTCTTTCTGATCGCAAATTCATATCATTTATATATGTTTTTGTCATCATCAAAAAGGGGGAGATTGTTAGAACAAGATTTGTTCTGATCAATTATCTTAGTTTTGATGATAACAATAATATGAATTTTGCTTAAGATAATATGGTACTCTAATCCAATGCAATTTCCCTTTCAGGAAATATATAAAGAGTACGCATAATTCAGCGCTCAGAAGCTTTGTCTCAAAGGGTTCAGCATGCAACATCAGAACATGGTCTGGCAAGACATCAGAAGATGGTCGAAGCAGAATCAGAACATGGGTCTATGGAAGCATCAGAAGAACATGAGATCAGAAGCACTGAAGCTCAGAAGATGGTATCACGCTCAGAAGCACTTCAAGGTCAGAAGATCAGAAGATGCTATGCACCAAGCTGTTTGACTCTGATGATATTCAAACGCTGTATTCACAAACATCAGATCAGAAGAAAGTACAAGTGGCAAGCTACGCTGACTGACAAAAGGAACGTTAAAAGCTATTAAAGGCTACGTCAGTAGACACAGCGTGAACAAGGCTCGAGGTAGTTGACAAAAGCGTATAACATTAAATGCGATGCTGTACGGAACACGCAAAGCATTAAATGCATTCAACAGTCATCTTCTCCAACGCCTATAAATATGAAGTTCTGATGAGAAGCAAGGTTAACAATCCTGAACATAAACAACGCATATTAACTTGCTGAAACGCTGTTCAAATCTAAACTCAGAATCTTCATCTTCATCAAAGCTCACTACATTGCTGTTGTAATATATTAGTGAGATTAAGCTTAAACGTTAAGAGAAATATCACAGTTGTGATTATCGCTTGTAAGAAGCATTTGTAAACTCTTGAATTGATTACATTAAGTTGTAAGGAACTAGAGTGATCGTGTTGATCAGAATACTCTAGGAAGTCTTAGGAGTGAACTAAGCAGATTGTAACTAGAGTGATCGTGTTGATCAGTAGACTCTAGAAAAGTCTTAGAGGGTATCTAAGCAGTTGTTCCTGGAGTGATCAGTGTGTGATCAGAAGACTCTGGAAGACTTAGTTGCGGACTAAGTGGAAAACCATTGTAATCCGTGCGATTAGTGGATTAAATCCTCAGTTGAGGTAAATCATCTCTGCGGGGGTGGACTGGAGTAGTTTAGTTAACAACGAACCAGGATAAAAATAACTGTGCAATTTATTTTTATCTGTCAAGTTTTTAAAGCTACACTTATTCAAACCCCCCCTTTCTAAGTGTTTTTCTATCCTTCAAATTAAGGTTTTGTTTTCCCTCCATCTCAAAAGAACTATCTTCATCAACAATCAACATTTGGTCCTCAGAGATTCATTCCAACAAGCTCAAAGGCACTGAATCAACCAGATCAGGGTTTTGACTAAAGATAGCATACTCCTGACTTTTGCTCAGGATTTGACCTAATGACTTGGGACATGACCTCAAGACCCCAAGTGCATCATTTTGTCCTAATCCATTGACTCAAGACATCTCCTACACAAGGATTGATCAACAGTGAAATTTCAAATCATCAGATCAAGGTTTTGAACTATCAGGGACCAAAATCAGGGATCACATTTGGGAAACCCTAAAAATCCCCAGGAAGTCAATCAAAGGTTTCAATCATCTTCAAATAATCCCTATGACAACATCCAATGGGAATTACATCTCAATTCAAGACCTACAGTCATCAATTTCATCTGGTCGACAATTAGGGTTTTTGACCTAATTCACTGAACAACTGACTTTTTAATCAGGACATGGTGCCACAACTCAAACCATGGCTCAATATCCTCTAATGCTTCAATGTGATCCATTCATACCATTCATATGGTGAGGATAGCCTGTTTCATTTGAAATCTCCAGAAACGCGATTCGTCTGAAAAAGTCAACTGTACAAGATCACCATTGACTTTTGGGGAATTTTGGTCAACCATGACTTTTGAAGTTTTGAATCATCAATATATGATATATGAAGTCATTTGATCAAGAAAAATCAAGAAAATCAATCAAGAATCAAAAAGTCAAAGTTTGACTTTTATACTTAGAAAAATTTTCTAAGTGTTTTTCAATGGTTTTTTCCAAACTTTGGAAGAGAATAACTCAAAATTTCACCTACAAACTGAAAAAAACTTCCAACATGAAAGTTGTAGATTTTGATCCAATAAACAACTTTGACACATATAATTTTTTTCCATAAGATCAACCATTTAAGAGATATGGAGCTTCAAAGTTGGCATCTTTTGAAAAATGCACTTAAAATCTCACTTTCTTCAAAGTTCATGGATCTTTTTCACCCACTTCCTTAAAGATCTTGAAGAAACTTTCAACTAAGGTTTTGAAGTGTGTAATATGAGCTTTCCAAAATGTCCAAGAGCATGAAAAAATATGGAGTGTAGCCATGGTTTTGAATTTTGACATTAGTGAACTTTTTCACTTGAATTTTCACCATTTTTCACTAAGTTTCAAGACTACATGACCTATAATCCAAGCAATGATGCATAGAAGCAATAATTGAGAGATATTTTCTGATTAGAAGATCAGAATGGAAGAGGATAAGAAGCTAGAGTTTTAACCATGGTTTGGTCACTTTAACCATTTTGCATTAAATGTAAAAGATTCCTTTTTATCTCTTAAGCCAAATCACCAATTCTTGATCAACTTGCAAAGGTCTGAGTTCAGAACTCTTGGCCTATAAATAGAGATGCAAATCACTCTTCAAATCACACCAAAACCTCACAATTATAGGTTTTCTCTCTTCTTTCTTAGAATGCAAGTTTCTTAAGTTTCAAAGAGGTAGAAATGTCAACCTCCAAATCCTTGAAGCTATGGCCAAAGTGATGATTCTAGCAAACCATAAACACCATATGGGATGTGTTTGAATCACTCATACACCCAAAAACACCTCAAAACTCAAAATCACTACCTCACTTCCATATTTGCATATATTGAACCTTATCATGCCAAAATCCATACCAAGCTATATCTGTCCAAACTAACACTTCCAACACCTCATATATATCACATATGAACTATCCCAACACTCATCATCAATCAAAAACTTCAGAATCACCAAGCTCGATTCATACTTGAAGCAACTGCAGATCGGGTTCCACCAACTGATCCAGATGTTTTCAATCCACCCCAAGCATCCAGACACCTTCCATATGGTCCATTGAAGCTATCCAGATCATCAAACAACTTCTGTAACACCTCTACTGCAGAATTCGAATCCCAGCTTGGCCGTTTTTGAAGGTAAGTGCTATGAACTTCAAACTCCTACATACATGCATCATAAATGAAAAATTGAGTTGCTATCTTGTTTCTGCACTATCACTGATCAATAGCCCTCAATCAATTTCACAATTCATCAATTATACACAATTTCAGATTGAATCATAAGATTAGGGTTCTTCGTGTTCATCAGAAAACCAATGATCTTAGAGTGAAAATAAATGCAATTAAATGATACCATTGTATTCCTCGTCCAAAACCGAGCAAGATAGACTATCTACTTGATCAAAACAATCCAGTTTCAAAGATTTTCAAAAACCAGTTGAAGGTGTGTTCTTGGCGCGTTTTTTGGTTTGAAAAATTCAAATGTTTGTTTTCAAATATAATTAAATGGAAGCGTGTGAATAACAAGCTGCGCGCGCAGCTCAGTTGGCAAGTATTTTGAGTTGTGAGAGAGAGGGCGTGGGTTCAAACCCTGGCAGGACCAAAACATTTTTTTTGACACTATTTTCTTTCATTTTCTTTAACAACTTCATCATTTAATTTAACCAATCAAATCAACTTATTTTTTCTTCATTTTTTAAACACTTCTTATTTAATATACATATTTTGACAATATCAAAAAAAATCACAAAAAAAGATTTATTTAATGTGTTTTTAATTAGGTTTAAAATGATACATTTTTAAGTGTTTTTAAATACTTTAAATATTTGTTTTTCATTTGATTTTCAAACATAATCACTTGTAAATATTTTTTGAGCAAACCCTAATCATCTAAGTGTTAATTAAGTATAATCTTTTTGCTCATCTTGATTAAATTAACTTCTTTCAAAATTCAAACCGTTTTAAAAAAGCGATCACGATTCTTTTCAAAAACGATAAAACATTTCTTTTTGATTTCAAAAGAAAACTTTTGATTAAATCTTTGTAATTGATCAATTGATTTTCAAAACGAAGTGGGGCCTCTCGAATATTAGAGAGTGTAAGTCCCATTTCTTTTCCTTTTTGTACAGTTTTTTTAAAAAACTTCTTCAAAACAAAACTTTTTCAAACAATTTTCAAATCATTTTCAAAACAACAAAACTTCAAAGAAACAAAACTTTTCAATATACCATGGGCCTCCATGTAGGTATAAGTCCCAAGCCCCTTTTGTACATACCCATTCCTGTACATGAAATTAGGTATTTCATTGTACACATACATTTTTGTACATATCTCAATCTGTTTTTTTTAACTTTGAATAACAAACCAAAAATGAAGGTTTTCTTTAAATCTTCCCAAAAAAATATACCATGGGCCTCCATGTAGGTATAAGTCCCAAGCCCCTTTGTAAATACCTGTTTACATAGCTTTGAATAAACTCAAGTGGACTTCTCCCCGAGTATAAGTCCCGAGCCCTGTGTATACAAATGGATCATGCTTACAGGTATATTTCCTTCATAAACTCCATTATATACACACACTTTGTCATATATAACTGTTCATATAACTGTTCATATTTGTTCATGTACTTGTTCATGTTTGTTCGTACTTGTTCATACTTGTGATTGTGTTATATATACTTATTCAACTTAGTACAACACTAGGTTCCCCATAGCCTCCTATTGGGCTTCGTGCAAAGAATCTCCCTAGTTTAGGTTAGGACATAGAGTATGGTTTCCCGGTGAAATCGCTCTAAGAGCTCAAACCAACTATACCATGCCTCCCCTTGGGCTTTGTACAAACGAGTGACCCTCCCATAGCCTCCTCTTGGGCTTACAATGCAAGGACCCTGGATTGTCCCTCCCATAGCCTCCTCTTGGGCTTACAATGCAAGGACCCTCGGATAGCCTCCTCTTGGGCTTCGTACAAGGACCCACGGGCTTCTTATAAGCATCCCCCAATATCCAAATCAAATACCCTAGGAGATTAGACATTTATCATCTCTATGATAGGAGTATCTCTTCTATATCATCACAAACAATCAATCAATCAAACTTTTTGCCACAAGGCTGGCTAATCAATCAAATTTCTTTTTTTGCCACAAGGCTGGCTAATCAATCAAACTGTTTTACCACCGTGCTGGCTGATTAATCAAAGTTTTTGTCACAAGGCTGACTTCATTGAAACTTTTGCCACAAGGCTGGCTGATTAATCAAAGTTTTTGTCACAAGGCTGACTTCATTGAAACTTTTGCCACAAGGCTGGTTAAACAACAAAAACATCTTTATCATTCTAAGCACCCTAAGTGGCATGGCCCCGGGCTTATAATGAAAAGATTTTCAAACAAAAATCAAACAGATGTATGTGATGATATAGATTAGATACATCGAACATTTAGATGACATTTGTCTCTTTTCCTTCGCTTCCACTAGCATAAGTGGGAACTACGATTGCTCTGACTTTCTCAACATCCCTTTGAGAATACGTAGGCACAAGGTCGTATCCTTGGCGAGCAAAACTTCTCTCTCAAACCACTCAAACCTTAGCACCCGTAGACCCCGAGCTACAGATGCTCTGATTCCCTCTAGGGGATATGTATGCAGAGGATCGCGATGATCTTTGCGAGCATAATCAAACAAACACCTTAGGTCCCACCTCTTTCTCACAAGAACCTCCACCATAACAAGAATGGAATAAACAAAACAAAGAAACCTATAGAGTACTATAGATACGTTGGGTGCTAATACCTTCCCTTCGTATAACCAACCCTCTTACCCAAGATCTCTCCCCACCTTTTAAGGTTATTGCAGCTTTTTTCCTTTTCCTCTTTTGGAAACAATAAAAAGTTTGGTCCGTACAAAAGAAAAATCATTTTTTTGAGCACTCGAGCCCAAAGAAGGCATCAGGTGTCTCATCCCGAAAAAAAACAACGATTTTTCGCCCGCGACAGAAAAGCATTCGCCTCGTAACCATCAGGTCCCCAGTTCGAAACTGGGTGACCCCAATCTTTTTGTTTATTTTTTCTTTTTTCCACTAACGTTCACAAGTTTGTTCTATTATTTTAGGTTTTTTTATTTATTTTCGGTCTCTATCAACAAGTCTCAATAGCTCAGTTGGCAACAAATTTTGAAAACAACCAAGGGGTCCTGGGTTTGACTCCCAGCGACCCCCAACCCAGGTATGTTCTTTTTTTAACTCTTTTCTTTAATTTTGTTATTTCTTTTATTTATTTACTTAAATTTAAACAATTCTTTTTATAAAACCTGATTTATTTATTTTTATTCAATACCTTTCAAAAATACAAAAAAATATATATTTCTTTTAATTTGTAAATGTTTTCTTTAACTGATTTTTCTTGTAAATAATCTAAATCTTTTTTTTAATTAAATAAATCAATTTAATTTTAAATATCATGTGACTATTTTCTTTTAAATTGGGTTTAACCTTGTACATATTTAGGATTCCTATATTAATAACTCTGATTAATCCCGAATTTACCCTTTCGATTAAATGCCCTTTTGGGTTGAGGATTAGGTTTTTAATTTAAAACAAATTTAGGTTTAGGTTTTCATTAACTTAATTAATTTAGGGTTTTCACCACTAACCTCCTATTAAAACCTTTGACTTTCTTGATTTCTTTTCAATTCCTTCTACACTAACCCTTTTTTTGAGTTTCTTTTCAGGTATAATCTTCAAGGCTTTCATCCTAACATTTTTGAGCCTAATTTGGCTTTTGATCCCTACTTTTCCTTATTTTCTTTTACTTTCTAATTTTCTTTACATTAACCTTTTATGAGTTTCTTTTCAGGTTTACAGGTACAATCATCAGCTTAACACTTTTTGAGCCAAACTTGGCTTTCCATTTACTTTTCTTATTCCTGATTTAGTTTGTACGGCAAATGGTTGCCATAGGTTTTGATGTAAATTTACTTTTCTGCAATATTAACTGCGTGGTTAGTAATTAGGGAGTGAAAAGATAAAAATTGACTTGGATTTAGAAAATTAATCAAGATAACATAACATGAACATTGATCACTTTTCACACACCCCCACAATTAGGGTGTACCTCTCAAATAACAAACACTTGGCCTCCCAACTTCTCAATAGATGGGATGGTCATCTTTTCAAAAATAAATAATTTTTCTAATTACATCCAATGATAAGACTATTCTTTAATCAATAGAGAAATAGTCCTATAACTTTAAGAACGACAATCAAAACAGTCTAAGGCCATAAGTAGGATTAGGAGGTAGGTTCTTTTAATCGACTTGCTTGAACATTCTACTTGCACCCCACTTATTTTCAAAAACACTTTCAAAAAACAGTTGAATACTTTGTATATATCCCCGAAAGGATCATTACAAACGTTAAACAATCTTTTTCAAATCAATTTCTAAATGCACCCCACACTTTCAAAAATCAAGCAAAGCAAGTCCATTAAGAGCCCATGGATAACCATGGATGCAAAAGGTGATCATACCTTCCTTTTGCATAACCTACCCCCCGAACCCTTTAATCATCTCTTAGGGCATTTTACTGTTCTTTTTGCCTTTCCTAACAATTGTGTAAAATAAAAGTCGGTGGTGAATCTGTCAACCGCAACATTCCAGCAAATAAAACAATATTTTTCAAAAAGAGCCGGTTCACCGTATAACACTGCCCATGACACAAAGCGGTCATATGTTTTTCTTCGATTAAATTCAACTGATCGTATATGTTTTGACACCATTCAACCTCTGATAGCTTAGTTCCCATGAGGACTCTCATCGAGGGAATCTCAACTTCTACGGGGAGTACGACTTCCATGCCATAAATTAAAGAGAAAGGGGTTGCCCCTGTTGATATACGTACTGAAGTACGATATTCGTGTAAAGCGAAAGACAACATTTCATGCCAATCCTTGTAAGTGATGACCATTTTCTGGACGATCTTCTTAATGTTTTTATTGGCGGCTTCAACAACACAGTTCATTTTTTGTTTGTAAGGAGACGAGTTATGATGCGTAATCTTGAATTCCTCACACAGTTCCCTCATCAGATTGTTGTTCAAGTTAGATCCATTATTTGTAATGATCTTTCTTGGAATGCCATATCGGCAGATGAGGTTATTCTTAATAAACCTTGCAACCACTTGTTGTGTAACGTTGGCGTAAGATGCTGCTTCGACCCATTTGGTGAAATAATCAATAGCCACTAAGATGAAACAATGACCGTTTGAAGCTTTTGGTTTGATTTCCCCAATCATGTCAATGCCCCACATGGAGAAAGGCCAAAGAGAGGAGAGCATGTTGAGTAGAGTTGGTGGCACATGGATCTTATCAGAGTAGATCTGACACTTGTGACATTTCTTCACGTGTTTGCAACAATCAGATTCCATTGTCATCCAATAGTATCCTGCTCTTTAAAATTTTCTTGGACATTGCATGCCCATTTGAATGGGTTCCAAAGGACCCTTCGTGCACTTCATGAATTAACATGTCTGCTTCGTGTCTATCCACGCATCTGAGCAAGACCATGTCGTAGTTTTGTTTGTAAAGTACATCTCCGTTTAGGAATAATTTTCCAGAAAACCTCCTTAGAGTTTTCTTGTCTTTGCATGATGCTCCAAGCGGGTACTCTTGAGTTTGAAGGAAGCGTTTGATGTCGTGGAATCACGGTTTATCATCGATGACTACTTTGGCTGCAAATACATAAGTTGGCCTTTCAAGGCGCATAATGTTGACACTAAGCGTATCATTCCAATGGTTAACTTTGATCATGGAAGATAGAGTTGCCAAGGCATCTGCCATTCGATTCTGATCTCGAGGGATGTGATGCAATTCAACCTTATTGAAGAAAGTCATCAAACGTCTTGCATAATCACTGTATGGAATCAAACCAAGGTGGTTCGTCTCATACGTGTCTTTGATCTGATTGATCACAAGAGCTGAATCTCCATATATATCAAGAACTTTGATTCTTAAGTCAATGGCTTCTTCGAGTCCCATGATACAAGCTTCATATTCTACGATGTTGTTAGTACACTCGAAGAGTAATATGGCGGTGAATGGAATATGAGTTCCTTGAGGAGTGGTAATGACTTCCCCAATTCCATTTCCAAAAGCGTTGACTGCTCCATCAAAGACTAGGCCTCATCTTGATTCAGGATCATGACCTTCTTTAGGTAGTGGTTCATCACAGTCTTTCATTTTTAAGTACATGACATCCTCTTCTGGAAAGTCAAACTTGAGAGATTGATATTCATCAATTGGTTGATGTTCCAAATGATCGGCAAGAATGCTTCCTTTGATAGCTTTTTGAGCACGGTACTCAATGTCATATTCGGATAACAGCATCTGCCATCAGGAAATCCTTCTTGTTAAGGCAAGCTTTTCAAAGACGTACTTGATTGGATCCATTTTGGAGATCAACCAAGTGGTGTGGTTGATTAAGTATTGGCGGAGACGTTTTGAAGCCCAAACCAAAGCATAACATGTTTTCTCGAGCATAGAGTAACGAGATTCACATTCTGTGAATTTCTTACTCAAGTAGTAGATTGCATGCTCCTTCTTACCAGTTTTGTCTTCCTGTCCAAGCACACATGCCACGGACTCTTCTAACACGGTAAGGTACATGATTAATGGTCGTCCTTCAATTGGAGGGACTAATATTGGTGGTTTTTGCAAGTATTCTTTGATACTGTCGAACACTTTATAGCAATCTTATGTCCATACAATTGTCACAGTGAAAATCGGACAAATCATATGAATGGGAATAAGAAGTCAAACTTCATACTCTCACGATGATTTCGTTTTCTTAGGTACTTTTATTGTATAAAAAAGGTTACCACCAAACTTTATTGTTTCCAAAACAAGATGAGGAAAAGGGAAAAAGTTACATAAACCCTATGTTGTACGCAAAGTGCATACGAGAGATTCTAAAGGTTCGGGGATTGGTTATTGTTGTACCCCAAAATTTGCCCTCTCTATTTTAAGATAATTTGATTCATAAGGTCTCCACAGGTTCACCAAATCTATAAGAATTCATCAGAGAGATTCAGGCATTTCTTAAAGGATTTAGGGTTTCATTTTGTTTGAGGGAAATGGACTAATCAATGACCCAAGGTGATTGAATATGGCCACAAATGTTCACAAGTATCCCCATGTCAAATTTCATGCCAATCAGAGCAAGTTTGGGTGCCCAAAAGTCAATTAGGTCAACAGTCGATTCCTAGGGGCAAAATGGTCATTTCAAGTCAATACATAGTCAAAATTCAAGGTATTTGGTCAACAACATCCTCATGACCTCAAAATCATCATTTGATCAAGGGTTGATCATGATGAAGCCAGGAAAGATCAGAAAAGTCAAAAGTTGAAAGTTACTATTTTTGGTATGAACTGAAAAAAAGTCAACTAAACTTTGAAAATTCATCAAATATTCATGCTTCATCAGAAAAATTCCCACCAAAGCTCACTGAGGGGAATTCATCCCTCTATCCAATGGTCCAAGAATAAAATTTCAAAGGTCAATGGTTTGGGAGTTATGACCTCATACATTATAGGTCATTTTGGAAAGTCAACAAAAAGCCCTTAACTTCAAAAAATCATAACTTGAGTTCTAAAAATCAAATTGATATGAGGTCAAAGGCATTGGTTAGAGGATTCTTCAAGCTTTCCAAAATGTCAAAGAAATCATTTTTTCCATTTAGTATGAAGAAGTTACATATGTCCAAAGTTGGGGAAAATGATGGATAGGCACAAAAATCATATTGACCAAACTCAAGAAATCTCCAAAAGGGCTTGCATTATTTTAACCCAAACTTGTTCCTAATCATATTAGGGGTCTCCAAGTCTAATTCCATGCATCCATTATTTTTATTTTATTTATCTTGATTTTTAATTCAATTAAAAGTTGATTTAATTAAAATAAATGGTTAAAAATATTAAAATGCATGTGGAATTTAATTTTAAATCATATCTTGAAGCCCAAGCATGTTTAACACATGGGAAAATTCGTGCACATGGGATTTGGTTGAGTTTTATGAAAAGATTTGATCAAAAAATAAGTTTCACACATCAATTTTCCAACAAATTTTTTCCCAATCAAATCTTTGATTCTCTTCCAAATAAAAGCCCTAATATCTTCTACTATATAAGGAGCATCAGTCTAGGGCCAGGGGACACGAAAATTAGGATTAAGGAGCAAGCAACCAAGCCACCAAAGTCACAACAAATTCAAGGGATTTTTCAAATCGGATTCCAGTTTCCAGGGTGATTCGAGATCCTTGAAGCATTCCAACACGTTCCTGGGACTTCACTGAACGATTTCAACATATCCCCAGGCTCTCAAGCATCCAGAATCGCGAGAGACAAGCTCACGGTTTGCCCACTTTTCTTGAATTCGATTCTTGTTTTTCATGCGCATTCATGTAATTTCAACCATGTAATATTGTTTGTGATGATGCTGCGATGCTTTCTATATGTGTTAATTGCGTTTATTGTTCCCGTACCTCAATCCGCCATTGTTAGGGTTTTAAACTCCAATTTGGGGTATTCTTATTTAAGGACAATTGGCTAACATAAGGGGCATGGTTGTGATCACGTGAAGGAGGCGAAGTAATTCATACCATTACCCTGGATTTCTAACACATTTTGCTCGAGTTTTTGAAAGTTGCAGGAATAGCTAGGATCTCGCTACGGATTTGCTACGAAATTTCGTAGAAAATTCGTAGCTAATTTGCGCGGAAAAAGAAACATT
Organism: Vicia villosa; assembly: GCF_029867415.1. Taxonomy (NCBI): domain Eukaryota; kingdom Viridiplantae; phylum Streptophyta; class Magnoliopsida; order Fabales; family Fabaceae; genus Vicia; species Vicia villosa. The sequence goes on along the minus strand of NW_026705298.1, from coordinate 572,418 downwards.
TGAACGAAGAAGATGAAGCCGTGGCGTCTTCTGGTTGGTCGATTCAAAACGATGGGCCCAGGCGCGCGCAAACCTGCGTTTGTCTTATTATCTCGCTGGGCACGAATCAGATGGTGACGCGTGTCTCAGTGGCAAAGGCAATGGAAAAGGACCCCCTGGGGGTGAGTTCGATCCATGGCAGGTGCACTTTTTTTTTTCATTAATTTGTTTTGTTTTATTAATTATTTGAATTAATTGTTTTAATTGATTAATTGATATAGCATGTAAATAATTTTCCCGACTCTTGATTTTCCATGCCGATTTTATTTTTCTTAATTAATTTAATTAATATGTAAATATATTATTTTAATTTGAATAATTAATTAATAAATTGATTAATTGTATGTAACATGTAAATAAAATAGAATTAGGATTTAATCGCCCGACTTTTTGCCATGTTCATGTTCATAATTAATTTAATATGTTTATGATTTAATTACCATGATTTAATTTAATTAATTTAACATGTAATTATTAATATTCTTATGTTTTGATTTTTTTTGACTTTCCTCGTAATTAACTCGATTAATCTGTTATGATATTTTCTTTTGTATATATGCCATAATATTTTAATTTAATTTGTTTTATTCAATTAACATGAAAATAATATTGATTTAAATCCTTTTGCCATGTATATTTTCCATGTTTATTTTGATTAATTAGGGTTTGTAATTAGGGTTTCTTCGCCATGCTTGATTATATGCCTTGCCTTGCTTTAATTATCATATAGAAATTCTTTCCATTGCCATGAACCCTAATATTATTGAAACCCTCCGAGGTTTTCATTCAAAACCCTAATTATGTTTTTATGCTTTGTGATTCTCTTTGTATGTATTATTTGCAACTAACCTCTGATTTTATTTTAGTTTTGGGGAAGACACAAGGTAAGCCCTTCATTACCCTTAACTCTTTAATTTTCATTATCCTAACTATATTTCTGCAGCGGTTTCTTTTCCCTTCCTTTTTATTTTCTGCAATTTATTTGCTTTCCTTCTTCTTCATCTACTTTCTTCTGGGAATTGGTACCTCCCCCTATCCTTATCTTTTATTTTCTGCTTTTAAAGCTTTGATCTGATATGGTTAGTAATTTAAGGCGTGGAAACCTAATTGATGTAGATAATCACTAATAAAGATAATTGTTTATGAATCGAATTCATAGTTCACACACTTGCACACTTTAGGGTTTTCCCTCTTGGTTGCCTCAGGAATGTAAGTCCCCATTGGGGATGTCTTTAAAAGCAAAAAGTCGCCTACCAGCATATTGTCTATCACTTCGCATTGACCCTTCAGGATTGACCCTTCGAATTGACCCTTCAGGATTGACCTTTCGAATTGTCCCTTTCGGTGACCCTATAAAGTGATAGACAATCGTCCCTCAGGAATTTGCTAAGGCGTCCCCTTGTCCCGCCATAAGTTTTAAGGTTTGTCTACCTACTCCTTAATAGTAGGGCTAGCATACCGAAAAGCTTAAGATATCATTTTTTTTATTATTACTATATCCATTAATAAATCTATTCATTAACTCATAATGACATAGAATTATTGAAAGGAAAGAAACGAACAGGAAATCTTTAGGGTAGATAGCTCCTAATAGCTTGCTCAACAATTATTTTTACACCCTACACTGTTTTTTTCAATTTTAAAAAAACAAGTTAAAAATTTCGTATACGCCCGAAAGCTAAATACGAAATAAACACTTATTTTTCTCAAACACACTCACTTTCTCGAAATCAATCAAACAAAGAGCTAAGCAATTAAGAGCCCGTAGAAAACTACAGATACAAAGGGTGCTTGCACCTTCCCTTTGTATAATCTACCCCCCGAACCCAGTTTTCAAAATCTCTAAAAGGTTTTTCCTGTTCTTTTCTCACCTTTCCTTGGATAAAAGAAAAGTCGGTGGCGACTCTGTCAACCGCAACATTTTTAAATATTTTTTAAATAAACAGTCAGTTCACCGTATGACAGAACTGGCGACTCTGCTGGGGACTTACTAAAATCAAAAAAATTAAAAGAGGGGTATACCTTAAAGTTTAGGTCTTTCACCACATGTTTTCACTTGTTTGATTTGTCTGCTTTATTTTTAAGGGTTGTTTGGGAGAGACGCTTGAGTGAAAGTCCTAACCCGGACTGAGTGTTTAGGTAAATGACAATATATCGTGGAACTGCCCTGCATGCTCTGACGTGGTTGAAGCGATAGTCATGGTTAGTTGCGACACTTTGGTGTGTGCTGACGTCCCTTGATAGCAGATCAAGGATGACGTTCAGGCTACCGCGTGGTGTTAAGTGCACTAACTTTTCCATAGAACCTTAGTCAAACTGAAACCTTGGCCAATAAGACAACTCGTAGCGAGATAATCGGTTTTGGCATGTACCAAGATTGGTTGATACTCGAGGCTACACTCATTGAGATCCAACTCCGTTTTTGTTTAAACCGGCCGTCAGGGTGCCGTGTGGAAGCAAACATTGTGAGAAAGATCTGTGATATTGAGAACATTCAGAACCCGGTTACTCTTTTAGGACAGGTTTAAACCAACTGCAAGTTTGGGGCGGGTACTAACCTAAAACTCATGCAAGCCTTTAAAACCTAGGGCATTGTTTGATTTGTTTATGTGTGTTAAATACTTGAGCATGACATCATAGCATTGCATATCATAACTAACCCTTTCAAGGATCTAGGAATTCATCTTTGCTTTGTTTTGTAGGATATGGATCTCCCACTTAAGAATTGTGTCTGTATCAACTTCAAAAGAATCCCTCCGCTACTCAAGGTTTTGGTTTCAAAGGTTCCTGACAAATCTCAATTTCGCAAGAAACATGGTTATCTACTTGGTTTGGTCTCTGCAGGATTTGATGAGGATATGATGAGAGTCATGTTTCACTTCTTTGACCCTTTGCATCATTGCTTCACATTTCCCGATTACCAATTGGTGCCTACTTTGGAAGAATTCTCTAGGATACTTGGTATACCCATCTTGGATCAGGTACCCTTCACTGGTTTGGAAGTTACTCCGAAGTCAGAAAGAATTGCAGCAGCCCTACAATTAAGAAAATCTGACATTACTTGGGTGAAGAGAAGTGGAGTTGAGGGGCTTCTTCCTGAATCTCTATATAAGAAAGCTCAACTATTCTTGGATGCTATGAGCTACCATGCGTTTGAAGAAATCTTAGCTCTTTTGATTTATGGTTTGGTGTTGTTCCCTAATCCAGATAATTTCATCGATGTACGTGCAATCAACATCTTCCTGACTCGTAACCCGGTTCCCACTTTGCTTGGAGATATCCTACATTCACTTCATACTCGCACTACCAAGGAGCGAGGGACTCTCATGTGTTGCATACCTCTATTATCCAAATGGTTTATCTCACATCTTCCTCAAACAGTTTTGAAACCAGAATGGGGGTGTCCTTGGTCTAAAAGGATGATGTCACTGTCGAATTCAGATATTCTTTGGGGTCCTCGAACTCGGGAAGGCATTACTTATATAGATCATTATGGACAATTTCCAAATGTCCCACTGCTTGGTATTAGAGGTGGTATCACTTATAATCCATCCTTAGCTCTCCGTCAGTTTGGTTATGCTCGAAATGATGGTCCTCATGATAATTTGATTAAGGGTATTGTATTCAACTATGAAAATGATCCTCAAGATAACCGTCAAAAGTTTAAGCAGGCATGGAACAAGGTATACAGAGTTAACACAGAGACTTGGGGACCAAAGAAGTACATTCCCGGGGAGCTTTATCTCAGATGGGTACGGACTCGCGCTCAACGCCTCACTATGCCATATCGTGCTGTTAGACCTGTGATCATCGAACCAGAAAATGAAGAAGATGTTCCTTTAGTTATACTTCATCCAGATATGCCTACTAATCTCGAAGAACTGTAAAAAGCTTACATTCAGGTAAAGGAGGAAAGAGATACTTTTGAAGCTCAGCTCTACGCTTGTGAAAAGAAGATTTTGGAACTCAACCAACAACTCATCCGTGAACAAAGCATCAGCTCCTATATCAGCGAGAAGAGGGTGAAACGTCCTTGGGAGAGATGAAGATTTTCTTTGTTGTTATTTTCATTTATGTTTTGATTTCCTTTGTAAGCCCAAGGGGCAAGTTTAAAGTCTTTATTTCCTTTTCTTGTAAGCCCGAGAGGCAATCAAAACTATTTCAATTATTAAATAACACTTTGTTTCTTTTCTTTGGTTTAAAATAAATTTGAAATCCTATGGTCCTTGAAATCATTGCATACGCATATCATTCATCATAACATTGCATGACAAGTTCTCTTCTTCCGGATTCAGATTATCTTACCCCTTCCTGGCTGTTTATTTCAGTCATGGCCGCTCAAATGACTATGCAAGAGCTTCAAACTCAGAACGCTCAGTTCCAAGAGGCTATTGCGAGTCTCACCAAGGGGCAAGCAGAACTGAAATCTCTTTTGGCTGAAAAGGAGAAGAAGAAGAAGAAGAAGAAGAAGACCATTGGCTTCATCAACATGGGCAGGAGGTTCAGAACTCCAGTCAAGAAGGTTATCAAGATTGAGGGTTTAGAGGAAGAACGGAGTGACCATTCTGAAGAGGAGAAACCTGAGGGAGGCAGTACCAAGGGTGCTCAAGGCTCTATTCACCATGAGGAAGAAGAAGAAGATTGGTACAATCAGTACCCTCCTGCTAATGAACAAATGAGATTGCTGGAAGAAAGGTTGTTGGCTATGGAAACTCAGAAGATGGCTGGTTTGAATTTTGAAGACTAGGGTTTGGTATCTGACATAGTGATCCCTAAGAAATTCACAGCTCCGACATTTGCTAAGTACGATGGAGTTTCTTGTCCAAAAATGCATTTGAGGTCTTATGTTCGAAAGATTCAGCCGTACACGCCTGATCAGAAACTTTGGATCCATTTCTTTCAGGAAAGTTTGTCTGGATCTCAGTTAGAATGGTACTATCAATTAGAAGGGTCTCGCATCAACAGTTGGGCTGACTTGGCAAGGGCATTCTATGATCATTATTCATATAATTCTGAGTTGACACCCACTCGAGTGCAGCTGCAGAATATGACTATGGGCGCTAAGGAAAGTTTCAAGGAGTATGCTCAGAAGTGGAGAGATTTGGCTGCTAGAGTTCAACCCCCTTTAGCTGATAGAGAGTTGGTTGATCTGTTTATGGGCACTCTGACCGGACCTTACTTCACTTATCTGATTGGGAATTCATCAGCCAGTTTCACCAATTTGATCCTGACAGGCGAACGCATTGAGAGTGGAATTAAGAGTGGGAAGATTTAAGCTGCTACCTCTTCAGGCACTAAGAAAACTTATCAAGGGAAAAGTGAAACAAATGTTGTCTTTGGTTCAAGGAGTACTCCAAGGAAAAGCTACAATCAGTCTGTTGGAGCAGTGCACATTTCTACTGCCACACAATCACCACAAAGGAATACTCAGCGCAGGCAGTATCGACCACCTCGTCAGTACACGAAAATCAACATGACATATGATCAAGCACTACAACACATGTTGAAAGGAAACTTGATTACTTTGAGGGATCCCCCACGAAATCCCGATACTTCTTCTCCTCTGTATGACCCTAGGGCAAGGTGTGCCTATCATTCTGACAGTCCTGGTCACGATACAAATAATTGTTGGGCACTCAAAAATAAAATTCAAGATATGATTGAGGCGGGTGACATTGAGTTTGATCCTCCTACCGGCCCTAATGTGATTACTGCTCCCATGCTCGATCATAGCAAGACCGTCAATGTTGTCGACAATATTTCCTATGTTGCTGTTGTGGGGGATCTGACCACCCCATTACCTGTTGTGAAAAGACAATTATTGGAAGCTGGTTTATTTCCAGGTTGTGCTCAAGATTTTTATCGTTGTGAGTCTCAGTCTAATGGTTGTTGGAAGTTGAAGATGGGTATTCAGAGTTTGTTGGATCGTTGTACCATTCTATTTGAAAAGAAATTTCCAATCCTGAGAGCATCTGAGGATTTGGGTTTAGAAGATGTGTCTGTTGTCACCAACTCTAAGGCACCTGTGAAGATCACTTCTGAAGGAATTATGAGAAATGATGCAAAGACCCCCGTGAGAATTACCCATGACGGGCCTTTAGGGATTGTCTCTGGTCCTAGGGCACCTCCTCTAATTATCACTAATCCTGGGCCTGTCCCATATTCCTCAGAAAAAGCTATCCCGTGGAATTACGGAGGCGATGTTTTCATTAACGGTGTCAAGCAAACACCCTTGGGCGGTGAAATCGACGACATTACTGGTACTAGCAAGGTTACTCGGAGTGGCATGGTGTTCTCTCCCACACCTGTCAAATCATCTGTTGAAGATAGGGGCAAAGGTCCCGTGTTGGAACCCATATAAGCAGCGCCTGCCAAGACTGTAGTAGAAGACTCCTCTCAACAAGACATGGAGGAAATGTTGAAGATCATTCGCAAGAGTGATTACGATATTGTTGAACAGTTGGGGCATACTCCATCAAAAATTTATATGTTGTCCTTATTGCTGTGTTCTGAGGCTCATGCCCAAGCTATGTTGAAGTTCTTGAAGAATGCTCATGTTCCGCCACAAATCTCCACTACTCAGTTTGAACATCGCATTGCTCATTTGACAGCCGAAAACAATTTGGGTTTCTCTGACGCTGATTTGACTCCAGCTAAAAGGGATCATAACAAAGCACTGTATATTTCTATTGAGTGTGAGGGCACAACACTTTCTCACGTGCTGATAGACAATGGTTCTTCCTTGAATGTAATGCCGAAAAGTGCGCTTGACAAGCTTGACTGTAGTGGTGCAGAATTGAAGCCTAGTGATATTGTTGTGCGTGCCTACGACGGTGCAAAAGGTGTGGTTGCAGGAGAAATTGAGTTGCCTATTAAGATAGGCTCAGAAGTGTTCGACTGCGTGTTCTATGTGATGGACATTCGTCCAGCTTATTCCTGTCTGCTTGGGCGTCCTTGGATTCATGGCTCTGGAGCTGTGGTCTCTTCGTTGCATCAGAAATTGAGGTTTCCCGTGGATGGAAAGGTTGTCACCATCTGTGGCGAAGAAGAGTTTGTCGTCAGCAATGCTAGTACTTTCAAATATGTAGAAGTGGGTGGAGAATATGTCGAAACTCCTTGTCATACTTTTGAGGCGATTCCTTATACAGTGGAGAAGTCGGCTCCCCGTATTCCTAAGATCACTAGGCCTCCTCCAACAATGGCTTCTTTAAGGGATGCTGAGAAGGCGATGAAGAACAGTAATATTGACGAGAATGGCTGTACTATTTGGGGTCAACTTCCCGATTATCCTTACACATCTGGCAGGTTTGGTTTGGGTTTCTCCTCTAAAGCTCAGAAAGAAATTAGGAAGTCTCGCACCGTTCACATCACCAGCAATGGAGTTCAGAAAGATCATATTAATGCTATTGAGGATTCTGACAGTGACTGTGATATTGACAAATGGATTTTTCCTACTATTAGCGGAGGGTTGAAGAACTGGAAGACCGAAGACATTATCCCCTTCTCCTTCAGTCAGGAGTAATCGCTGTTCCAGTTTTATCTTTAGTTTCAAGTTTTCTTTTTTATTTCCCTTTTGTATTCCAATAAAACTTTAAAGTCTTATGTCATGCCCGAGGCATAATGACTCGTTTGTTAGGGTTTGTCATTTCATAAAGCATATTTTCATTCAATAAAGTATTGGACATTTTTGGATTCAAATTTTGCGCTCTCTATCTTTTTTATTTTATTTACTTTCAAATAGCTATGTTTTCTTACACCCACACACAATTCACTCGCAGATCCGCAATCACTCCGGATCACGTTGATAACAACTATGCTATTGCTTATTATGACTTTGAAAATCCGATCTATCAAGCTGAGGGAGAAGATGATGAAGAGGATGATACACCTGAAATTCCAGAGGAAATAGAGAGAATGTTGAAACAGGAAGAAAGAGTCATCCAACCGCATCAAGAAGATTTAGAGGTTATCAATCTTGGTACCAAAGAATCACCAAAAGAAATCAAGATTGGAGCAGCTTTGGAGAATGGTGTGAAGGCAAGACTAGTAGAAATGTTGAGAAAGTATGTGGATATTTTTGCCTGGTCATATGAGGACATGCCAGGTTTGGATACAAATATAGTTGTGCATAGGTTACCTTTAAAAGAAGGATGTCATGCGATTAAGCAGAAACTTCGAAGAATGCATCCCGATATGTCGGAGAAGATCAAGATTGAAGTCAAGAAGCAGCTTGAGGCCGGTTTCTTAGCTGTGATATCTTACCCACCATGGATGGCTAATATCGTACCTGTACCGAAGAAGGATGGTAAAGTTCGAATGTGTGTTGACTACAGAGATTTGAATAAAGCTAGTCCGAAAGATGATTTTCCGCTTCCTCATATAGATGTTCTGGTCGACAATACGGCCCGTGCCAAGGTTTTCTCTTTCATGGATGGATTCTCAGGTTACAATCAAATTAAGATGGCACCCGAGGACATGGCAAAGACTACTTTCATCACTCCTTGGGGCACTTTCTGTTACAAGGTTATGCCTTTTGGATTGAAGAATGCAGGGGCAACTTATCAGCGCGCTATGGTTACTCTTTTCCATGATATGATACACAAAGAGATAGAGGTATATGTTGATGATATGATTGCCAAATCACAAGACGAAGACGAGCACTTGGTTTATCTGCAGAAACTGTTTGATAGGTTGATCAAATTCCGGTTAAGGTTGAATCCGAATAAGTGTACGTTTGGAGTAAGATCAGGGAAGCTTCTTGGTTTCATAGTCAGTAACAAAGGTATTGAGGTGGATCCAGCAAAAGTGAAGGCTATTCAGGAAATGCCAGCCCCTAAGTCAGAGAAAGAAGTTAGAGGTTTCTTAGGACGTTTGAATTACATCGTAAGATTTATCTCCCACTTGACCGCTACTTGTGAACCAATCTTCAAGTTATTGAAGAAAGATCAAGCAGTGAAATGGAATGACGACTGCCAAACAGCTTTTGATAAGATCAAGGAGTATTTACAAGAACCTCCGATTCTGATACCACCAGTTGAAGGAAGACCATTGATAATGTACTTAACAGTATTAGAGAATTCAATGGGGTGTGTATTGGGACAACATGACGAGTCTGGTCGAAAAGAGCATGCAATATACTACCTTAGCAAAAAGTTTACCGACTGTGAAACAAGATACTCACTGCTCGAGAAAACTTGCTGTGCTTTGGCTTGGGCTGCTCGCCGACTAAGACAGTATATGTTGAACCATACCACTTTATTGATTTCTAAAATGGATCCCATCAAGTATGTGTTCGACAAACCAGCTCTTTCCGGATGAATTGCAAGATGGCAGATGATTTTGACAGAATATGACATCCAGTACACCACACAAAAGGCGATCAAAGGAAGTATTCTCGCCGATCATTTGGCTCATCAACCAGTGGATGATTATCAGTCTATGAATTTTGAATTCCCTGATGAAGATATAATGCTTGTTACTGACTATGAACAGCCTGGACCAGAGGAAGGACCTGAAAAGGGATCCCGATGGACTATGGTTTTCGATGGAGCCTCTAATATGTTTGGTAATGGTATTGGTGTTGTGATTACCTCTCCTAAAGGTGGTCATACGCCGTTTACTGCAAGACTATGTTTTGATTGTACGAATAATATGGCCGAGTATGAAGCGTGCATTCTAGGTATCAAGGCTGCTATTGATATGAGAATCAAATTCCTAAACGTGTATGGAGATTCTGCCTTGGTAGTTAGTCAGATTAGAGGAGATTGGGATACAAAGAATGAGAAGCTCATCCCGTATCGTGATTATGTGTTGACTTTGATCCCATATTTCGAAGATATTACCTTTGAGCATATACCGCGTGAAGATAATCAGTTGGCAGACGCTTTGGATACTATGTCGTCCATGTTCCAAGTCAGGTGGGATAATGAGGCTCCTCTAGTTATTATTGAAAGATCTGATGAACCAGCATTTTGCAACGAGATAGAGGTTGAGGGACCAGAAATTAAGCCTTTGTTTTATGATGTGAAGAAGTATCTAGAGTCACAAACTTATCCCGAAGGGGCCTCTATCAATGATAAGAAGTTCTTAAGGAGGTTTGCAGCTAAATTTATGATAAGTGGTGAAGTTTTATATAAGCGTAATCATGACTCAACTTTGCTCCGATGTGTGGATGAGAAGGAAGCAAGGAAGATTCTGGAAGAAATACATGAAGGTGCATTTGGTACTCATTCAAGCGGACATACGATGGCTAAGAAGATCCTTAGAGCAGGATATTATTGGTCCGGTTTAGAATCCGATTGTCACAAATATTCCAAAGCATGCCACAAATGCCAGATCTATGCCGACAAGGTTCACGTGCCTTCGGTGCCTTTAAATGTTTTGACCGCTCCGTGGCCCTTTGCAATGTGGGGCATTGATATGATTGGAGAAATTAGACCTACAGCTTCAAATGGTCACCATTTCATCCTTGTTGCTATTGATTACTTCACGAAATGGGTAGAGGCAGCTTCATACGCATCTGTCACCAAGAATGTGGTTACCAGGTTTATCAAAAATAACATCATTTGTCGATACGGTGTACCCGAAAGGATCATTACGGATAACGGTTCAAATCTAAACAATACTATGGTTACTGAATTATGCATGCAGTATAAGATTAAGCATCATAATTCCTCTCCATACCGATCGAAGATGAACGGCGCAGTGGAAGCCGCCAACAAGAACATAAAGAAGATCATACAGAATATGGTGGTGACTTACAAGGATTGGCACGAGATGTTACCCTTTGCTCTCCATGGTTATCGCACATCGGCACGTACTTCAACTGGGGCATCTCCATTCTCTCTTGTTTATGGTGTAGAAGCGGTCCTGCCTGTAGAAGTTCAGATTCCTTCGCTAAGGATAATGAAAGATGCGGGTTTAGATGAGGATGATTGGATACAGACAAGGTTTGACCAGTTAAATTTGATTGATGAGAAGAGACTTGCTGCTATTTGTCACGGGTAGGTTTATCAGAAACGAAAGATACAGGCATTCAATAAGAAGGTTAAACGTCAGGTGTATCAGGTCGGCGACTTGGTAATAAAACGCATTATCTTACTGCAAGGTGATCCCAGGGGCAAGTGGACTCCCACGTACGAAGGACCATTTGTAGTCAAAGATATATTTTCGGGAGGAGCCATGGTACTTACTACCATGGACGGCGAAGACTTTCCACACCCTGTGAATGCGGACATAGTTAAAAGATACTACGTATAAACAGACCCGCTAGGTCGACGTACCTAGGCAAAAATAAGGTCATCCCGGCAAATCAAAAGGATTTGGGCAAAAATTAGGGATAAAATATAAAAGATGTACACCCGGCAAGTCGAAAACCTGCAAAGGCGGCTTGGGCAAAAAAGGGTATCTCGGTGGACTAAAAACCTGAAAAGGCGGTCCAAGCAAAAGTTAGGGATTAAAACGTATGACTATGTCCCATTTCGATCACTCTATTACCACAGTTATGTTTTACTATCAAGTGGCGTCAACCAGTTCAATTGATTTCTTTCAAAAGGCTTGGGATGAGATGCTTGAAGATATAATAGCAATAGCATAAGTTGAATTCGACAGGATCATTTCACACTAGCTGTTTTTCATTGTATTTATTTTTGTTTTTTACGACTACTTCCTCTTACTAGGATTTAAGTCTCGTTGTATACAATTTGCCTGTTTTATAGGCCATATCCAATAAAGTTCTTCAATTTCACAATCTGTTTATTTTCTCTGTTTTGATTACACAAACGTCCAATACTCATATTGATTGAATTTATGCATTTTTGAATATGATTAAAAAATAATAACAAACAGAATATGAGGAAAAAGGGAACAGAGATTACAAAAGACTGCGGGTGAAAGGATGATGTTCAGGTCGACTATGTACTTCTACAACGCAAGCAGAAAAGAAATTACTTGTCAGCCATTATATTCCCCTTTCTGTCAAGGAATTACTTTCTGGCAGTTTGAGGAAATCATGACGATATAACCATCCTCCCCAGCAAGACAAGGATTTCTGACAAACATAATCATCTTCCCCAGTGGATTTCTCAGCAATTAGGGTTTGATCATCCCTTCCGAGGCTTATTTCCTCTCCACAATGCACTCAACAGTATTCCCCAACGGAATCTATTCCCCAACGAAGCTTATTTCTCCAAACATTGTAGAAGTCCAACAAACTGCTTCTCCAACAAAGATCATTCCAGAGTAACAGCGCACGTCTGCAATTTGGTCAGACCTCCAAGATATCATTTCTCCAGCAGAAGTACAACGATTAATCGATTCATCCTAATCACTTCTATCTCCAAGCAGAAATCCCCAGCTGAGTGCATTCTAGCAAACGACAGGGTCTCTTCGCACAGTCAATTCTGAACCAATAACAATGTTCATCATCTCCAACAGAGATTTATTTTCTCTAAACTAGAGGCTGCTGATACGCTCCGTATTCATAATGCACACATACATCATGGCATCATATGCATTTGCATGTTTAGTATTTATAGCATATTTTTGGTCATTTTAGAGACGCCATACATTTTCATGCATCATGTCTTTGCGAAATCTCTATTTGTTTTTTCTACAGGTTTAGATCTTAATATCATATCTGTTCGCCGAAACGAAGGATTATCTTCGCTGAAACGAAAACATCACATATCTTTTCCGTTCGCCGAAACGACGGATCACCTTCGCCGAACGAAGACATTAAATGTTATCTTTTCCGTTCGCCGAAACGACGGATTACCTTCGCCGAAACGAAGACGTCAAACATATCTTTTCCGTTCGCCGAAACGACGGATTACCTTCGCCGAAACGAAGACGTCAAACATATCTTTTCCGTTCGCCGAAACGACAGATTACCTTCGCCGAAACGAAGACGTCAAACATATCTTTTCTGTTTACCGAAACGACGGTTTATCTTCACCGAAATGAAGGATTATCTTCGCCGAAACGAAGACTTTAAATATATCTCATATGTTCGCCGAAACGAAAGATTATCTTTGCCGAAACAGAGACATCAAATGTAACCTTTCGCCGAAACGAAAGAATTTCAGGTGGCATCTCTAAGCCCATCTCCGATAGTTATCTCAGCAGACGCACCGGCGAGTGCAAATTTCTCAGTAATCAGTATTCAATTCACTTCCACCTTCGAATCACGAGTGGCAGACGAACCACTCTAAATCATCAGGTTGAAGAAAATTGAATAGGGGCAGCTGTTGTACCCCAAAATTTGCCCTCTCTATTTTATGATAATTTGATTCATAAGGTCTCCACAGGTTCACCAAATCTATAAGAATTCATCAGAGAGATTCAGGCATTTCTTAAAGGATTTAGGGTTTCATTTTGTGTGAGGGAAATGGACTAATCAATGACCCAAGGTGATTGAATATGGCCACAAATTTTCACAAGTATCCCCATGTCAAATTTCATGCCAATCAGAGCAAGTTTAGGTGCCCAAAAGTCAATTAGGTCAACAGTCGATTCCTAGGGGCAAAATGGTCATTTCAAGTCAATACATAGTCAAAATTCAAGGTATTTGGTCAACAACATCCTCATGACCTCAAAATCATCATTTGATCAAGGGTTGATCATGATGAAGCCAGGAAAGATCAGAAAAGTCAAAAGTTGAAAGTTACTATTTTTGGTATGAACTGAAAAAAAAGTCAACTAAACTTTGAAAATTCATCAAATATTCATGCTTCATCAGAAAAATTCCCACCAAAGCTCACTTTGAGGGGAATTTATCCCTCTATCCAATGGTCCAAGAATCAAAGTTCAAAGGTCAATGGTTTGGGAGTTATGACCTCATACATTATAGGTCATTTTGGAAAGTCAACAAAAAGCCCTTAACTTCAAAAAATCATAACTTGAGTTCTAAAAATCAAATTGATATGAGGTCAAAGGCATTGGTTAGAGGATTCTTCAAGCTTTCCAAAATGTCCAAGAAATCATTTTTTCCATTTAGTATGAAGAAGTTAGATGTGTCCAAAGTTGGGGAAAATGATGGATAGGCACAAAAATCATATTGACCAAACTCAAGAAATCTCCAAAAGGGCTTGCATTATTTTAACCCAAACTTGTTCCTAAGCATATTAGGGGTCTCCAAGTCTAATTCCATGCATCCATTATTTTTATTTTATTTATCTTTATTTTTAATTCAATTAAAAGTTGATTTAATTAAAATAAATGGTTACAAATATTAAAATGCATGTGGAATTTAATTTTAAATCATATCTTGATGCCCAAGCATGTTTAACACATGGGAAAATTCGTGCACATGGGATTTGGTTGAGTTTTATGAAAAGATTTGATCAAAAAATAAGTTTCACACATCAATTTTCCAACAAATTTTTTCCCAATCAAATCTTTGATTCTCTTCCAAATAAAAGCCCTAATATCTTCTACTATATAAGGAGCATCAGTCTAGGGCCAGGGGACACGAAAATTAGGATTAAGGAGCAAGCAAACAAGCCACCAAAGTCATAACAAATTCAAGGGATTTTTCAAATCGGATTCCAGTTTCCAGGGTGATTCGAGATCCTTGAAGCATTCCAACACGTTCCTGGGACTTCACTGAACGATTTCAACCAATCCCCAGGCTCTCAAGCATCCAGAATCGCGAGAGACAAGCTCACGGTTTTCCCACTTTTCTTGAATTCGATTCTTGTTTTTCATGCGCATTCATGTAATTTCAACCATGTAATATTGTTTGTGATGATGCTGCGATGCTTTCTATATGTGTTAATTGCGTTTATTGTTCCCGTACCTCAATCCGCCATTGTTAGGGTTTTAAACTCCAATTTGGGGTTTTCTTATTTAAGGATAATTGGCTAACATAAGGGGCATGGCTGTGATCACGTAAAGGAGGCGAAGTAATTCATACCATTACCCTGGATTTCTAACACATTTTGCTCGAGTTTTTGAAAGTTGCAGGAATAGCTAGGATCTCGCTACGGAATTGCTACGAAATTTCGTAGCAAATTCGTAGCTAATTTGCACGGAAAAAGAAACATTTGAACGAAGAAGATAAAGCCGTGGCGTCTTCTGGTTGGTCGATTCAAAACGATGGGCCCAGGCGCGCGCAAACCTGCGTTTGTCTTATTATCTCGCTGGGAACGAATCAGATGGTGACGCGTGTCTCAGTGGCAAAGGCAATGGAAAAGGACCCCCTGGGGTGAGTTCGATCCATGGCAGGTGCACTTTTTTTTCTTTAATTTGTTTTGTTTTATTAATTATTTGAATTAATTGTTTTAATTGATTAATTGATATAGCATGTAAATAATTTGCCCGACTCTTGATTTTCCATGCCGATTTTATTTTTCTTAATTAATTTAATTAATATGTAAATATATTATTTTAATTTGAATAATTAATTAATAAATTGATTATTTGTATGTAACATGTAAATAAAATAGAATTAGGATTTAATCGCCTGACTTTTTGCCATGTTCATGTTCATAATTAATTTAATATGTTTATGATTTAATTACCATGATTTAATTTAATTAATTTAACATGTAATTATTAATATTCTTATGTTTTGATTTTTTTTTGACTTTCCTCGTAATTAACTCGATTAATCTGTTATGATATTTTCTTTTGTATATATGCCATAATATTTTAATTTAATTTGTTTTATTCAATTAACATGAAAATAATATTGATTTAAATCCTTTTGCCATGTATATTTGCCATGTTTATTTTGATTAATTAGGGTTTGTAATTAGGGTTTCTTCGCCATGCTTGATTATATGCCTTGCCTTGCTTTAATTATCATATAGAAATTCTTTCCATTGCCATGAACCCTAATATTATTGAAACCCTCCGAGGTTTTCATTCAAAACCCTAATTATGTTTTTATGCTTTGTGATTCTCTTTGTATGTATTATTTGTAACTAACCTCTGATTTTATTTTGGTTTTGGGGAAGACACGAGGTAAGCCCTTCACTACCCTTAACTCTTTAATTTTCATTATCCTAACTATATTTCTTCAGCGGGGAAGATACCAGGTACGCCTTTCTTTTCCCTTCCTTTTTATTTTCTGCAATTTATTTGCTTTCCTTCTTCTTCATCTACTTTCTTCTGGGAATTGGTACCTCCCCCTATCCTTATCTTTTATTTTCTGCTTTTAAAGCTTTGATCTGATATGGTTAGTAATTTAAGGCGTGGAAACCTAATTGATGTAGATAATCACTAATAAAGATAATTGTTTATGAATCGAATTCATAGTTCACACACTTGCACACTTTAGGGTTTTCCCTCTTGGTTGCCTCAGGAATGTAAGTCCCCATTGGGGATGTCTTTAAAAGCAAAAAGTCGCCTACCAGCATATTGTCTATCACTTCGAATTGACCCTTTAGGATTGACCCTTCGAATTGACCCTTCAGGATTGACCTTTCAAATTGACCCTTTCGGTGACCCTATAAAGTGATAGACAATCGTCCCTCAGGAATTTGCTAAGGCGTCCCCTTGTCCCGCCATAAGTTTTAAGGTTTGTCTACCTACTCCTTAATAGTAGGGCTAGCATACCGAAAAGCTTAAGATATCATTTTTTTTTATTACTATATCCATTAATAAATCTATTAATTAACTCATAATGACATAGAATTATTGAAAGGAAAGAAACGAACAGGAAATCTTTAGGGTAGATAGCTCCTAATAGCTTGCTCAACAATTATTTTTACACCCTACACTATTTTTTTCAATTTAAAAAAAACAAGTTAAAAATTTCGTATACGCCCGAAAGCTAAATACGAAATAAACACTTATTTTTCTCAAACACACTCACTTTCTCGAAAGCAAACAAACAAAGAGCTAAGCAATTAAGAGCTCGTAGAAAACTACGGATACAAAGGGTGCTTGCACCTTCCCTTTGTATAATCTACCCCCCGAACCCAGTTTTCAAAATCTCTAAAAGGTTTTTCCTGTTCTTTTCTCACCTTTCCTTGGATAAAAGAAAAGTCGGTGGCGACTCTGTCAACCGCAACATTTTTAAATATTTTTTAAATAAACAGTCAGTTCACCGTATGACAGTTATATACAGAGATTTCTCAAAATAACTGTATGTTTGGTTTTCTGATATGTTTGATGGATGGATCTAAGTGTTTTTTTGATTATGCTCGCAAAGATTGTCGCAATCCTCTGCATACATATCCATTATTTGGAATCAAAGCAATTGTATCTCGGATCTAATGGGTACCTATGGTTACAAAGGGTTTTTTTATTGAAAAAGTTATACTCGCCAAGGATAAGACCTCGTGCCTACGTATTCTCAAAAGGATGTTAAGAAAATTAGAGTAATCATAGTTCCCACTTATGATGCTAGTGGAAACAAAAGAGACAATGACAATTGTCATCTAAATGAAAAGTGTATTTCATCGATTTCATTACAATCAATGTGATGTGTAAGTGATTTTTTATCTTTCATTATAAGAAATGAGTGTTTTTAGCTTGAGTATACAAGCATACCGCTTATAGTTATTAGAATGATAAGATGTTTAAAATGTTTGAAATATTTTTATTGTAAGAAATGGACAATGACCTTGAGTATACAAGTGTGACACTTACAGTTCTTAGAATAAGAAAGATGTTTGTGATAAAAGATGTGATTTTTGATAAAAATGTGATTGATAGATTGTAATGCTATAGAGGAAATACTCCTTCCATAGAGATGAATCATGTCAACATCTCTAAGGGAGACTAAATTTGTTTTGTTCTATCCTAGGGGGATGCTTATAAGAAGCCCATTTGGTCCTTGTATTGTTAGCCCAAGAGGAAGCTTATTGAGGGTCATCTCGGGTCCTTGTATTTTGAAGCTCAAGAGGAAGATTTTTGCTAGGGTGTAAACCCATTGTATCTAAGAGTCCAATATTAAACTCATGTATGGTTGTCTTTGGCTTTAAGAGTGGTTTCACCGGGAAACCTTTGCTCTTATGTTCTAAACTAAACTGGGGATTTTCTTTGTATGAAGCCCAATTGGAGGCTAACTCAACAGGGGAGTTCTTTTGTATAAAGCCCAAGAGAAGGCATTGGGTAACCTAGTGTTATTCTAAGTTGTAATGATAAAAATATATACAAGTATATGTACAAGTATTCATTTAGCAAACATGGGAAATTATGAAGGAAATACAAGTTGAAAGTGTTAGGAAACTTACATGTGCTTGCCCAACATACTTCAAAGTCTTTATGCAAAAGGGAAAGGGACTTATACTTGGAGTGAGGCCCAAAGAACTTGGTTACAAGTTTGTATTGGTATTTATAACAAGTTTATATAAGATTCAAAGTTTTGTACAAAAACTAAGTAAAAGGGATGGGGCTTACACCTTAAGGGATGCCCATGATCAAATTGGAATTAGGGTTTCAGAGATTGTTTGATAAGAAAGACCTAATTGTTTTCAAAAGAGGTTGAACATGGTTTTGTAGGTGCAAGATAAATGTTTATCTTTAAAACAAGTGCATGTTTTGAAAATCAAGATTCAAGTTTATGAATCAAGTTTTGGTTGTGTAAAAAATATAAAGAGTTTGAAAATTTGTACAAAGAATTGGGGCTTACAACTTTAAGAGAAGCCCAAGTTGATTGACCATTGTTTGTCTAAAACAAAGTTTGGAAGTTGATTATTGTTTGTCTAAAACAATAAAAAGTTTGTGATTCATTGTTTGTCTAAAGCAATAAAAAGGTTTTGAAAAAGGATTGGGACTTACACTCTATTAGAGGCCCAAGTGTTTCTAAGTTGATTTTAACAAAGAAAGTTTGATTGATCATTGTTTGTCTAAAACAAAGGAAATATTTGATTGATTTTTTTGTATAAAAACAAATAAAAAGTTTTTGATCATTGTTTGTCTAAAACAAAGAAAAGAAAAATTGTTTTTGTCTAAAAACAAAAGAAAAGTTGTTATTGTTTTCTCTGAAAACAAAAGAAAAGAAAAATTGTGGGACTTACACGATAAGGGATGCCCATGATCAATTTGAGGTTTCAAAGTATTTGATCATGGATAATTGGTGCAAGAAGTTTGATTTGATCAAAGCAATCTTTGAAGTTTGAAGTTCATTGGGGTTTTCAAAAGTTTGAAAAACAAAAACCCTAATTTGTTTTGAAAATAACCAATTATATGGTCAAGATTCATTTTGAAAAGGTTTCAAGCATTGCTTTGAGCAAATGAAACATCTTGAAGATAAACAAAAGTATGACTTGGAAAGCATTGAAATCATTTGTTTTGAAAATTAGGATTTTGAATCGATCCTAAGTAAATTAAGGATAAAACGTAATATATTTGGAAATCATGAAGAAATAAGGTGTTCCTAAAGATGTTATATCCTATACAAGTTGATTAAAATAACCAAAGAAGGATTGAACAAGGTTTTGTTTAGAAAAATCAAGAGATTTCTAAGTTAAAAAACATGTAAAACCATTGATTTTACCTACTTAAAACATAATAAAAAATAATTATTTTTGTGATTTTTCTTTCATGACAATAAAATAGATATATTAAATGTCAAGTGTGCAAAAAATCAGATGAAAATAAGTTAATTTTCTATGAAAATCAAATTAGTCATGTTTGATGAAAAAAATGATAAAAAGGAAATGTTTCAATTTTTTTTGCAAAAGGCCAGGTTCGAACCCACGCCATGGCATACCTTCTCTCTTGAATCACGCGCGCTCTACCAGTGGGGTGGCTATACATCCAATGTCTTAAACGAAAACAAATAAATATATTTTAAAGCGCCCCTTGACTGTGTTATCATCTTCAACCTCGAGCCAACCATGGCTGAGGTTGTATTTTTTTCAAATGACCATGGATTTATGTGATGTAAAGAGCAAAGTTTTTTGGATTTTTGTCACGAATTCAATGGTGCAAGCCATTTTAATCAACAGTTAATGAAATGGAATAATTTTGAATGATCCCAATTTTAACCTAACTGAACTAAAATCTCAATCTCCGAATATGAGGACTTTCAATTCAAATTGGTGATTTAACAAGCATAAGCAAGTAAAAACAAACATATCTCATGAGACACAATGTTGAAATGATGCATGTATGAGTTGCTTGAAGTTTAAGAAATGCTTACCTATGGATTGGATTCGTGGAACCTGAATGTGGATGTTTTGATGCTTGCTTATGATCCCTATAGCTTCATTGATCCCTCCTGGATGTGTTCCAACAGTTAGCTTGCTTTGAATCCTCTTGTGCTCTTATCTCCAACTCAAGTTGCAGACATGGAAGCTTAACTATGGAGGATAGTGATAATGGTGTCATAGGGTTGGTTCAAGATTTTGAACACAACATGTATGATGTATATGAAGTGTTTGAATGATCAAATGAGAGAGTGCATGACTGGAACTCAATTTGACATGTTGAAACCTCAGAATTGCCTTTAATGGAGGTTTGAAGGGTGACTCTGTGTTTGGAGTGTTTCAAGAGTGGATGGAGGGCATGGATAAACTTAAAATGATGTATGAATCATGTTGGAATGGTTGGTTTGCCACATATCACTCTCAAACTCAAAACTCGAATGTTGCCTTGCACTTGAAGCAAGAATTGCAAAATTTTGAAAGAGGAAGAAGAAGAGAGATTGCTATGGAGTTGATCGCGACTTTACGTGTCTATTAATCTGATGACTGCAAGTGCACAGTCGTGTCGTGTAGTTTTAAAAGATATCGAATCCACAGGGACTATGAATCGATCTACCGTTATCTAAGGTTACTATGTAAAGCTAAGGCTACTAAAATTTTGTTTGTTCCTAAGGGAAAGTGATCTTGAAAAATAAGAAATATAAGAATAAGCAGATATCGGTATGTATTTCGTTTAACTTTAGGTGATCCGAAGGTTCATTGGCTTGTATACGATTTAATTAAAGATCTTCATTAATTCAGTTGGTTAAAAATCCTCGTCTCAAACTTTCGCTCTGTTGATCTAGATTACTATCCTAATTCTAAATGTACGCTTTCGCCATCCCACTAGATATTAGAGAAGCTTTTTGAAAACAACGAGATTAATAAAATGCCTGTTTTATGAAGTTGTTATCTATTTAAATCTCCTAATCTCAAACTTTCGCTCTGTTGACTCGGAACATGCTAATATCCCTAACGTACGCTTTCGCCATCCCGCTCGGGTGTAAAAACATTTTTTGAAAATAAATAAGTCCTAATTAGTTTTAATACGCTTTCGCCATCCTTAAAACTAATGTCCTATGTTTACTATCCAGTTAAAGATCTCAAACTTTCGCTCTATTGATTTTAACCTTTTACCGTCTTAAAACCTCAAACTTTCGCTCTATTGATTTTAAGACTTACTAATTAAACTAGACATATAAACCAAAAACAAGTGATAATTAATAAAACAATAGTTTAAGCCAATTTATTTCGGATCCCACGGTTAACTTACTTTACATACCGATAACTTAAATAATTAGCCAGACATATTAATACAGTTAAACATGCATAAATTGATTTGGCATACAATAAAAGGCATATTAATAAGCATACAATATATCATGCAACAATTATATAAAAACGGTAAATAATAAACCTGAATTAAATAAATGCGATTGAATCTTCAAGTACGAACTTCCACCACAGGTTGGCTGGATCGTTCTTCGGAATTAAATGGCGGAAAAATAAAACAAGGAAATAAAAACGATAAATCTAACGTAAGGCTAGATTTATAAAAGATTCACAACGGTTTCCGGTGTAGAAATCGTTGTGAGAAAATAAGTGTTTGAATGAAAGCAGTAAGGAAATTATGAAACGCGGTACAATTTCGGCAACACTTCGTTAAGCTAAAATCGGACTCTTTGGAAGTGAGATAGCAGGTTCTATTTATAGGGGAGGCTTTGCTGAGACGTTGCGTGAAAAGTGGGGGTTTTGCAGACTGGGTGTGGAGACGTGCGTCTCCACTTCTTCAGGTGGTGGCTTTGACTGGCTTGAGACGTGCGTCTCAAGTGGAGAGAATCTAGGAGCAGTTGGAGACATGCGTCTCCTCTGGGTGACGTGGCAGAAGAACGTTGGAGACGTGCGTCTCCTCTTGCTGGGAAGGATTGGGCCACGCACGTTTGATCTTTCATTGGGCTGGTTCATCTCCTTTGGGCCTTTGGGTCCTAATTGCACCCCTCTTTCACTTTAGCACTCCTTTTTCGTCTTTTAGGCGCAAATGTTGGTCATTTAAGCTCCATTTTCTTTCCTTTTCGCAAATGGTCGTAATTAGAGTGTAAAACCTGAAACAAAGCAAATACTCGCGTAATATCATAATAAATCAACATAATAAACGGAAAATGCTATAAATATCTATGGATTTCAAGCTAAATATACGATATAAAATCGTGTTATCAGGAGTTTAGCTATGAATTGGTGAGTGTTAGAGGTCTGAGATGGTCTCTATTTATAGGAAACGTTTGAGGATCAGATTGTAAAAGGATAGAGATAATTTTGAATTTGCTTGGATGCTAAGTTCCACATGTTATTTGGACTCCAAGTTCAAAAGGACATGAGTAAGCCTGTTATGCATTGAATTCAAGCTTAGGCACTTGAGTGCTCTGAGATTCTCTCAGTTGGAATCAAATTGGATAGTTATCTTGTGACTTTGCAAGATTTTATCCAACATTTTGGATGGTTTTGATGCTTATTTCAAAAATCAGAGATCACACATGCCATGGATGGATTCTCAAGCTTTTGAGGTCTTTGGAAAGGTGGAATGGCATCATGTAAGTTTGCTTTTGATGTTAAACAAGAGAGGTCTTGGAAGATACCTCAAATGGACCCATAATTTGGATGTTTCAAACTGGTAGAAATGCAGAGTTGCCAAGCTTGTGCCTTGCCTTGCCTTTCATTTGATCAAACACTTGGCATGCAGAAAGTAGGAGCTTAATTCTTCCAATCCATTGTCCAATGTGAGAAATGGTTTTGGGTATTTGAAAGTATGTTATGAGAGCTTTCTAAAGAGTACTCATTTTTCAAAAATGTTTTAGAGATGAGGGAGATATGATTGGATCAACTTGGTGTCAAAACTGACCAAAGGTGGTCGTGCCATGTTGCAGGGCATGGTGCTTGGTTTTGGCCTAGGATGCTTAGATTTTGTCCAACTTTCAAACACTATAACTTCTTTGTTTATTGGTCTTTTTGGATGATTCCAAAGACTATGTGAATCTTGTAAGATGTACTTTGATTGGCAAAAATAAACGCCAAAGAAATGTTCACCATTTTTTAATGGCCTCAAGGTAATGTAATGCATTTGTTAGGGTTCTTATACTTAGAAATTTTTTCTAAGTGTTGGAAATTTCTTTAAATGCAAGAAACCTCTCTTTTCTTGACTTTTGTTGATCAAATTGAAAATCTAACTTCATTTTCATGATCCTTGGCCCAAAATTTACTTGGTTGACCAAAAAGTTTGAAAAGTCAAAGTTTGACTGCACAATTGACTTTTTCAGTTGACTGAGATTTCTTGATTTTTCCAATGGGAAACTTGTGATTCTTATTATGATTTTCACATCCTTGATGTATTAGGAGATGATAATCATGATGTTGATGATCAATGCTTGATTTGATGCATCAATTCCCATTTTACCCTTAGGTATCTGATAAATCGAGGAAACCTTAATTCCTGATTTTCCTTGAATCAATCCCTTGGACCTAAAGGAGTTGTGTAAGTTGATTCCCAAAGTGTATTGGGATTATTTGAGCCTTGTTCTTAGGATACTTGGTCATGCCTTGAGCCAAAAGTCAAGAATGCATTGTGTTGACCAAAACCCTAATTTGATCAATCCTCAAGCTTGAGCTTGATGACATGGATTGTTGGGGATCAAATGTTGATTGTTGATGAAGATAAATCCCTTGCCATGAAGTGATCAAGGAAACCCTAATTGGTCCTTAACTTGTAGGTGGATGATCTCTTGACTTTGAACCTTGTCTAATCAATTGATCCATCATGCAAGCCTATCTTTATTGGTTGATGCATTGCAATTGTATGCAATGTGAAGAGGGATCTTAGGTCAAAAATTTGGGTATGACAGATGCCTCTATTTAAATTTCTCTTTATAGGAAGAAAGATATTTAAATATCAGAACTAGTAGAAGACCCGTGCGTCCGCACGGGTTCTATCATTTGTAACTCTAAGTAAAATTTATAAATGAAATTATAGAATATGTAAATAATAAAATGTAAAATAGTCGCAAGTTTATAAAACTATAAATATTGTCATATACGTTAACTCTAGTACTTAAGGATTTGTTACAAACCTTAAAACTTAAAACTTTAACATCAACACTATACGAATAATTTCAATATGTAGCAAATCACCAACATCATAATTCAATATTTCTAATAACTATAATTGTTTACAAATATATTGTTGATTAAAATAAAAACGGTATTGTTATGACAGTGTCCCGTGAAAATGATGAATTTATACTATTTATAAATATTTATAATATTTTGTTGATTAAAATAAAAAATGTATTGTGGTGATAATGTCCCATGAAAATTGATAATTTTTGTGATAAAATTCATAAGAATTACAATGTTAAATTTATGCTCAACTCTACGATATGTAATTAATCATAAGATAAAAATTGTAATGATAAATTGATGATGGACTAAAAGGACCATCTGTCATCCACACTTTCTATGTATTGTATGATATAAGATAATCATAGTCAAAGTCATACAATTTGTTCCCCATCCATGACCCAATCCAAAACCAGTTAAGAAATAATAGGCGTTTAAAAAATAGTCATTACAACATATACAAATAATTAAAAATGATAAGAGAAGAAATAATTATAACAGATTCACAAGCTACTTCATTTACATATGAAGGCAAAATGAAATGAATGAATTTACTTTTGTATAAAAAAGGATACCAAATATATATATATATACCAAATATATATATATATATATATATATATATATATATATATATATATATATATATATATATATATATATATATATATATATATATATATATATATATATAGGAGGGATCAAATTACACCCGAAGAGTTACACCACGAGTTACACTCATTCAATAACTACGTTTTGAATTAATATTTTTTAAATTCAACCGTTGGATTGAAACATAATATCATATAGATCATACCTAAAAAGTTTGAGCTTAATATATAATGATTTACTATGTCATTGAATTACATCAAAATTAACGTTATATGAAAGCTCATTTTGACGTTAATCTTTGGATATCTTGATCGTATAGTAAATCATTATAGATTAAGCTCAAACTTTATAGGTATGATCTATATGATATTATGTTTCAATCCAACGGTTGAATTTAAAAAATATTAATTCGAAATATAGTTATTGAACGAGTGTAACTCGTGGTGTAACTCTTCGGGTGTAATTTGATCTCTCCTCATATATATATATATATATATATATATATATATATATATATATATATATATATATATATATATATATATATATATGTTTTTCTGCTACTATCAGAATGTTGTTAAGTGTTTTTTTCCATCACTTTCACATGAGACACGTCACATATATTCTGCATTGCTGACTCTGACTTGTTGGATATTTGAAAAAGCAAAGATATTATATTAAATAACAGGCACAAGTAGTGCACTACTAATCTCAGGACAACCCAAACTGTGATTTCACATTCTGATACAAATCAAACCAAATGGCCCCTAGATGAAACTATCCCCAATAGAAACAACCAACATATCAACCTTGCACTCAAGCCCGAATCACAACCGCAGCTGCTACCCCAACATACTAGACTACATAACAAACCATTTATACAAGACTGTCAGCGACTAAATTAGATACTCCATTCTGTCTCAGTACTGCCTCTCCATTGCTGTTCTTCAAAAGCCTCGGCGCAATCTGGGCTCTACGACACCGAAGCAACGATAAGGACTCCACATCTCCCCTTCAATCTTCATATGCAGAAAATCCTATCTAACTCCCATTAAGTTTACCAAAATTTCAGACTGCTCACAAAATTGCAGCAAAATACCGGTTACAACTCTGGGGCAAGCCTGCACCTGCCACAAATTTAAGCCAAGACGACGTTATGATTTAGAAGATTTCCTGAGCAGCATCCAAGGTGCCATGTGCCATTGTTGAAAATTGCATCGAAGCGATTTATGCTTATTGCTGATCCAAAACCATGACAACCGCTGGACCTCCTCAAACATTTGATCCGGTGATGATGTTTTATTCTTGAAGATAGCAGAATTTCTAGCTTTCCAAATGCTCCAAATGCACGCGAACCAGACCGTTCTGACTTTGAGCACCGTGCTTCTTTCATTTGTGATAAGTGCTCCAAACTGGACGAAATGCATCCAACACTCTTTTGATAATGCCGTTGACAATCCGAGCCACCTGATCACTTGATACCATAAACCTGCACCAATATGACACTCAAAGAAAAGGTGAGATCCCGTTTCGACCGCCTCACACCCTCCGACACACTTGGAATTATTCTCTGTTAATATTCCTCTCCTAACTAAATTATCTTTGGTAGGCAGCCTATCATGAAATAGCCGCCACACCAGACAAGAAACTTTCAATGGAATGTGATTGTGCCAAATTTCAGACCACGCTGCTGGACTCTCGCTTCTATTCTCAGACATCCGAGCTTTATATTCCCCCTTCACTGAATATTCCCCTAGTGTTTCTCGATCTCCTATGTCCAAGAGACAGATATCCCTCCACCATAGGGA
Organism: Vicia villosa; assembly: GCF_029867415.1. Taxonomy (NCBI): domain Eukaryota; kingdom Viridiplantae; phylum Streptophyta; class Magnoliopsida; order Fabales; family Fabaceae; genus Vicia; species Vicia villosa. The sequence continues at coordinate 545,651 of NW_026705298.1, read as the reverse complement.
GCTAACAGAATCACTCGATCTAATAACAGTCCCGGGGCTGCCATATCGAGCTGACAGCGCTTTAAACCACAACCCTCTATTCTCATTCCTAATTTTCCACACCCATATCGATCATTTGATATTTCATGAAATTCAGTTCAGCTTTATTGAATAAAACATGTTATTCCAACTAAACCACTTCCAGGAAGTTGATACTATTAAGTTACGGTAGTTATAGTCTTGAGTCTGTCTTTGCTTCATTTACCAATGCTCCATTTATTATATTGCATTGCATAGATGTATGACACGTGTAAAAAAAAATCAAGTGGTTTTAATTAAAAGATTGAAATTAAATGAATAGATATAAATAAAAATTGGAATGTATTGTTAGATTTAAGAAGATTGTTTAATTACCATCTGATTTATTTTTTTACACGTGTCATACATCTGTACATTGAAATGGGATAAATGGAGCATATGTAAATGGAGCAAAGTCGAACTCGAAAAATATATATGTATTTTTAACTATTTATTAGATTTAAATAATGAAATATTAGAAACATGATTCCTTATTTATAAACATTTCGCAAAAGTTAAATAAAAAGTTAATATAACGTGACTCAAAATAAAACAAAATTAAATGAATATCTTTAAGTTTTTAAGTTTCCCACTCATAATTTCAATTTCCCTCTTTCATAAGCCAATATCAATTTAATAATATTTTAATAATTTCTTTTTTCTAATTAATTTTCCTCACTCACGTTCAGTCTTCTCTTCCAACCCTAATCCTCAACCCTTGTTTCCAACAAGCACAACCACCAGTCCACCACCATGAACACGACGCCGTAACTTTTTCTTTTTGATTTCGTTTTATCTCTCTCACTCAAATTGTCACCACCATCCAAAAGTAATATTGCTGCAATTTTGGAGTATAAAACTCTCAGGTAGAACATACTCTCATATATCTCTTTTTGACATAATCACTCTTTATGAAATTCCCCTCTTTCTTCTAACTTCTTTCAAGTTAGCATTTGGTAACCTAATTCTTCCCTATTTCAATTTCATAAATTTTTTATTTTGATAATTTTAATGTTTTTTTTTTGTTAGATTGGATATACAAGAAGAATTAAAAGAAAATACAAGAAGATCCATTTTTTAGGAGTAAACATTAGATGTATGAATTTTTTGATTTCATTTTTTAGGTTGTGTTTAGGTGAAAACATGTTTTAAGTTTTTGTATCTCTTGAATCTATTTTCCCCTTTCTGTCTCATCCATGTGTTGTTATAGTGCATGTGTGAAAATTGAAATTTATTTCCTAAAATTGTAATAATGGAAGTGGGTAAACTTTGTCAAGTGCCAAAACCTTCTCCATTGCATATTTGACATCTTGGACTTGGCCTCACTATTGACTTTTTATTGGATTAATATATTTCAACGTCCAACAGAGGCCACCAAGCAGTAAAGCCAACCAACTCCTCTTATCCATATGAATATTTTTTAAACAACATGCTTAATTTTTTTTTGGCATAACTTAGAATCTGGTCCACACTATGCCATATTTCAATTTTCAATTTGTAGTTATTTTTTCACAAGCTAATATTATATTCCCACCTGTCATTTATATTTTACGTATCTCTTATACTATTCCTAGTTATATACTCCAATTGAAGATAGTGGCAATATTTTAGGACTAAAAAGGAACAATGTATTGTTTATTTTACTGGAATATGTATTGGTGATGAGAAATTATCATAGAGAGGAGAATAATAATATGAAAAGTTGACACCCTTCACTAGTAAATAAATTGAATCAAAACCATTATTATAATGTTTTAAGTTTTGATTATTTGTGAAAAGTACGATGAATTAATCGAGTAAAGCGACGATAAAAACCTCGAGTGACACTCACTACACTTTGGTTGATGAAACATATATATTAGCTTGTTATGTTTGGCTTTGCAGAAGGAGCTTTTAGTGTGGTTAATTGGTTGTTGTAGTATTGGTATATGGTTCTATATTGGCAGCAAGTTCTATTTGGATTTTTTTATCTTAGTTAATCTTGGTTGCTTGTTTTGTTGCAGGTTTTGTTTGGATTTTCTTGTCTTGGTTAGCCTTGGTTGCTTGATTTATTGATAGTAGGTATGTGTTCTAGCCAAGTCCGTTTCTTCCTTATTGAAGGTTTTATGTTGTTTTTATTTTGTATTACTTTAGCCTTTGTTGTAGTTTGGGTGGGAAGTAAGTTTGTTTGTTTGTTTAGTTCTTAACTCAAGATTTTATCTTAATTCAAGAACTATGTAGCACCAACACCTTTGAAAAATGGTGTGTCCGTGTCGGACACCGACACCTTCATTGACACTTATGATTATCTTTAATTTATTTATTTTTTAAAATTATTATCAGTGTCACCTTGCCGGTGAAAGTGTTGTTTTGGGTGTCCGTGTCTCATAGTTCAAGAATGATCACGATAAATAGAGTGCATGATTACATTAAACATATACTTTATTAGGTTACAGTAATGCATGAAGTAAAAAATGATCACCCCACCATGCATACACATTATGCATATAATTTATTGAACTGAATTTGTATGAGTATATATTTTATTAAGCTGCAATAAGCCACACAGTCAGAATTAGAATAGTCCACTTTCAACTTTATCTACAGACTACACTACAAGACCAACATATATTTTATTCTATCTTTTTAAATTGAATATATATGTGAACAAATTCACTTTAGAAACATATGTGAACAAAGTCCCTTTTGAAACATTATGCATGCATGTGTACATGTTAAGTTTTTGAGAGTAGAAATATATAAATTTCCCTTAGTGAGGCACTAATATCATTTCTTTTTTCGAGAATAAAGAAATTGTCCTTACTGGGTATGGTATTTTGTTTATGCATGTGTACATGCTATACTTTTGTCATCTCTCATTGTAAAGATGAAAAACTCTTCACTTTGAAAGCATTTGGTAGCAAGAACTGAGCATCACGACTACGATTCAGCAACCAAGGTGAATCATGGTGGTGACAGACCGGTGAATCATTGGGGTGATGAGAAGGACGTGGTTGCAGGTGCCGTTTAAGGTGGTGTCGGTGGCAGAGAGTGTGACGGTGCCGGATCGATGAGGTTTGTTTGGTGTTAACAATGGAGACTACATCCATTGTGGAGAAGAAGATGCAACAGAAAAATAACAAAATCGTAACAGATCAATAACAAACTCAAGATAAAGATGAGTAAAGAAAATACTATTGCATTGAATGAATGAAAAAAGAGTAAAGTTATACATTTATATACAAATGGCAACTATTAATCACAACCATTGGATCTATACTGTGTTAAATAAACTAGCTTAAAATGAAGATTAAACTAAGTAAGCTATGTATAAACTAATATGCCTCTCAAGTTGGACTATGTATACTACAAAGTCCCAACTTGACCAAAATCGAATTCAAGACTGGAGCATGGAGGGGTTTTGTGAACATGTCTGCAAGTTGAGCAGTGGTGGAAATGGGAAGAAGATGAAGAAGATGAAGAAGTTTTGACTGAATCTTTTCACGAATTACATGACAGTTAATGTCTATGTGCTTGCTCATTTCATGAATGGCAGGATTGTGAGCCAAGTAGATGGCTGACTTGCTATCACAATATACAGATGCAGGTTGAGAAAAAGAAATTGTGAGATCTTTGAACAGATAATCCAACCACTGCAGCTCACATGCTAAAGATGCCAAAGCTCTGTATTTAGCCTCAGTAGAAGATCTAGAAATAGTGTTTTGCCTCTTTGATTTCCAGCATAGGAGAGATGAACCAAGAATGACACAAAACCCAGTAATGGATTTTCTAGTATCAGGACATCGTGCCCAATCAGAATCAGCAAAACCACAAAGTTTAAGGGAACTGGTAGATGAAAATAGGATGCCTTTAGCAGGAACTAATTTCAAGTACCTAAGGACCTTGGTTGCAGTCTGATAATGTGAGAGAAGAGGATTAGAAACATACTGACTCAGCTGCTGAACTGAATATGAAATGTCAGGCCTGGTATTGGTCAAGTAAATCAACTTGCCAATGAGTTTTCGATAAGAAGAAGGATCTTGTAGTGGCTGTCCAACTGTAGCAGATAACTTCACATTAGGATCAAAGGGCACAGAAGAAGGCTTGCTAGCAAGAAATCATGTTTCTTCTAACAGGTCAAAGGTATATTTTCTTTGATTCAACAAAATACCTTTGCTAGATCTGGCTATTTCAACCCCTAAAAAAATCTCAGTTGACCAAGATCCTTGATTTTAAAACGTTTGTCAAGAACACCTTTGACAAATTTAATTTCCTGCATAGATGTTCCAGCTAGCACTATATCATCTACATAGACAAGAAGTGTAGTGAAGCTGGTCTTTGAGGACTTAGTATAGAGAGAATGATTAGCTTGGGATTAAGAATAGCCCAAGGAAAGAAAAAAAGATGAGATCTTAGAATACCATTGCCTACTTGCCTGCTTGAGTCCATAAAGTGATTTATGACGTCTACATACTTGAGATGGTTTTGAAACTGAAAGACCAGGAGGAAGAGTCATGTATACTTCCTCACTTAAGTCACCATGGAGGAAGGCATTGTTGACATCTAACTGTTCCAAATGCCAACCCTTAATAGATGCAATGGATAGCTGTAATACGGTGAACTGACTTTGTTTTTATTTATTTTGAAATTTCGCGGTTGACAGAGTCGCCACCGACTTTTCTTTAATCCAATAAGGAGCGGAGGAAAAGAACAGGAAAAAAACCGCTTTGAGATTTACTAGGTTCGGGGGTAAGTTATACGAAGGGAAGGTGCAAGCACCCTTCGTATCCGTAGTTATTTACGGGCTCTTAACACTTTGCTTTGCTTGCTTGATTTTTGAAAGGAGTGTGATGTATAAAAAGCTATTTTTGAAAAGATGGAGCGTTAACTTTGTATTAGCCTTTCGTACGGGCGTTATACAAAGTTTTAGCTGTTTTCGTTCTTTTGAAAAATATTTGAAGTATTTAGTGACGAATGTGTTTTGAAATGCAAGCAAAGTGTTACGAGTATTTTACCCTTTTAACCTTACTCTAGGCGGTCGTTTCATGTTAAATTCCTAGTTCCTAAGGGCAGGACCGTCTTACCATTGATTGATAAGCGGACCCACGTTTGGATATAATCGGGTCAATTCGATTTAGTTATTTATCTTTGAACATCCCAACTATGAGGAAGTTGGGAGATCAATTAGGGACTCGACTCTGTTGTTTTTATTATTGCTTCGCGATTGAGAGGTATACCCTAAAGTGGTGGAGGTGTGTGAAGAAGTGTTTGTTTTCAGTTTATTTTTCTTTTGTTAATTGTCTAAGTCAGGTTAATGTTCATTCTAGCACTCCCTGTTATTTACTAACCATGGCATTTAAATATAATATACAGAAAGGTGAAAGTAAAGCTATTCCTACTCCTACGCTATTGCAAAGCCTCGGGGATTGGGGAATTACAAAACCAAAACTTTGGGGGAGTACAAAAATTAAAAACAGAAAGAAAAATGTCCTAATTATTACAAGGCTTTTGCAGTTACATTATAAACTTGACACAAATTTAAATGCAGAAATTAAATCTTGATTAGCTATTACATTCCGAATACAAATACAGTATTTAGAAAGAAAAAAAAAAGAAGAGAAAATAAAGCCAAATTATTTACAAGATCATATTTACACAGTTTTCTAGGGATTCAAATAGCAAGTAAAAAAAATAGAGAATTTTATAATTTTAAAGGAAATATTTTAATGTTAGTATTTCTAAAAACAATGTTTTGATGTTAAACACAAATATTTTAAAGTCAATAAAGATTAAAACCTAATGTCTAAATAAATTTTATTTACAAAATAATTTAAAATTTTAATTAATTAAAAAAACTTATTTTTTGATATTTTGGTACATGTTTTTTTTTTGTTTGGAATCCATATAATTATAATGACAAAAATAATAATAATGATCAAAAGATCATCACTTGCCTAATTCTGCCTAATCATACACATTACCATATTTTTATTTTAATATATGTGAAATTAAAGTGAACCTAATGCATAAGTATATATATGTACATATAAATGAAAAAATAGAAAAAACCTTGTCGTAACCGAACGACTTCTTCGAATCTTCCCTTACCTTCCCTTGTTCACTTTTCCACTTAAAAAAAAACAAACAGCCAAGCTTTGTAGTATAGTATTTTATGAGTAAAATAAATAAAGAAATAAATAAAATCACAATGACAATTAACACATTAAAAAAAATCAGCCCAAGGTGAAAAGAAACATTCATATTTCTCTCTGTTTCCTCCTTTTTAGTATCCCAACAAACAACAATAATCATGGCTAGCTGTGTGAAAGATCAGAAGAATATAATTAGAAAAATGACTTACCTACAACCAGTAGAAGCTATTTGAGTCATGTGATTATGGCGAGATCTTTGGAAGCTTTGAACGGTACACACTATCTTCGGCGGTGGCGATTCCTTATGGTGATGCGGTACCAAGTCAGCACTTCGACGGAGCTGGATCGGCATGGGATCACCAGATCTACATTCGATTGGAGGAGGTGATAATGGTGAGAGCGGCGATATCGGGCGTTGTCTGCGGATAGGGCGAAGTGGTAGTTTCGGATGGAGGCCTTCCTGTGAATCGGTAACGGCATGTTGAGAAAATATCATCAGATCCACGCTTTTTTGTTTATCACTTTCTCTCTTTTTACAGTATTTACAAGGTTTCCATCTTTTCAAATTTTAAATAAAATCAACAACAACAGTCAAATAAACTTGAATGGAAATATAACAGACCAGACACCTTTGTCGACTGAGAGAATGATGGAGGATGGTGATGGAACGGAGCTGGTTCTGAATTGCTTCGAGGACATCGATGTTTCTCGGTTGTTCTTCTTCCTGCAAAAAAATGCAATAAAGGCATACAACAGCACTACAACTATTTGTTGTTGATTCGATGATATGAGTGGTGCACATTAGATTAGTGACGATTAGAAACAAATCACCTTTCTCGCCTTCTTTTCCAACTACTATTACTTGTGATGTTGTTGTCAATGAACGTGATGATTATGGTGAGTGAAAAAACATGTGGTTAAAGAGATGATGAAAAGTATGGAAGTTTTGTCTCTTTTATTTTTATCTTAATTTTGCAAAAAAAAACTTGAACGACAATGTTAGTAACAAACAAATATATACATATGACGAGGCTATGTACAATATATATGCTTTTGTGAACATAGTATGAAGAGAAATATGTACCACAATCTGTCTCCAAAAATAAGGATTGAAACAAATATATACAAGATGTACTCACTCTGGACTTAAATAAAGACTCAAATAAAGGGAAATAGCAAGATTAGAGAATGAGGGTTTGTGTTAACCGTCAATGTTACCTGAAAATAAAATTAGGTTTGGAATTGCTGTCGTGAGAAAGTAGGGTTTGTCAATTGTTAAGTCTTTTTTCAGTGAATTCCATGACTTTTTATAGTGTAGGAATTAGGTTAACTTGTGGCCTCTAGTGTTAGCCCATTTATTTATTCAATTTATTAATATTTAAATGAATGGAATTCAAATAAATATAAATGTCATAAAAATAAAATGATGATTTAGAGGTCCTTATTTAGGTAATGAACATAATAGGTCATTTTGACCAAAAAATAAAGCTCGGCCATTGTTTGCATTGGGATGTGAAATGACCATTATACCCCTCCCAGTCAACTGTTGACCTAACTGAGTTTTGTGCAGTTTCACAGTTTTGCCCAACTTCAACAATATGTAATTCCTTCAATTTTGATCAGAAAAATGCGGTCTTGGTCATTTTAGAAAGCTTGAGATTTCCTCTAACCAATGCTTTTGGCATCATGTCCATTTGATCTTTGATGCTCAAGTTATGAATTTTTGAAGATAATGTCTGTTTGCCGTCTTTTGAAACGGACCTATAATGTCTCGAGTCATATCTTCCAAACCGTGCATCTTTTGGCTTCGATTCTTGAACCATGCTATAGAGTGATAAATTCTCTTTATTTTGAGCCTTGGTTGGAATTTTTCTGACGAAGGATGAATAAATTATGAATTTTCCCAGTTTGGCTGCTTTTCGCAGTTTCTTAAGAAACAGTAACTTTTGCAATTGAGCTTTCTGAGCTTTCCTTGATTCATCATGATCAATCCTTGATCAAATGATGATTTTAGGATCATGAGAATGATGTTGACCAAAAATCTTGAGTGTTGACTGCTGCTGGGCCTAAGTTTGACTTTTCAGGTTCCTAAAATCGACAGTTGCCCTATTTGGCCTTTGCTTGACCAATCTTGTGCCGTTTGACTCGAAACTTGACATGAAGATTCTCATGATCATATGTGACCTTATGAAGCCGTGCCAGACATTTGATTGATCCATTATCCGTGTGTATACCAAAACCCTAATTTTACTGTCTCTAAGTTAGGAAGCGTTAATGTGCATTTGATCATAGCTAAGTCTTGAGCTTTTGAGGATGTGCTGGGCATGTGGAGACTGTTAAATCAAGTTTCCCTTGAATAGGTGAGGGCAAATTTTGGGGTACAACAGCTGCCCCTATTCAATTTTCTTCAACCTGAGGAGTTAGAGTGGCTCGTCTGCCGCTCGTGACTTGAAGGTGGAAGTGAATTGAATACTGAGTACTGAGAAATTTGCACTCGCCGGTGTTTATGCCGAGATAGCCGTCGGAGATGGGCTTAAAGATGCCATCTGATAATTGTTGATGGATCTTCCATAATCGTATGAAAGATGAATGTCTTCCTTTGTCGTAGGAGAGACTTGAAATTCCTTCGTTTCGGCGAAAGGATAATATACTTGAAACTAATCTTTCATTTCGGTGAAAGGATATATTCGAATCTAATCTTTCGTTTCGGCGAAAGGATTCGAAACCGTCTTCGTTGGTGTCTTCCATTCTTGTCTGGAAAATAATCCTTCGTTTCGGCGAGAGGATAAAGTATTTTCGAAACCCATCTTTCGTTTCAGCGAAAGGATTCAATATACTTGAAACTAATCTTTCGTTTCGGCGAAAGGATATATTCGAATCTAATCTTTCGTTTCAGCGAAAATAATCCTTCGTTTCGGCGAAAATAGTTCTTCGTTACGACGAAAATAATTCTTCGTTTCGGCGAAAATAGTTCTTCGTTTCAGCGAAGGTAATCCTTCGTTTCGGCGAAAGTAATCCTTCATTTCGGCGAAAGTAATCCTTCGTTTCGGCAAAAGTAATTCTTCATTTCGGCGAAAATAATTCTTCGTTTCGGCGAAAATAATCCTTCGTTTCAGCGAACGGATAAAATATATTTGATGTCTTCGTTTCGGCGAAGATAATCCTTCGTTTCAGCGAACGGATAAGATATATTTGATGTCTTCGTTTTGGCGAAGATAATTCTTCGTTTCGGCGAAAGGATAAGATATTCATAACCGTTTCCATTGGTGTCTTCGTTTCGGCGAAGATAATCCCTCGTTTCCGCGAAAGGATAAGATATTCATAACCGTTTCCGTCGGCGTCTTCGTTTCGGCGAAGATAATCTTTCGTTTCGGCGAAAGGATAAAGTCTTGAGATCTAATCCTGTAGAATAACAGACAGATTTTGTGGAAAGACATGATGTATGAAAATATATGATTGAAGTGCATAAGTAGCTTCGTGTAGCGCACTCAAGTTGGAAAAATAAATTCCTATCTGTTGTTGGAGATTTTGTGGGCAGCCCTTCGATTAGAACAAATTGTGTTGGGTAATCCTGCTTTAGTTGGGAGGAAATTCAGCTGGGGATTTTTGAATTCCGCTTGGAGATAGAAGCGGTTGAGAAGAATCATCTTTGATTGATGCGCTATTACTGGGGGAATGGATCTGTGGTGGCCTGACCAAGTTCCAGACGTGCTCTATTACTCTGGAATGAACTTTGTTGGAGAAAAAGTTTGCTAGACTTTGCACGGTTGGAGAAATAAACCTCATTGGGGAATAAGATGGATTCCGCTGGGGAATACTGCATGAGCATGCGGTGGAGATGAAATAAACCTCGGGATGGATAATCACCTCCTATCTACTGAGAGGTCCACTGGGGAAGATGATCATGTCGTCAGAAATCCTCGGCTTGTTGGGGAGGATGATCATGTCAGGATATGAATCGTTGGGAGATGCCCCAAGGTCAGATATGTTGGGAAATGAAACTTTGTATGAAGATCGTCTTGTTGAGATAATTCCATGAAGCTGGATCTGTGAGGATGTATAGGTATCCTAGACAAATTTTAGGATGAGATACCGAGATACCCCTAGCTGGATGACAGGAGAAATGCTGCCTGTGAGAATTCTGATGTGAAAGCATGTCCCTGGATATTAAGTATCCTTTGAGAGATTCTCTGAGTCTCGACTTGACTTCCTCAGATGAACAGCATAATGACATGACATGCCCCTGGATTTGAAAGTTCGTGATCATGCCTCTCGTATACATCATCTTTTAATTGTTGTGTCACGCACAAGAAGAATTTCTGCTTTTTTTTATGTAGTTTTGAAACAATTTTGTCTATCGGGAAGACTTCTCGATCCTTAGTTGTTTCTTCTGCAAGTTCATTTTGATGTCCAAACACTTGAAAAAAATGCAGACAAAAAATGTTGTATGATGAAACTTCTAAAATGCGATGCATATGTCTGTCTTGAAGTTTAAAAGTATTTTTTGTGAAAACAAAACTGTATGAAATTTAAACAACATTTTTTGAAGAGAGTGATATTAACTCAAGATTTTATGGCAAACCTCTAAGGAGTCAGGATACCTTCGGTAACAGTATGCTTTCGAACTAACCGCGCTTCAGTTAGGACTTTTAAGGGGTGTATTGTGGCTTGGTTCACGGTTTAAGAAACAATGAATATAAGGCTCAAAGTTTGTTTATGCCCACCCCGTTCTTCGTGATGTTCTCCGATTCTATGCTCAGTTAAATCGAGTTATGCATTCGTGTTTCAGGAGATCTTGAACTTGTAGTGTTGACTTGACAATGATGATTCAGAAGTCGAAGGATTCTTTGAGATATCCACCATTTCTTCCTTATTTGTTGACATCTGATCGCACGAACTTGTACTCTTGAGTATTTGCAGTTTCCCGAACTCGTCCTTTTGAGAGTTTCCGACTTCGCTCGAGAATTTCCAACTTTCCCACCTTTTGCCTGGACCAGATACTTTGTATCTTTCCTTTTGGGTCCAGCTGAATTTTTTGGTTCTTTTATTTTTCATTTTCTTTTATTTAAACTGCACGAACAATCTTCGTCTCTAAGATTTACTGTAAGAATGATGACTGTATTGATCAATGTTCTTCGGAGAATCATCGTTGCCACCTTTTGAATTGAGATATGTTTGCTGCACTTCTTTGACATGAGCGCATGAAAACTTGAACTCGCGACCTTCTTTGGAAGGCGCCTGACTTGTCTGTCTTGTATTCGAATGCACACGAGAATTAACTGAGAACTACTCATGCCCCAGATTATGATTACAGGTTTTATTTTTGAAGAAATAAAAAAACTCCTACTTCGAAGGCTCAAAGGGGGTTGACGAGGGATTAACTTCCTTATAACTCCATTGTTTGGGAATTGAAACAAGGCATGTACATCGTCAGCGCAATCTGTTTAAAAGCATATTGTTTTAGTTGGTACTGTTTCTTCATCCTCCCTCCAAGGCTTGCAGCTTTATCAAGAGTTGGATATCAAAGAGTAATAAGCAAAAAAGTTTTTTCAAAGAAATAAAGAGTGAAACGAATGGATCGATTCAAGACAAACATATGCAGTGCATTATTGATGAACATCAAAAACAAATATGAGTCTACTAAATGACAAGCGCTTAAACAATCAATAAAAAGCGCAATGGAAAAACTAAATATCTAAAAGTCGCCCTTCTAGATGTCTGTAGCTTTGTGAGGCTCTCTAGGCGGGCCAAAGTTGACGATCTTGCTGTCAATCAAGTCTTGAATCTGATACTCGAGTACCCAAAAATCTTCAGTGTCATGTATAAGACTGTTTAGCATTGAAATCAGGAACAGAGAAGGCATGAGCCGGACAAAGTTTTCTCCGTATAATCACATTATTCGTCAAAAACTGTTGCGAAGCTGGAGACAACAACATGTTCAAAGGAGTGAATTGTCGTTTAGACTTCCAAGTATGTTGAATAACATGCTGCTTTTGTTGTTGTTTTGTTGGCGCAGTACTAGATATCTGAATTGCCCCTATAGACTGGTTGTATCCTTTCTGGCTGCCCCAAGTAGTTGGCTTTGACTTTGTTGTAATAGATGATATGGCATGGACCAGTCAGTGTACTTGTGAATAATTCAACCAATTGTCTGTCAGTTAGCGGAGGTTGAACTCTGGCAGCGAGATCCCTTCATTTCCGAGCATCTTCTTTGAAGCTTTCTTTAGAACCTATGGTCATGTTTGGAAGTTGCATCTGAATTGGCGTCAATTCAGAGTTATACTGATAATACTATTGGAAGAAAAGGATCCACAACATCTAATTGGCAGTATAAGGTTGGATCTTTCGTATGTCGGCCCTTAAATGCAGTTTTTGGGCAGGATACACTGTCATACTGGGCAAAGGTATGAACCTTGAATTTTTTATGAATGACAACTTCTGGCACTAATTTCAAGTCTTCAAAGTTTAGATCAGATGTTTTCTGAGTTTCCATAGTAATTCAGGGTGACAATGATCGTTCACGAGTAGCATGATTACTGTTTTCCCCATGTTGGTGATGTCCACTGATCTTATAGCCTTCTCATCTTCTTGGTCAGAAGTGCTTTCAAATCATATTTTCCCCTTGGTCAGATTCAAGATGATTTCTTGGAATTGGGTGTTTTGAGCTTGAAGGTCTTTCATGGCTTGTTCGGATACCATTGTAGGAATAAACAGCGAGGAAATGAGAAAACCTGAAGATGAAACCTGTTATGAAATGTTGTGAATGCTATGTGTATGCAATGTTTTCAAGGATCTTGAGCAAAGTTATGTTGCAACATTGAAATTTTTGGATTGTAACTTCAACTTTGTTGGAAGAACTTGACTTGTCATCTTTGAAGGTTCTTCGTTGAGAATCAAGCTCACCATATCAAGTAGGTCGTCGCCTATGATTCAGAACACTGTACTTTGACTTGGTAAGAAGAAATGATCTTTGAATGTCATCCCTTAAGAATCAGGCTCACCATATCGAGTGGGTCGTCGCCTCTGATTCAGGGTACCCTTCTATTGTATTGGCTAGAGGAAAATAAATCCTCTTGCCCCTTGTTGGAAATTCAGCTCTTAAGGTATCCTTTACATTAACCTGCAGGACATGTCCCACAAATTCCCTAAGATTCTTGAAACGGGTTAGAAATGAAATGAATGTTTATGATGTCATGATACGTTAGGTACAAAGTAACAGTATGGAATGTACAAACAAAGGTAAGGACAAGTAAATCCTGCAAAAAGGAATTTAGTGAGATTGCGAAGGGATGAGGACAAGGGAGTCCTGCAAAAGAAGTTAAGTCAAAGTATGCAAAGGGTAAGTGTCGCGGTGAAAATAGGACAAATCATACGAATGGGAATAGGAAGTCAAGACTTCCTACTCTCACGATGATTTCATTTTCTGTGGTACTTTTGTTTTGTAAAAGGTTACCGCCGAACTTTATTGTTTCCAAAAAACAATATTAGGAAAAGGGAAAAAGTTACATAAACCCTATGTTGTACGCAAAGTGCGTACGAGAGATTCTTAAGGTTCGGGGATTGGTTATACATAGGGAAGGTATTAGCACCCTACATATCTATAGTACTCTATAGGAACTTTTGTTTACTTTCTTGGCTTTCTATTCGTTTGATGGATGGATATAACTAAGTTGTATATATATATATATATATATATATATATATATATATATATATATATATATATATATATATATATATATATATATATATATATATATATATATATATATATATATATATATATATATATATATATATATATATATATATATATATATATATATATATATATATATATATATATAGGGGACGACTCAAGTGAGAACACTTGGTTATTATGAGAAATGAGAACAATGAATCACGACCATTAAATTTTGATTTTGCTGATTTTAATGGACTGGATTGGTTTCTCTTTCTATGATCCGTAATATTTATTTTAAATCAACGTAGAAAGAGAAACCAATCCAGTCTATTAAAATCAACAAAATCAAAATTTAATGGTCGTGATTCATTGTTCTCATTTCTCATAATAACCAAGTGTTCTCACTTGAGTCGTCCCCTATATATATATATATATTATGCTCGCAAAGATTGTCGCAATCCTCTGCATACATATCCACTATTTGGAATCATAGCAAATTGTAGCTCGGATCTAATGGGTACCTATGGTTTCAAAGGGTTTTTGTTTGAAAAAGTTATACTCGCCAAGGATTAGTCCTCGTGCCTACGTATTCTCAAAAGGATGTTGAGAAAGTCAGAGTAATCGTAGTTCCCACATATGATGCTTGTGGAAGCAAAAGAGACAATGGCAATTGTCATCTAAATGAAAAGTGTATTTCATCTATTTCATTACAATCATTGTGATGTGTAAGTGATTTGATCTTTCGTTATAAGAAATGGGTGTTTTTGGCTTGAGTATACAAGCATACCACTTATAGTTCTTATATTGATAAGATGTTTAAAATTGTTTGAAATCTTTTTATTATAAGAAATGGACAATGATCTTGAGTGTTCAAGTGTGCCACTTATAGTTCTTGATAATAAGAAAGATGTTTTTGATAAAAGATGTGATTTTGTGATAGAAATGATTGATTGTAATGCTATAGAGGAAATACTCCTTCCATAGAGATGAATCATGTCAACATCTCTAAGGGGAGACTAAATTTATTTGGTCTAATCCTAGGGGGATGCTTATAAGAAGCCCTTTTGGGTCCTTGTATTGTTAGCTCAAGAGGAGGCATTTCTCGGGTCATCTCGGGTCATCTCGGGTCCTTGTGATTTTGAAAGCTCAAGAGGAAGCTTGTTTTGCTAGGAATTTAATCCATTGTAGTTAGAAGCCCAAGAGTAAGCTTATGTATGGCTGGCTTTGGCTCTAAGAACAGATTTCACCGAGATATCATTGCTCTTTGTTTTAAAGAATAGGTTTCACCGAGAAACCATTGCTCTTATGTTCTATCCTAAACTAGGGATTTTCTTTGTATGAAGCCCAATAGGAGGCTAACTCAACAGGGGAGTTCTTTTGTATGAAGCCCAAGAGGAGGCATTGGGGAACCTAGTGTTATACTAAGTTGTAAACAATAAATACAAGCATGTATATACAGGTATTCATTTAGCAGATATGGGAAGTTTATGAAATAAAGACAAGTTTTGAAGGTATAAGGAAACTTACCTGTGCTTGCCCAACAAACTTCAAATTCTTTATGCAAACAGGATTGAGACTTATACTTGGAGTGAGGCCCAAAGTAACTTGGTTACAAGTGTTGATTGGTATTTACAAACAAATTTATTTGAAAGTAAATTTGTTCAAAGTTTTGTATAAAAACTAAGTAAAAGGGATGGGGCTTACACCTTAAGGGATGCCCATGATCAGTTTGAAATTAGGGTTTCAGAAGTTGTTGAAAAGAAAGACCTAATTATTTTCAAAAGATTTGATCATGGTTTGGTAGGTGCAAGATAAAATGTTTATCTTATGGTTTTGAAAATCATGATTCAAGTTATGAATCAAGTTTGATTGAATATGAAAAGAAGTTTCATTTACAGGGTTTTGAAAAAGGAATAGGACTTACAACTGTAAGAGATGCCCAAGTTGCTTGTTCACTGTTTAAAACAAAGTTTGTTTGTTTTGCTGATAAAGCAAAGTGAAAGATTATGTTATTGTTTGTTTAAAACAAAGAAAATATTTTGCTCATTGTTTGTACAAAACAAAGAAAAGGTTCTGATGCTCATTGTTTGTCAAAAAAACAAAGAAAAGTTTTGATGATCATTGTTTGTCAAAGAAAAGTTTTGATGATCATTGTTTGTCAAAAACAAAGAAAAGTTTATTGTTTGAAAATTGTTTTGTCTAAAAACAAAAGAAAAATTATGGGACTTACACTCTATTAGAGGCCCATTGTTGTTGATTTTTGAAAAGATTGTTTCATGTTTAACAAAAGGTTTTCAAAAGGGGTTGGGACTTACAACTGTAAGAGATGCCCAAAGTGTTTCTAAGTTAATTTTAACAAAGAAGATTTGATTGATCATTTGTTTGTCTAAAAGAAAGAAAAGTTTTGATTGATTGTTTTGTCCAAAAACAAAGAAAAAGCTCTTGATCATTGTTTGTCTAAAACAAAGAAAAGTTTTTGATCATTGTTTGTCTAAAACAAAGAAAAGTTTTGATCATTTGTTTGTCAAAAACAAAGAAAAGTTTATGATCATGCAAGAATGTTTGATTTGATCAAAGCAGTCTTTGAGGTTTGAATTGAATTAGGGTTTTCAAAGTATTTTGAAAATGAAACCCTAATTGTTTTGAAATCAACCAAGTATATGGTTTGTCATTGATTTTGAAAATGTTTCAATTATGTTTGATCAAATAAAATATCTTGAAAGTTTTATCAAGAATATAGTTTGAAATTGATTTGAAACAAAGTTTGTTTGAATTAGGGTTTCAACAGTATGTTTGAAAACAAAACCCTAATAATTTTTA
Source organism: Vicia villosa (assembly GCF_029867415.1). Lineage (NCBI taxonomy): Eukaryota > Viridiplantae > Streptophyta > Magnoliopsida > Fabales > Fabaceae > Vicia > Vicia villosa. Next base: position 528,959 of record NW_026705298.1, on the reverse strand, counting down.
AAAGGTTGTATGATCAATGTAAAGTTAACTTGAGAGCAATAATACTTCAAGTGTTGATTGATCAACAATATTGTTTGAAAAGAGTAAGAATTTATGAAGACATGGTCTTGTTTTTAAATTAGGGTTTATGGATCGACTTTGAATAAATCAAACCTAAAAAACCTAATATAATTGAAATCATGAAGAAATAAGATTTTCTTAAAGATATTGTATCCTATACAAATTGATAAAAATAACCAAAGAAGGATTGATCAAAGTTTTATTTAGAAAAATCAAAATATTTCTAAGTTAAAACACATCTAAAATCATTGATCTTTCACTAATTAAAATATAATCAAAATTAATTATTTTTGTGATTTTTCTTTTATGACAATAAAATAGATATATTAAATGTCAAGTGTGCAAAATATCAATTAAAAATAAGTTAATTTGCTATGAAAATAAAATTAATGAAGTTTGATAAAAAACTTGAAAAATTAAGTGATAAAAATTTGTTTTGGTCCTAGGAGGTGTTGAACCCGGGACCTTAACACTAATAACTCAAAACTTAATCAACTGAGCCACGCGCGTTGGCTGATAGTTAAATGAATTAATTAAATAATATTTAAAAACGCTCAGTGACTGTGTCATCTTCAACCTCATGACAACAATGGAGGTCACTCGTATTTTCTGATTTCTTGATCAAATCAAGAAATGTGAAATGCCAAACTGTTTAGCTCATCAAGCTGGTTCTAATGATGGGATTTACTTGCATTTATGTTCTATGATGGCCGTGAATTTGAGATGTTCCCAAACAAAACCCTAACTGAAACTTTTCAGTCAAGCTCGAGACACAGTGTATATACATTCAAATTAATGATTCAAAAAGCATTAACAAGCCAAAATAATGATATTGCTTCAGACACAATTTGAAATGAATGCATGAATGATGAGATACGAGTTTAAGTGAAGCTTACCTATGGAGTTGAAAATGGAAAACTCGGGCAAGGGCAAATTGATGCAAGCTGATGATCTGGATAGCTCCACTAACCTTCCTTGAGTGTGTTTGGATGGCTGGACTGCTTTGAATCCTGCTGAAACTTCTTCTCCAACTCAAGTTGCAGAGATGGCTAGTTTAACTATGGAGGTTAGTGATGCAGCTGCTATAGACCTCTCTCAAGTGTTTGAACACATCATATATGATGTATGTGAGGTGTTTGAATGATCAAATGAGTTAGTGTTTGGCTAGAATTCAGTTTGATATGTTGATAGCTCAATATGACCTTTAATGGTGGTTTTGAGTTATGACTTGGTGATTTAGTGGTGTCTGAACATGGAGGAGGACCTGGACTGACTCAATATGATCCCTAAGACATGTTAGAGCACTTGGTTTGAGCAGACTTGGTGTCTATTTCAAAATTCGATAGTGCCTTGCATTTGAAGCAAAACTTGCAGAAAAATGCAAATGGAGAAGAAGAAGAGAGTTAGCTATGGGATAAGCTGTGAATTGGTGAGTGTTAGAGGTATGAGATGGTCTCTATTTATAGGAGAAATGTGAGGGATCAGATTGCAATTGCTTGAGGGGTTTAGAGAAATTACTTGGATTGCAAGAATCACATGTTATTTGGCCTCCAAGCAAATATCTTGGCTCAGACCTGCTGCATTGAATTCAAGGGATAACACTCAAGTGTTCTGAGATTCCAAGCTAGTTAGGATCAAATTAGATAGTTATCTTGTGACTTAGGAGCTAGAGTCCAAGAAAAAATCAAGTTTTGGAACCTCTAATTCAAAAATCAGAAACCCTGGCTGTCATGGATGAAAATCCAAGTTCTTGATGTTTTTGGAAAGGTGGAATGGCATCATTCATGTTTGCTTTTGATGCATAACATGTTTGGAATGAGGAGGTACCTCAAAATGACCTATAATTTCAAGGATTTGTCTTGGCAGATTTGGCAGAGTTGCCAAGCTTTTTGCCTTGCCTCGACTGCAAATGATCAAACACTTGGTGGGCAGAAAGTAAGGGCTTGATTCTTCCAAACCCTAATCCAATTGAAGAAATGTTTTTGGGCACTTGAAAGTATGTTATGAGAGCTTTCTAAAGAGTATTCATTTGCCCAAAATGATTTAGAAATGAAGGAGATATGATTGGATCAACCTTGGTGTCAAGCCTGACCAAATTGGCCGTGTCAAGGTGCCTGCCTTGTGCCTGCCTGATGCCCAGAATTTCTTGATTTTTGCCAACTTGCCAAGATCATAACTCATTGGTCCCTTGGTCTTTTTGGATGATTCCAAAGCCTATGTGAAGCTTATATGATGTACTTTGATTGGCAAAAATAAACGCCCAGAAATTGTTCACCATTTTTAAATGGCCTTGAGAGAAAGTTGTGCACTTGGAGGATGGCAAAAATCCTGAAAATTTCTCTAAGTGTTGGAATTCATAACTTTGAATCATGATCTTGATTCAATCATAACTCTTGATCCTTGGAGATTCAAAAGAGGTTGAGTCAAGCTTTTTTGTAGCATGCCATGAGATCTTCACATTGATATGTGGTGGACCAAAAATGGTTGCTTGGGCAAGAAGTTATGGCTGCCTAAAGTTGGTACCTTGACCATGAAACTTCATAACTTAGAAATTTTTTCTAAGTGTTGGAAATTTCTTCAAATGCAAGTAATCTCTGATTTCTTGATTTTGGTTGATCAAATTGAAAATCTAACTTCATTTTCATGATCCTTGACCCAAAATTGACTTGGTTGACCAAAAAGTTTGAAAAGTCAAACCTTTGACTTTACAGTTGACTTTTTCAGTTGACTGAGATTTTCTGATTTTTCCAATGGGAAACTTGTGGTTCTTGTTATGATGTTTAAATCCTTGATGTTTTAGGAGATAATAATTATGATGTTGATGATCAATTCTTGATTTGATGCATCAATTCCCATTTTACCCTTGTGTATCAGAGGAATCGAGGAAACCCTAATTCTTGATTTTTCTTGTATCCAGCCCTTGGACCAAAGAAAGTTGTGTGGGTTGATTCCCAAAGTGTATTGGGATTATTTGAAACTTGTTCTTAGGATACTTGGTCATGCCTTGAGCCAAAAGTCAAGAATGCATTGCTTGGACCAAAACCCTGATTTGATCAATCCTCAAGCTTGAGCCTGATAACATGGATTGTTGGGGATCAAATGTTGATTGTTGACGAAGATAGATCACTTGCCTTGAAGTGATCAAGGAAACCCTAATTGGTCCTTGACTTGTTGATGAATGTTCTCTTGATTTTGAGCTTTGTCTAATCAATTGAGTCATCAAGCAAGCCTATCCTTTGTTGGTTGATGCATTGCAATTGTATGCAATGTGGAGAGGTATCTTATGTCAAAAATTGGGGTATGACAGATGCCCCTATTTAAATTTCTTCAACCTGATAGATAAAGATTGAAAATCTTTATAGGAAGAAAGAGATTTAAATATCAGAATACGCGAATTTTGGACCTAAGATACCAAAATTGCGGGTTACGCTGATGTGAGAAAGATTTCTGCCTAGTAGTACCGAAGGGTAACAACACTGAGGAGAAATTGTAAGGATATCTCAACCTACTGTCAGTCGGGTGACAATGTTTTAGGTGTTTGTGAGATAGTAAATCCTGTTATCAGTCTAGTGATAAGGTGATGGTGATTTCTTTATCGTTTATCAGCCTTGTGATGATAAAGATAGGATCCTGAAACATTTACCAATTATCAGCCGAGTGATAACCATAACAAGGTAATGTTTATGGGGGATTTGATTGATCAGCTTTGTGAATAACAAATGAAACAAAAGAGGAAATGTCCAATTAACTCTTAGTTGTAGGTGTACCGAATATCTTTCTGAGAAGATGCGGGTAGCATGTTTTGATAGGAAAGTGAATCCATAATTGGTCTTCAATGAGAAGGACACAATTGTTTTCTTGAGAAGGATATAAGCTGCTCGAATGGCAAGGCTCTTGGCTTATCTTTATCTGACTTCACTGGGGAAGTGTCTTTATCAATAGTGTAGATAACACTAATGGTTGATTCGGATTTGCATGTTTCAAACTTCTCTTGGGGAAGAAAAACATTTTCCTTTTTTGTTGGTGACGCTTGGTCACAAATTTCTTTTGAGGAAAAGAATACCGTCAAAGTCTCTTTCAGGGAAGAGAGCTTTTATTTTGTGATCAGTCGTTTGTTCATCCTTTAGGTTTGAACGTTCGCTGAGAAAGCCGTTGTTGTTTCCTTTGGCGTTCATTGCTCAAAGAAAAAATGTCGCTTTTATTTTGAAAAAGTAAATTCATTTTGAAAAAGTTTTTTTTTGTTTAAAAAATGATTATCAAGAACAAAACGTCATTTTGCAAAAGCAGAATAAATTAAGAATTGCAAACAAACGACACAAAGCTCAAATTTATTTATAGAATGGTAATTAGCCAAAAGCGTGATTCCATAGAATATTTACAAAAGTTTGGAAATGGTAATTAAGCGGAAAAGACTACACTGAAAAGACTGTTTATTGTCTCTTATTTTTGCCTGGGCCGCCTTTTCAGGTTTTCAGTCTACCGAGACGCTCATTTTTGCCTAAGTCGCCCTTTTCGGGTTTTCAACTTACCGAGCTGTTCTTTTATCTTATTTAGACAAAGTATTTCTTGACTGCATCAGCATTGATGTTGTGTGTGAGTTCATCACCATCCATAGTTGTAAGAGTTAGAGCACCACCGGAGAAAGCTCTCTTGACAATGTACGGTCCTTCGTAATTAGGAGACCATTTGCCCCTAATGTCTGATTGAAAAGATAGAATCTTTTTAAGCACAAGGTCGCCTTCTTTGAATGCTCGAGGTCGAACCTTTTTGTCGAATGCTTGTTTCATCCTCCTTTGATATAACTGTCCATGGCAAAGAGCAGTCATACGTTTTTCTTCGATTAAGTTCAACTGATCGTATCTGCTTTGACACCACTCAGCTTCTGATAACTTAGTTTCCATGAGGACTCTCATAGAGGGAATCTCCACCTCTACGGGGAGTACGGCTTCCATGCCATAAACTAAGGAAAAAGGGGTTGCCCCTGTTGAAGTACGCAGTGAAGTACGGTACCCATGTAAAGCAAAAGGCAACATTTCATGCCAGTCTTTGTAAGTGACGACCATTTTCTGGACAATCTTCTTAATGTTTTTGTTGACGGCTTCAACAGCGCCGTTCATTTTTGGTCTGTAAGGAGAAGAGTTGTGATGCACAATCTTGAATTCCTCACACAGTTCCCTCATCAGGTTGTTATTCAAGTTAGATCCATTATCAGTAATGATCTTGCTTGGAATACCATATCGGCAGATGAGGTTGTTTTTGATAAATCTTGCAACCACTTGTCGTGTGACGTTGGCGTAAGATGCTGCTTCGACCCATTTGGTGAAATAGTCAATGGCTACCAAGATGAAACGATGGCCATTTGAAGCTTTTGGTTTGATTTCCCCAATCATGTCAATGCCCCACATAGAGAAAGGCCAAGGAGAGGAGAGTACGTTGAGTAGAGTCGGTGGCACATGGATCTTATCTGAGTAGATCTGACATTTGTGACATCTCTTGACGTGTTGGCAGCAATCAGATTCCATTGTAAGCCAATAGTATCCTGCTCTTAATATTTTCTTGGACATGGCATGTCCGTTTGAATGAGTTCCAAAGGAACCTTCATGTACTTCATGAATTAACATGTCTGCTTCGTGTCTGTCCACGCATCTGAGCAAGACCATGTCGTAGTTTTGTTTGTAAAGCACGTCTCCGTTCAAGAAGAATTTGCCAGAAAGCCTCCTTAGAGTTTTCTTGTCTTTACGTGACGCCCCAAGCGGGTATTCTTGAGTTTGAAGGAAGCGTTTGATGTCGTGGAACCACGGTTTATCATCGATGACTACTTCGGTTGCAAACACGTAAGTTGGCCTTTAAAGGCGCGTAATGTCGACACTCGGTGTATCATTCCAATGGTTAACTTTGATCATGGAAGATAGAGTGGCCAAGGCGTCTGCCATTCGATTCTGATCTCGAGGGATGTGATGCAATTCAACTTTGTTGAAGAAAGTCAAAAGTCGTCTTGCATAATCTCTGTATGGAACCAAACCAAGGTGATTTGTCTCATACGTGTCTTTGATCTGATTGATCACAAGAGCTGAATCTCCATATATATCAAGGATTTTGATCCTTAAGTCAATGGCTTCCTCGAGTCCCATGATACAAGCTTCGTACTCTGCGACGTTGTTAGTACACTGGAAGAGTAATCTGGTTGTGAATGGAATGTGGGTTCCATGAGGAGTGATAATGACTGCCCCAATTCCGTTTCCAAAAGCGTTAACAGCTCCATCGAAGACTAAGCCCCATCTTGATTCAGGATCAGGACCTTCTTCGGGTAATGGTTCAGTACAATCTTTCATCTTTAAGTACATGACATCCTCGTCAGGGAAGTCAAACTTGAGAGATTGATATTCATCAATTGGTTGATGTGCCAAATGATCGGCGAGAATACTTCCTTTGACAGCTTTTTGAGCGTGATACTCAATGTCGTATTCGGATAATAGCATCTGCCACCTGGCAATCCTCCCTGTTAAGGCAGGCTTTTCAAAGACGTATTTGATTGGATCCATCTTGGAGATCAACCAAGTAGTGTGATTGATTAAGTATTGGCGAAGACGTTTTGATGCCCAAACCAATGCACAACATGTTTTCTCGAGCATGGACTAACGAGACTCACAGTTTGTGAATTTCTTACTCAAATAATAAATTGCATGCTCCTTCTTACCGGTTTCGTCGTGCAGTCCAAGCACACATCCCATGGATTCTTCTAACACGGTAAGGTACATGATTAATGGTCGTCCTTCGATCAGAGGGACCAATATCGGTGGTTCTTGTAAGTACTCTTTGATACTGTCGAACGCTTTTTGGCAATCTTCAGTCCATACAACCCCTTGATTCTTGCGGAGAAGTTTGAAGATCGGCCCACAGGTAGCAGTCATTTGAGAGATGAATATGGAGATATAGTTTAATCGTCCAAGAAAGCCTCTTACTTGCTTTTCTGTTCTTGGTACAGGCATTTCTTTAATAGCCTTGACTTTGTCAGGGTCAACCTCAATACCTCTTTGACTGACGATGAATCCTAGGAGTTTTCCTGATCTCACCCCAAAGGTGCACTTGTTAGGATTCAAACGTAGTCCATATTTTCTTAAGCGTTGGAACAACTTCAGAAGGTGTCCAATGTGCTCTTCCTCAGTGCTGGACTTGGCAATCATGTCGTCCACATACACTTCGATCTCTTTATGCATCATGTCATGAAAGAGAGTGGTCATTGCCCTTTGGTAAGTCGCGCCAGCGTTCTTTAATCCAAATGGCATTAATTGGTAGCAAAAGGTGCCCCACGGTGTGATGAAAGATGTCTTCTCCATGTCTTCAGGAGCCATCTTGATTTGATTATAACCGGAGAAACCGTCCATGAAAGAAAAGACGTTGAACTTCGCGGTGTTATCAACCAGCGTGTCAATGTGTGGTAAAGGAAAGTCGTCCTTTGGACTTGCCTTGTTCAAATCATGGTAGTCAACACACATTCTGACCTTCCCATCCTTCTTGGAAACAGGTACTATGTTGGCTAACCACTGAGGGTATTCGGAAGTGAGGAGAAAACCAGCGTCAAGCTGTTTCTGCACTTCCATTTTGATTTTGTCTGCCATATCAGGGTGAGTTCTTCTCAACTTCTGCTTAACTGGCGGACATTTCGGCCTTAAAGGCAAACGATGCTCAACGATGTTGGTGTCCAACCTTGGCATGTCTTGTTAGGACCAAGCAAACACATCGACGTATTCTTTGAGAAGATCAATCAATTGGTTCTTGACATCAGTGTCAAGCAATGCTCCAATGTTTACTTCCTTTCTGTTTTCCTCTGAACCCAAGTTAATCAACTCTAAAGGTTCCTCATGAGGTTGAATCATTCTTTCCTCGTGCTTAAGAAGTCGGGAAATTTCATCTGGGATATCCTCTTCGGCTTCAAACACAGGAAACGCAAAGTTGGGAGAGAGCGTACGATTATTGCTTTCAATGGATTTATTGACAATTAATCTGCACGTATGATTTATATTTTATTTAGAAACTGACCAATGAAGTATTGCGTGCAGATTACTAAAAGGTGTTCTATTTTTATTTGTTTTTTTTAGGATTACCATTTCCAGAAAAAAGCAGAAAAAATAAAAACACATGATATAGGGAATTCAAAATGACGTTTTATTTATGATTCATATTTGAAACACGGCCCTAAACACAAAACTCTGTTGCCTTGGGCGAGACAAAGAGGTAATTTATTTAAAAGCTAAACCCTATAAAACAAACACTCTGCCTCGGGTTAGGCGAGAGGTCAAAACAAAAGCGAGATCATTACTTTGAGCGATGAACAACGTTCTTGACTTCAACAGTTGTCCAATAGTGACGAACTCCATTGTGAATGATGAACTCAGGCATGACTTGCTTGGAATCATCTCTGCTGATAACGTTGACTGACGACTGAGCAGATTTTGAAGGTCCTGGATTGCTAGCCTTTCCCTTGGTACTGCTGAGACGGTCTTCTTCTGCTTTTTCAACAGATCGAGAAGTAGATCGTGAGGCATGCTTGCTCACAGATTTAGGATGTTTAAGAGGCGTTTCTAAGTTGTCCAGACAAAGAAAGTCGTTGTCGGAGACACTCTCCAAGTCCTCTTCTAGATTGCTTTCCCAATCATCTCCAAAGATTGCATTGATCTGAGGATGATTGTCTTCTAGCTCTACGATCTTGGTTATCGCGTCAAAGCGAAGATTTCCATTTGAGATTTCAAACGGATAAGGTAGCTGAGAGTCAGTGTAGACATCGAGATGATCTGATGTTTCAAAGGAATCTCCCCATCCAGTTGGCTGGATGTCCTCGATTGCAATCTTTGAACTTTCAGGGGCAGTATACTTGACCATGTAATCAAACTTACCGCTTGGTTGTCCCAAGGTATCCCAAATTTCTTGTGGAATAGGTGGGACCTCTTTGTCTTTGGGTTGAAGCATATCTGAAAACTTCTCTGAAAGAGAACCAAAAGGTGCATATTGTTCCTCTTGAGATATGTACCTAGAATCGTTGAAGTAAGTTTTCCATTCGTCTTCGGAATCGGAATGCTCTTCCTCAGAAGTTTCTTTGATGAGAAGATTAACTTCTTGGGGGACCTGATCAAGGAATCCTCCACTACATAATGTGTCGTTGATTGGACGAAGTGTTTCATCCCTCTTGATTGATTTTGGAGGTATTGGGGAAAATCCCAATCCTGTTTTAGTTCCATTGTTGACAGGATTGATGACCTGACCCCAACCGGCAGTAATACCAGTGTTGACTACTCGTACTGCGTCTTGATAAGAAGAGATAGAGGCTCTATCTTTCTTTGTAGATTCTTCTTCTAACGTAAATCCTTGGAACTGAGTTCCTTCCATATCATCGGTATCGATGAAAGAGAATGTGGACAAGTGACTAACCAATAGGGCTTGCTCTCCGCTTATGGTTATCATCTTTCTCTTTGTTATGAATTTTAGCTTTTGATGAAGCGTAGACGTTACTGCTCTTGCTTCGTGGATCCATGGTCGACCTAACAAACAACTGTAAGCAGCTTGGATGTCCATAACCTGGAAGGTAATTAGGAAAGTATGCGGTCCAATAGTCATTGGAAGGTCAACTTCTCCTATGACTGATTTGCGTGATCCATCAAAGGCTTTGACGACCACTCCACTGAATTTCAAAGGAGCTCCTTTGTATGACAGACGATCAAGAGTTGCTTTAGGCATCACATTGAGTGAAGATCCTGTGTCTACCAACACATTGGATAAGGAATCCGACTGGCAATTCATATAAATATGAAGAGCGAAGTTATGTTCATTCCCTTCCTTAGGGAGTTCCTCATCGTAGAAACAAAGATTGTTGCAAGCTGTTATGTTGGACACTATTCCATCAAACTGGTTGACAGTTACGTCGTGATCCACGAAAGCTTGATCCAAAACTTTCATTAAAGCTTCTCGGTGAGCTTCGGAGCTCAAAAGTAGAGAAAGTATGGAGATCTTGGACGGAGTTTGGGTTAACTGGTCCACAACCTTGTATTCACTTTTCTTGATTAACTTCAAGATTTCCTCGAAGTCAGAGTTGACATTGGTTCCACTGGACTGTCCAACATCCATGTTGGAATCTGGATTTCCAATAGGGATTACCGCAGGGTTAGAAGCTGATGCCACTGCAGGATTTTGCCTAACAACGGGCTCTTTTGGTGGTAACGGTGCGTACACGCGTCCACTTCGAGTCACACGACTGACTTCGGCAATGTTAACTATAGATGGAAGAGTTGGTAGGGGAATTTCTTGCCCATTCTTCATCATAGTTGCGTTGTATTTGTAAGGAACTGCCTTGTCTGACTTGTAAGGCACTGGTCCAGGTAGACAAATGACAATCGGAGCGACTGCTTTCCTTGGTTTGTATGTCATATCTATGCGCTCGGGCATGTTGAAACAGGGAGTGATAACATTAACTTCAGGAGTTACCGAGTTGATATCTGAGACAAGCTCATGCGGACAACTACCTAACATGTTAACGTTATGCTCATTTCTGTGTTGGTAAACTTCAATGACATCGTCGTCCAATAACGATTGAAGGTTTCTTCTCACTTCAATGCATCCTCGAGGATTGCAACAACAAGTGCTACAGGCGTTGTAATCATGCGCAGTAACACCATACATTTTGTAAAAAGCAGCATGCAAGTGCACCAAATTCTCAGTTGATAAGTTGATATCAAATATTTGGTAGAGATCAATATTCTCACCAATTGAGTTTACATCTCCTAGGTCGATGTGACCTTGATTCCTTGGTCGAAAGATTCGGATGACGTCGTCGTCCAACAATTTCTGAAGATCCCTTCTTATGACGGCGCATCCACGGATACTCCATCTACAACCATTAGGGCAACGGTGATAAGAATGCTGTCTAAAATCCTCATTGCCTCTGCAACAAGTGATATGCATTTCTACCATGTTCGCTCTAGACCAATTTATGTCGTAGATTCTGAATTCGCCAGGACATCCATAAACCATGTTTACAGCATTTCCTCCATGATTGGGTAATGGATTTGCTTGTACGTTCGGAGCCGAGTCCTTGAACGAGAGAACGTTAGCTCTTACTAGCTTCTGAACTTCAGATTTCAAAGCTATGCAATGTTCGAGATCATGGTCGGGTGCCCCTTGATGATAAGGACAAGATACGTCTGCTTTGTACCACCATGGTAGCTTTGCAGGAACGGGCGGAGGCGCTCTCGTTTGAACAGCGTTTTCCCTAATCAAGGCAGGATATAATTCAGTGTATGAGATCGGAATTGGATCAAACTGAAGAATCCTTGGCGCACGATTTTGATTGTTATTGAATGACTGAGCCTGCTGCTGAGGCTGTTGATTCTGTTGGATCTGTGGAGTAATCCTCACGTTCGGTGTGGGATTAGCAATTGCGGCCACATGCGGTCGTTGATTCCCTCTTGACTTGCTTTGGGAGATCATGCCAACATCTTGTTCTTTCTTCTTGGGAAAAGCAGTTCCATACTTTTTAATCCCACTCGAAGATCCACTTTCTTTCTTTAAACGTCCCATTCGGACTCCTTCCTCTAGACGCATCCCCATATTTACCATTTCGGTGAAATCGTTGGGAGCGCTAGCAACCATTCGCTCGTAGTAGAATGAGCTGAGAGTGTTAAGGAAAATCTTGGTCATTTCCTTGTCCTCCATTGGTGGATTGATTTGGGCAGCAATTTCCCTCCATCGTTGGGCGTACTCCTTGAAGGTTTCCTTTTCCTTCTGAGCCATGGCTCGGAGTTGATCTCGATCAGGAGCCATGCTTATGTTATACTTGTACTGACGAAGAAAGGCCTTGCTTAAGTCGTCGAAAGTATGAATGCTAGTGCTATCCAAGCCCATATACCACCTCAGAGCGGCACCAGTTAGACTGTCTTGGAAGCAGTGAATGAGCAATTGATGATTGTCATTGTATGTAGACATCTTTCTAGCATACATCACCAAATGGCTTTGTGGACATGAATTACCCTTGTATTTCTCAAAATCGGGGATCTTGAACTTAACTGGTACCTTCACGTTGGGAACTAGACATAAGTCGTAGGCGTTCTTCCCATATATGTCTTCTCCTCGGAGAACTTTGATTTCTCGTTGCATTTCTTTGAACTGCTCTTTGAGTTCCTCCATGCAACCAAACTGAACTGCGTTATCTCCTAGATCATGATAGACTTGATCACTCGTAGTATGAACTACTGGATTTGTAAAAGTTATGATTGGCTGAGAAGCTGGCACAGATGTTCCTCTATGTCTCGGAGTGAACACTGGATTTTGGGAAGCGGGAACCTCAATCCTGGTTGTTTGAACCTTAGGTAGATTGGGTTGCGAGCTTGCACCAAAGTTGAATGGCATGCCCCAAGGGTATCCTTCGGGCATAGTAAAGAGTGGTTTGCTGGCTGCGGCAGCAGAAACCTGGTTCGGAGTGACTTCTGCAATCACTGTTCTTTGATTTTGGGGAGCTGGTGATTGAGCTTGTTCAACCATCAGAGAGTCCACTAAACTGGCGAGTCTTTCCACTTCTCCTTGAAGTGTGGTAATTGTACCACGAAGCTCGTTGTTTTCTTGTTCAATGTCTTCTATTTCTTTTCTTCTCTTTGCTCTAGTGTCGTATCTATGAGTAGACTGTGAACGCGATCGAGAAACTTTGAGATGAGACAGCTTGAAAATCTATGGAGAAAATTCCAAAGATCAGACCTAGTTAAAGGCGGAAAGAGGAGATGAAGTATGTTTTAATGTTGCAATGTTTTAATTATTAAGAAAAATTTTCAAGGAATTTCCTAAATAAAAGATTCTTGCAAACAAATGGAATTAAAAATTCCAAACTTTATTGATATTGAAATAAAGTTACAACGGTTGATAGTAGTTCTTACACCATGAAAGCGATAAAAACTAAGCTATGCTAGACTAAACATCTTCAGTTGACGAGCAATCATCAGACTTGTGACGCTTGTACTTCATGATTTCTTTCTCGAAGTAGGCTTTCATCTCGGCTTTCTCAGCCTTGAGTTTGTTAACCTCAGTCCTCTAATCAAGGTCGGGAGTGGTGCTTGTTGATCCCTTAAGCATCTCCCTTCTTTCCTTAAGGTATTTTCTGATTGCAGCATCCTTTCGACGAATTTTCTCAGCCTTTTCCATGAGATGAAAATCCTGAAAGTAGAGCATCTGATCATGTTCTTTCATCTGTTTCTTTAACTTCCTGTTTTCAGAAACGGTTTTGTTACACTTATCCTCCCAAAGCTCCTTCTCTTGAGCAATATAGGATAAGGTTTCTTGATATTCTTCCATAGTCTCAATGGGGTTAGCAGACAATCCAAACGTTGCGGGTAAGGAGGGTGCTTCATAAGCATAAGGCATTTGCAGATCCTTCGCTCTTAGTTCTACCCAGGCAGTGTAAAGCTCTAGAGCTACACAATTTCTTGCTCTACCTTCTTTCCTTCTTTGGATGTGGTGTCAGGCTCTCATCATCCTAGTTTTTAATCCATGAGGATCAATCCCTTCTTGGTAAAAGTAACTTTCTACTGTAAGACCAATGGGTTTTTGATGAGGAAGTCCAAGTTGACGTCTTGCCAAAATTGGATTGTAGCTGATTCCTCCCTGGGTTCCAATGAGGGGTATGTTGGAAAAATCTCCACAGCTTTCAATGGTTTCCAAGCCATCGTAGATCAGAGTATTCCAATGGATGTCATCGTGGGTTAAAGACATGAGTCTTCGGGACCAATTCCAACCATTTTTGTTTTCCTTGAAGATAGGAGATTTGGGTAGGTGTGAAACAATCCATTTGTAAAATAGAGGTGCACAATATATGATGACTCCACCGCCTTGACGGTTCCTAAGGTGAACGGAGAAATAGGTATCTCCTAGCAAAGTGGGGACGGGGTTTCCAATCAAAAAGATCCTTATAGCTGACATGTCAACAAATCCTTTGATATTGGGAAACAGAACCAATCCATAGATGAGCAAAGCCAAAATAGCCTCAAAGGCTTCCTGTCATACCCCAAAATTTGCCCACATATATTTACGATGGCCACTTTATTACGAATAAAAGTGATGGGGCGTTTGGTAAGAGTGTAAGGTTTGCGAGCGCGAGCTCCCGGGTTTGAATCCCATTTACTGACATTTTTTCTCTCTTCTTTTATTTAGTTGCTAACTCTAGTTTTAATTTTAATTTTTTCATTTATATTCAAAAATCAAAAAAATAAGTTTTTTTAATAATTTAATTTTAATTTTCGTATTTATTAATTAAACAATTTAAAAATTATTTATTTTTTACTTTTTGCCATTTTATGCACTTTTTAGTCAAAAAAATCCAAAATACAAAAATATTTGATTGATTTTATTTTAGGACAGTTTATCAAAATTATTATAATTTGAAGATCAAATCAAATTTGATTTCAAATTTTAATTATTATTGATTTTATTTTATTTTAAGTTTAACCTAATTTTGTCTTATAAATACTAATCTTATTCTCTAACTTCTCGGAGGAACTAATCCTAACCTAGGGGACCTTCTTTTTCACGTACAACCAAAAACCCTCATCTTTCAAATACAAAAAAAACCTTTCTCACACGTAGAAACCTCTCCTAATTTTTTCTTCTTTATTACGGCAAACTAACAACCCCTACTTTCCAGTTCTCATGTATCCACAACCGAACACGTGAAAAATTCCCTTGGTACCTTCATACTTCCATCCACGGTACACCTTTCCATAGGTCCAAGAACTTCACAGAAAGACTCTCACAACTGAACCTGTAGAAGCAGCACCAACGAAATTCAACCCTCAATCCAAACTTCTTCACCAATCAGAACCAACAACAAACCATTATTCATCGATTACAACAATTCAATATCGAATACAACTCAGCAACTCAACAAACCGCATGTGAACATCGAAGCATAACTGTCCCCTTCGCCTCAACTCTCCAACAACGCACCACTTCAACGCGATAGAAGCCAGAATCGCGACGCCTGTCTCTCTACCATGATGGCAACACCGCAACTTCCGACGGGACACCGGCGGAATACACGCAAGGCCACACTCGACGAACACCGACACGCAGCAACGGTACACAAAAACAACAACCGCTGAGAATGCCGATGAATTATTTGTTGTGTTTCGATTTTGTTGTTGCAGGTTGTTGTTGAAGAAGAAGACAGAAGTAGAAGAGAGCAAGTCGGAGATCATTGCCGTCGCCGATGAATCGCTAACTCCGCCTTCAACAACACCCTTCCAATCTCTTGCCGCGGCATAAAAGCCTCTGCACACAAAAAATGTCCCTGGTAATCTCTTTTCTTAGATTCATAGTTATTGAGATTTGTTTAAAATAAATTGATACTAAAAGCATGTTGCTATCTCATTTGCATGAAAGAAATTGGGGTTGGGGAAGAAGAGCTGTTGTTTCACGTTTCAGGAAGAGAAACTTTACTCTCTTGTTCTTATCTGCTTGTTTTAGGGTATGTTTGGATTGATGGAATGTGATGGAATGGAATGGAGGGGAGTGGTATTTAAGTAGATTCCATTGTTTGGATTTATTAATAATGGATGGAGAGGAATGGAATATGATGGAATCCATTCCATCTTATTCCATCATATCCTTCAATTTTCATTCCACCCAATTTGAGGTGTAAGCAATGGAATGAACTAAACTATTCTATTCCGCTCCGTCAAACTATAAAATATACACAAACAATGGAATGGAATCTCAATACCATTCCGCTCTGCTCCACTCCATTCCATCATGTTCCACTCCGCTCCGCTCCGTTCTAGTCCATCAATCCAAACATAGCCTTAATTATATTGTTTGTTTTATTATTTTTTCTAATTGCCATACCGAGTGTCACTTTATTGTTGGCTAGAGAATAGGAGTTGAAAAGTCAGCCTTGCTCCTTGCATTTTTCTCTCTATGGTATTCTTTGTTTTTTATTATTCTCTTTATGTTGATGGTGTGTGCATTATAGTAAATAAATGTGAAGCATGTGTGTTTGTGGTTACTGAGTGTAGAAATGAAAAGTTAATGCATATTCATGCATTTAAATATTCTCATGTGTAACAAGGTGTATATATTATTAATCTTAGTAGAAAGTCAAAATGAGATATCCCACTAATTCAAGTTTTAAATGTTTGTTGCTCATTTAATAAAAAAATTAATAATAAAACGCCAAAAGAAATATTTTATTTTCATGTATAAATAAAAAATACAAACAAACTTGTGATTTAGATTTTTTTTATATTTAAAAATACTAAAAAATATAGTTTTGTTTTAATTTTAATTTCCTTTTGGATTTTAATATGTTTACTTCTAGGTTAATATTTGCTAATATTTTTGTCATTTTTCATGCATTATTATACATGTATTCGTTGCTACTATTTTTTTTGTTTATTGCGAGGTACATTCGAGCTATTGAACTATTCTTGCGAATATTCGCAAATTCATCCTCAATCTCCTACCATCCAGATCTAACGAACGCAAAGCTGAAGGTTTACCATGCACCCTCAAAGGCTGCCACAATGAACCAAAGCTAAATTATTTCTTTATTTTATTTTTATTATTTCTTTTATTTTTAAATACATTTATTCATCCCTTTTTCTTTTTCTTTTATTATAACTCTTTTTCTTTATTTATTTTTATTTCTTTAATAAAATAGTTTTATATGACAATTTTATACTTAGTTATTTTTTATCGAAAACTCATTTTTTTTAAGTAATTCTATTAGTATTTATTTACATATTTAAAATTCCATTTAATTTCCAACCAATAATTAATTAATTTGGTTTTATTTATTTATTTTATTAACCATGGTTAACTTGTGCCCTAATCAGGGTTTACAAGGATCCTTCCTACACTGAGAATTTTTCCTCCTTTCTTTTTTCCAATTTTTAGGGTTTGTTGATTGCCAAAGCTACGAGTACTGGTAACCCTAAACCCTAATCTTGATATTTCTCTTTATCTTTTATTATTACTTATGTCAAACCCTATTAAGGGATCCGCTGGTTACAATTTCCCTCCCCCATATCTGTTTTGGTTATATTATTTAAATGCGTGGTTAGTAAAATAGGGAGTGACAACTAATTAACTGAACGATAGCTCACCTAAATCAAGATAACATAATTGAACTCGAACCACGTGATTGCTACACACACTCACCTTTAGGGTACCTCTCTTGTTGCCTGTTGCCTGTTGCCTTCTATTTCGATCAAATAGTCAAGTCCCTTCGAGCGTAGGGATACCTTAGCACATGCTGCCTACGAATTCAAATCACCATGTCCCTCCGATAAAAGATCATAGTCCCTTCGAGTTGCCTACGATAAGTATGATCTCGTCCCTCGATAAAAATGGCGGTAGTCCCTTCGAATGCTAAGGTATCCTTACTGTTGCCTTAATGACTATTATATCCTTCCCTTAGACTACCTGCCCTCTTTATGGCTAGGGACAGTCTTATGGCGAACGATAACTCGATGACCCTTCCACATCCAATTGAAAGACTTCCGGCCTTCTCATGGTGTGGATAGACCCTTTCGCCCGAAAGACTTAAAGAACAAGAAAGACAAACTTAGGGTAGGTAGTTCTTAATTGCTTGCTCAATTCAAACGAATTCAAATGCTTTTCACACCTCTCTTTTCAAATACTTTCAAAACAAGGCTACGCTTAGTTACAAGCTAAAGTCCTTAAACGAAATCTTTTTACTATTCACACACGACACTCTTTCAAACAATTCAAACAATCAAGTGAGCTAAGCAATTAAGAGCCCATGGAAAACCATGGATGCAAAGGGTGCCTTACACCTTCCCTTTGTATAACTTACCCCCCGAACTCAAAATCTTTAAAAGGTCTTTTTCTGTTCTTTTAGCCTTTCCTTAAATTGGATAAAATAAAAGTCGGTGGAGACTCATGCTTAACCGCGACATTTTCAATTATAAAAGTCAGTTCACCGTATTACACTTCCGAATTACCAGACTTGGCAAACTTAAAGGCTTTCTTCATCAAGAAGTGTGACTCTAAACCTAAGATATTTCCCTTTACGGTTAGGTTGTCGTCTATTTCAGATTCTTCTAGATGAGTGATAGCTGCAATGAGGTGAGCTTTCGGAATGGCTTCCAAACCATTGAAAGGTACCTTATCTGTTACTTGAATACCCAAAAGACTGGCATATTCGTCCAAAGTTGGTACCAACAGATAATCGGGAAAAGTGAAGCAGTGGTGTTAGCTGAAGATTTCGTTTTATATTATTTATCCTTCGAAGAAGTAGAAAATCGAAGGAAAGATGGTTACTGATGGCCATCCCTTAAAAATAAAAGAATGGCTACTGATGGTCATGCTTCGAGAGTAAAGATTTCTAAGTTCGCTATGAAGATAATGAATACTGAAAGCTAGTGAAAAGTATGTGTCTTCAGGGACTTAGACAAATTTGTAAATATATTCAAGTATTACTACTTAGCGTGTTTTTTCGTAGTGTTTGTTTAATACACTGCCACGCGTCGAAGACAGACTCAGGCGGGAAGATTTGAAATTCGAAGACGGTTTCGTAACTGTCCAAGTAACAGATGGCATCGCTAGAAGTCCTTATGAGAAACGTGGCAGCAGATTAGTATAGGACCGTTAAGGTCGAAACTAGTATAAATAGGAGTCTTAGTGTTAGGATTCTGTGTGTTCATTTTGTACAAATCACTCACATATTTACTCAAGTATCAAGCGTTAAGAGAAAGAGTTCGCTGAGAAAATGTACGTATGACACCACCATTTTAATACATGTGTATTACCCTTTGCTTTTAAATATTTTCCAGAATTACTGCATTTCGTTTACTTCTTGCCATTTACATTTCTGTATCTTTACTTTAATGTCATTTACTTTCGAATTACTTTCATGTTATTTACTTTCAAAGTCTTTTACATTTCTGCAGTTTAAGATTCTTTACGTTTCAATAGTCCTTTTAATTTTCTATGTTATGTTACTTATCTTTTCGCTGAAGTCACATTTATATATAACAAAGTGATTGTCAAGACTATTTGTTCCTTAATCGAACAACGCTTATTGAAGAAGACAAATAATGAATATGGTTCGAATGAACGTTGATGACAATCTTCTTGACTATGTGTCCTAGGATCAATCTAGTCGATCCTGCGAGTAACCAAATCATATTTATTATAGTTTGGAAGACTAGCGGTTGTTTACCGGAAATCACCGTAAACAAATTGGCACGCCCAGTGGGACAGTGTCAAGCAGATTGTTTTAATCAATTGCTTTATTTTTGTCTAGACAATATCAAGATCTTGTATGAACCTTAGGAACGGTAAATTAAAGAACAGTGCACAACCGATTCCCAAACGAAGGTACAACAGGAAAATGGTCGTTACGGCCAGTGCAGGGGGTAATCAAGATCCCCCACAAGGTTCAGGATCAGGAGCGGCAAATTCGACTTCTACTCAAGGAATACAAGATGCAACGGGTCCAAATGGATCGAGACCTGCAGATAATTCCCAGGCTTTGCCTGGAAATAATACAGGGCCTTCAGGGACTATTCCAGTTTCAGTGTCGACAACCGCACCCTCATCCACAAGCGCAGAGGACGTATTGTTTGCCTCGACAAATGCTGCAAATAATTTGCATGGTCAAGGCACGAATTCTGCTTTCGAATGGAGACCAAATAGTTCATATGGAATGCCATACCCATATGGAACAGGCGTACGAGGGGCAGGACCTATATATGCCCCAACTAACAATGCAACATTTTCACCGAATGTTAGTTCAGTGGGTCGAAGTGCACATAACACTGGTTTTTCTACCCAGATGCCTCACTTTACCACAAATAACCAAGCAGCATTTCGACAAGAAATGGATGCAAGCAACCATGATATGGTAGGGGTTTTGGCCAGGGAATTGACTTCAGTTTTAAGCCCACTAATGGCAAATGTTACTACTACAAATAGAGAAAACATGGAGACTTTCCAAAAGATATCATCTCAAATGAATCGAATGGCAGAATTCATGGGAATAACACCACCTAAAAGGAAAGACAAACAGCCTTCGAATCAAGAAGAGAGGCCCATTTTAGAACGTGTACAAGACATAGTTCCATCATCTAGGACAACCACTAGGGATGTAGGCCCCTCACGAAGAACAGAGATGTTCGAAGGAACTCCAATAATTAACTTAGAAGCTTCAAATCAAAGAACCGTCCCCGTTCGACAAGAAACGGAGGAGGAGCAACCCAGATTAAGGATTGTGGGTAGGAACGAACACCCAGATGAGGTTGTTCAAAGAGTCAGAAGAGAAAATCTGGCTACAGAAAATAACTTAACTGCCATGATAGAAAGGGTTATGGCTAGTAATGGCCTTAGTACTGGACTTAGACGTCCAAACTATACATCCCCTATATCAGATTATATCATGCAGACAGAATTGCCTAGGGGCACTAAGGTACCCAAATTTACAAAATTTTCAGGCGAAACTAATGAGTCAACGGTGGAACATATTGCTAGATATTTGACCGAAGCAGGAGACTTAGCGGGAAACGAGGATTTAAGGATCAAATATTTCCCTAGTTCGCTGACAAAAAATGCCTTCATTTGGTTTACTACTTTGCCACCAAATTCGATAGATGCATGGGCATACTTGGAAAGACTTTTCCATGAGCAATTCTACATGGGTCAAACGAAGATAAGTTTGAAAGAATTGGCCAGTGTTAAAAGAAAATTCACAGAAACAATTGATGATTATTTAAATAGGTTCCGTTTGTTGAAATCAAGGTGTTTTACAACAGTCCCAGAGCATGAACTTGTGGAAATGGCTGCAGGTGGTCTAGATTATTCAATAAGAAAGAAACTAGATACCCAATACCTTAGGGACATGGCCCAATTAGCAGACAGGGTTCGACAAGTCGAACGACTGAAGGTAGAAAAAGTCAGGGCGAATAAAAGTTATAAGAAAGAGAGAGTAGCGTACGTCAAAGCCGAGGACGCTGATGATGAGTCTTTCAATGACTCGTATAGCCCTGAAGAGGTCGAAATAGACTTAGCTGAATTGAAAGAAGCGCCACCTTACGCCTGCAAATTGCTAAATCCTGCCAATGGAAAAAACCCAGTAGAAAACGATAAGAATGATAGGTTCCCTAAGAAAACTTATACATTCGACATTACCAAGTGTGATGAAATATTTGATTTATTGGTAAAAGATGGCCAAATGATACTACCTCCAAATTCAAAAATTCCTCCGTTGGAACAGCGGAAGAAAAGAGGTTTTTGTAAATATCATGGGTTTTTAGGCCATAAAACTTCTCAATGTTTTCTTTTCAGGGATCTAATTCAAAATGCTCTTAATGATGGAAGGTTGAAGTTTGCTGACAAGACCAAGAGTCATATGAGGGTCGATACCAATCCCCTAAACATTGCTGACGCTAGCCTCTGCGAGGTAGAAGATATAAACATGGTGGAGGCCTCTGAAGTTGA
The DNA here is from genome assembly GCF_029867415.1 of Vicia villosa. Lineage (NCBI taxonomy): Eukaryota > Viridiplantae > Streptophyta > Magnoliopsida > Fabales > Fabaceae > Vicia > Vicia villosa. The sequence goes on along the minus strand of NW_026705298.1, from coordinate 507,413 downwards.
AATTGTGGAGACTAAAGCAATGTTCAATGGAAAGCAGGCTACTGAAAGCCTAACAGGTGAAATAGTCTTCAACACTGTTGTTGAAGAATCTTCCAAGACAGAAATAACTGAAGCATCGAAGGAAGAAAACAGTGAGGCCACTGAAGACCTCAGGGTGAAACTCCAGAAAATCCAGATCTCTGAAGTTCCACCAGCAGCGGTTAACATGGTCAACGCCAGACGACCAGTGTCTGAATTTGGCGAACTAGAGACATGGCTGACGAGACAAAATGGGGGCATCGAAGTTCCTCCAAGAACCGAAAGCCTCAAAGAATATCTCTGGAATTGCCACGAGAGAAATGGTGGTAAGCAATGGATGTGTCCAAGGTGTTCGATCATGCTGAATCGAAGGGTCGAAGCCAACTTCGAAAGGGTTCGACGCGAAAGGTGGGATCACCCAGGAAGAGAGCCAAATCCCCTACTACAACTGTACCCAAAGATGGAGGAAAGCTTGGTAGGATTTTTGGTCAGATGCCACAAAGAAAACACTGAAGTTGCTCTCTGCCCAAGATGTGGGGCAGTCTATGACGAAATGCTAGCACGATCATTCGAACGTGTGTATTGTTACATGAGTCAAGAAACTCAGGGGTTGCGTCCTAACCTGTACGGTTTCGACATATGGACTCCAACAAAGAGGCCTGATAGCCCACACCCTAGAACTCGAAGGGTAACTTTCAGAATCCCTGCAGATGCGCCAAGGGATAGGTGGGTACAAGCTGATGCAAGAACCAACAAATGGCGAAGTTGGGACCAAGGTGGTAGAACTGCAATGGCATATAGGAAACAATTTCAAAGACCAAATCGAGAGGCGTATCGATTGGAGAATTATAAAGGAAAAAATCCTATGTCTCGGTCTCAGTGGAGAAGGCATCAGAGAATAAAAAAGGCTCAGAAGGAATACAGGCCAAGAGAAGGTGGAGAATCTAGTAGCAACCAAGTCCCATATCAGGGGGCAAAGTCAAACAAACCTCCGGTAGAACGCAGATTGTTCGAAGCTGAAAAACTCCTGGATGAAGAAGACAAGATGCGTTCAAATTCTTGGAAAGAAGAGGATAGAATGACAAATGATTTTGATTCTGATGGAGTGTCATCTATAAACTTGAATTGCAATGTTGTTTCCGTACTCCCTCACGAGTTTAATCAGGAAACTGAAGTAGAAGACTGTGAAGAGGCTGATATCGAAGAAATGACAAAACACAAACCTGTGTGTTACTATGTGCTGAATAATGGTGCAGTAGAAGAACAGAATGCTTTCTTCGAAAGGCCTGATGAGGGTATGCGAAATCATTTGAAGCCACTCTATATCAGGGCCAAGATTGAGAACGTTGGCATTAATAAAGTCCTAGTTGATGGGGGAGCAGCAGTGAACCTAATGCCTCAATACATGCTAAAAAGAATTGGTATGTTCGATACGGATATAAGGCCACATAATATGGTTTTATCTAACTACGAAGGCAAAATAGGACAAACACTGGGAGTTGTTCAAGTCAATTTGACAGTAGGCTCAGTTACCAGGCCAACCATGTTCATGGTTATACCAGCAAAGGCAAACTACAATCTTTTGCTTGGTAGGGAATGGATTCATGGGGTAGCAGCTGTGCCCTCAACAATGCATCAGAGGGTAACAATTTGGAGAGAAGATGGTATAGTGGAGAATATCGAAGGTGATCAGAGTTACTACATGGCTGAGGTCAACCAGGTGAACAAAACCAACTTCGACAGGAACCTGGCAAACATAGGCCCTTGTCATGCTGCAGAAGAAATGTATACCCCAAATAAAAATGCATTATACTATTTAACTTTACACCCAAATGGATTACAATGGGATAGAGAGATCATGGATGGTCCACCAGATACAGCACCATTGGAGAATTATCCGACAGTACGGCCAACAGGCTGGGATGACGACATTAATCATGTCTGAGTCTTCGTTCTTCGAAAAGATTTCGGCCTATGTGGCCGAGAACAAAAGGAAGGCGGCTCTCGAAGCCGAACTATCAGATACAAAGATAGATGCAGTTTTAACCAAAGAAGGAATAACAGAATCGGAGATACGTGCGAGTTTCGAACTCCCTGAACACACGACTCCAGACGAAGAGTTCATAAGAGAAGAACCAAACCAAAGATTGGATGCAATATACGACGAGGAACCTTTGGGGTTCGAAAAAGACCCAATGGCGTCGAATATAAAGATGTTGGCCCAAGATCCACTTGAAGAAGTAAATCTTGGAAACAATGATCAAAAAAGGATAACATATATTAGCGCGAAACTAGAACCAGAATTGAAAGCAACGGTCATCAAAATGCTGAAAGAAAACAGAGATTGTTTTGCTTGGGACTATGATGAGATGCCTGGTCTAGGAAGGGATTTAGTCAAACTAAAATTACCAATAAAAGAAGGAAAGAAGCCCATAAAGCAAACTCCCAGAAGATTCGCGCCAGAGATTCACTCGAAGATTAAAGCAGAGGTCGAAAGACTCTTACGGTGCAAATTTATCCGAACTACAAGGTATGTTGAGTGGATTGCTAATATAGTACCTGTAATTAAAAAGAATGGCTCGTTAAGAGTATGCATAGACTTTCGTGACCTTAATGCAGCTACTCCTAAGGACGAGTATCCCATGCCTATAGCAGAAATGCTAGTAGACTCAGCCGCAGGTTTTGAGTATTTGAGCATGTTGGATGGATATTCGGGATACAATCAAATTTTTATAGCAGAAGATGATGTATCCAAGACAGCATTTCGTTGCCCAGGGGCAATAGGCACTTACGAATGGGTTGTGATGCCTTTTGGTTTGAAAAACGCTGGGGCAACTTATCAAAGAGCAATGAATTCTATATTTCATGACTTCATAGAAACATTCATGTAAGTGTATATAGATGACATTGTGGTAAAATCTACCTCGGGTATGAGTCATCTCGATCATCTGAGCCAATCATTCGAAAGAATGAGGAAATATGGCTTGAAGATGAACCCCCTTAAATGTGCTTTCTTTGTGCAGGCAGGTGATTTCTTGGGGTTCGTAGTCCACAAAAAAGGCATAGAAATTAATCAGAACAAGACGAAAGCCATTAGGGAAACCAAGTCCCCATCCACGAAGAAAGAATTACAATCATTATTGGGCAAGATAAATTTCTTAAGGAGATTTATCTCTAACTTGAGTGGACGCACGCAAGCTTTCTCACCTCTGCTTCGGCTTAAGCAAGGGAAATTCGAATGGCGTGCTGAACATCAAGAAGCTTTCGATCAGATAAAGCAATACTTGACTTGTCCACCAATTCTGTCTCCCCCAAATGGGAAGAAGCACATGCGCCTTACTGAATATTCATTAATATTTCAGCCTCTCAAGGCAATGAAAGGTCAGATTGTGTCAGACTTCATTGTCGACCATGCGGTGGTTGAGAATCGTCAACATTATGTGGACTTAAAACCTTGGAAGTTATACTTCGATGGTTCAACGCATAGAGAGGGTACTGGGGTTGGAATATTGATAATTTCTCCTGATGGAATTCCAACAAAGCTCAAGTTTAAAATCGAAGGTCCATTATGCTCCAACAATGAAGCTGAATACGAAGCATTAATTGCTGGACCTGAGGCTTTGTTAGAATTGGGGGCAACCAGAGTCGAAATTAAAGGAGACTCCGAATTGGTCATCAAACAATTGACAAAGGAATACAAGTGTATCAAAGAGAATTTGATTATGTATTTTGTCATCGCAAATAGGCTACTCAAGAAATTCGAATACGTGGAATTAGAACACGTATCAAGGGTGAATAACCAGGAAGCAAACGACTTGGCACAATTAGCTTCAGGATATAAAGTATCAAAAGAAAAGTTGGAGGAATTGATTGAAGTAAGAGGAAGAGCAATGTTTACTAAACTTTCGCCAAGTGATCTAGAGAACTCACAATTGGGTTATGCCAACAAAGAACAATTCGAAGTACTAAATATAGACTCGTTGGCAGACACAGATTGGAGGAGTCCAATTATTAGCTACCTAAAAGACCCTTCGACGGATACAGACAGGAGAATCAAGTATAGAGTATTGTCATATTTTTTGATGGGAAATGAATTATTCAAGAAAACTCCTGAAGGGGTATTGTTGAAATGCTTGGGTGAAGCAGAAGCATATTTGGCTCTGTCGAACGTACATAGTGGGGCATGTGGTGCACATCAAGCAGGGCACAAAATGAAATGGCTCTTGTTTCGTTATGGGATGTATTGGCCTTCGATGTTAAAGGATTGCATAGAGTTTGCGAAAGGGTGCCAAGAGTGCCAAGAACATGCAGGTATCCAACACGCTCCAGCAAACGAATTAAGTACGATAGTAAAACCATGGCCTTTCAGGGGATGGGCATTAGATTTGATTGGAGAAATTCACCCCAAATCATCTAAAGGTCAAAGGTACATTTTGGTAGGAATAGACTATTTCACAAAATGGGTCGAAGCAATACCACTGGCAAATGTGGACCAAGAGGCTGTGATTGAGTTTATTCAGAAACACATTATATATAGGTTTGGAATCCCAGAAAGTATAACAACTGATCAGGGATCAGTCTTTACTGGACGAAAAATGCAAGACTTTGCCAGAGAAATAGGTTTCAAGTTATTTACTTCTACACCTTATTACGCCCAAGCAAATGGACAGGTTGAAGCAGCAAACAAAATAATAATTGGCCTTATTAAAAAACATGTGGGAAAGAAACCTAAGAATTGGCATAAGACTTTAGATCAAGCGCTCTGGGCTTGTCGGACATCTCCAAAAGAAGCCACAAATACAACTCCTTTCCAGTTGACGTTTGGACATGATGCAGTACTCCCAATTGAGATATGTTTGCAGTCGGTAAGAATACAAAGACAAGCAGACATTCCTCCCAACGTGTACTGGGAGTTAATGATGAATGAGTTAGTAGATTTGGACGAAGATAGACTTCGGGCATTGGAAATGATAAAAAGGCAAAAGGAAAGAGTGTCCAGAGCATATAATAAAAAGGTGAAAGGTAAAACTTTTGTTAATAATGACTTAGTTTGGAAAGTTATTTTACCTATAGATCGAAAGAATCAGGCACTTGGTAAATGGTCCCCACATTGGGAAGGACCCTTTCGAATCTTGAAAGTATTCTCGAACAATGCTTACGAAATTGAAGAATTAGCAGAAGATCGTAGGATCTTAAGAGTAAACGGGAAATATCTGAAGAAATATAAACCAAGTATGCACGAAGTAAGGATTGCAAAAACGTAGATACTCAGGGTACTACGAAAAGCCAAAATGGTCAGGCATATGTCAAAACATATACGCTACGTTGATCAAAATGGCTATGCGATCAGAATAAATTTTAATGAAAGGAAAAGAGTCTAAGGAGACACCAAAAGTGTTTTTTTTTCATTTAAAAGCATGAAAGTACATGCATTACAAGCGATCCAAGGAACAGGATCCAAGATTACAAAAGAAGAAAAAAAAAAGAAAAAGGGCATATAAATAAAGAAAAAACCCTAAAGAAAAAACTAGCTAGTTGATTCTTTGGTCCAAGCCTTCCAAGGACAGCACAGGCGAAGGTTCAGCTTCGAACATATCTGTGGCTCCAGAGCCACGCATCCGTCTCACTACACCTTTCTTCAAGAAAATGTAACTGAGGAGTCTCCCGTAGGGAAGACAAGTCACACTCCCTCGACGGTCAACACCGGCAGAGACAGCTTTAACAAGTCCTTTAAAGATCATTAAAGGAATGTTAATTTTCCTCCCTCGAAGACCACAGAGGATGAACTCCAAGTCTTCAACCATGATGTTGTTTTCATCGATCCGCCGAGGTTGGAAGTTCCCCACGAGCATCTGGTGCCAGATCCTGATGACTTTGGCACTGAAACGATCATTGTCCATAAGAGTTCTCAACATGAGATGAGTAGTCATGCTGAAACTGTTGTCATCAAAAGTTTCACCAGAGTTATTGCATCTTATTAGGTTAGCAATGGTGGTGGGAGTGATGCTGAGACGAGCGTGTCGAATTTCAGAATCAATGGTGGTCCTACCTTCAGGATCTATGCGTAGAGACGCATTCATCCAGAATTCTGCCACCATGTTGGGATAAATAGCACCCTCCAAGACTTCTTCAAAATAGAAGTCCAATTCTTGGTTGACAAAGAGGGTTTCGATGTTGATAAAATGACGAACAAGTTCATCCTCAGAGAGTCTGAACTCGCCTCTGATGAGGGCTTTGATGTCGTTAAAGAAGAGAGGTTCAGCCATTGCAAGATAAGAGAGGTGTTCTGAGAAAGAAGTTGTGTGTTTTCTTTTTTCTGTGTTTGGAGAGAAAACGCATGAATGAAGAAGTGAAGACAATATTTGACCCTTTATATAGACTGGGAATACTGAAGGGTGGTTTTTAATTGTTAATGAGTGATTGGACTGCGGTTGGTTTTCCAAAGAAAGAAGTTATGGCTTCCGCCGTTTCCCGCCCTTGGAAGTTGAAAAGTAATCATGAAACGGATGCACGCACGTCTTAAACCAACGTTTTGGAGAAAGTGACGTCACTGTTTAATAATGATTATGGCTAGAGAAGGGGAAACGTCAAGTCTAGAGGCAAGGATGCTGCGAAAGATGTTCAGGATTCTACACGTTGCATTAAATGAAAAGCACTGTAGAGAATCTAAAGATATATTTTGGCAGAAATGTTTAGATTCGCTAAAAGTAATGCTGGCAAACATTATAGATATAGATGGGAGTCAAGCATGCAAATATTATGAGTCTACAGTAGTTTCGATTACAAAATAAAGATGCAACAAGTAACAGGATTGAAAACATCTAGTTAAAATCCTCAGGGAGATCCGTTTTGATCTTCAAGTATTGAGTCTCCCACGAAGACATACGAAGCTCGATTAGTGCCCGTTGTTTCTTCAATCCTTCGATTTTTGGCACTAATTTCTGTGCAGTCTCGAAATGTCTAATTCCCGACTGCACCACTTCGAGCAAATCTTGTTGGTTAGATTTTTGTATGGCTGCCTGACAACGTTCAGCTTCTTTTATCTTGACCTCGAGGGCCTTTATCTCTTGTTTCCAGGAGTTGATGTTCTTCTCATAATCATCAAAGGCCTTCTGATTTTCTGAATGTTTAAGCTTGAGGGCCTCACCTTGTTTCGTTGCATCCACAGCAGAGTTCCATGAAGAGTCATGAGAGGCCTTTGTCTCAGATAGCTCTTTTTCGACATTTTGCTTTCGAAGAATGTTGGCCTGGAGTTGCTCGAGTAGAGATCCTAACAGAACAATTACCTCTGAAACTTCTGTGGAAACTTGGAGCAAATCTACCTTCTTTAGAAGTTGATTTAAGTTATGACTCTTAATAGGTTCCCGGTTGAGGACGTCTACAAGATTGACCCCAAAGAATCTCTCTTTTATTTGTCGGAGGAGGCTAGGAATATCTTCTTTATCACTAAATTCTACAGTTGCAGCTGGAGAGACAGTAAGTTCCGAAGACGAAGAAGTATTCGCATCCATGATGGCCTTTAAGAAACTAAGAGGATCAGTTTGCTTGAGTTGTTCCAGCTCCAAAGGAGTAGGCTTCACAGGGGCAAGCGTCGAAGTTGTCTCAGGAATGGTTTTCGTATCAAGAGTCGAAGTCCCTTGAGGATCTTGTTTTCCTGGTTGAGAAATTTCTTCCATAGCATCTTGCTCCAACGTGGTATCTTCACTGTCATGTGTTTGGGGGTTCACATTGTTGCTGCCTGAGAATGGGTGATCTTCTTCCAAATTTTTGTCTTGATGAGTAGGTGGGGATTCGTCAGTAGAGTGACTTTCTTCGACTGGTTCATTAGGCAATATGGTAGCAATTGGCCTAACATCTTCAAAGACTGGCGAGAGAACATGGGTTTGATTTTGAGATGTACCTATGTTAAATAGAGCAAAGTTAGTCATAAAGATAAACCTTTGAGAGGTTTAGTTGACGAAAGTTAAAGTTTGACAATTACCGTAAAGTTTGTCAACATTAATGGTAAAGCCATGGTCCTTGAAACCTGAAGTGGCAGTGCCAGCGTCTTCCTGCAATAACAAGGTAAATGACAGTTTAATTATTTGGTTAAGATCATAAGATAATATGTGGGGTGGAACCCAAATACCTTGGTTGGGATATTGTCTGGACTTGAATTATGACTTTCCACAACAAAAGCATTACTAGCAGTTTTCAGAGGAGACTCTTCAGAGGACGCCTTATCACCAGGAGAAACAGTTTTAGAGGGGCTTGTCCTTTTCCCTTTTCTTGAAGGGGTAACAGCTTTTTGTCTCTTCTTGTGTCCTTGTCTAGTTTGGGGAGGAGATTTATCTTCGCCATCTGAGGCAGCTGTCGAGGAAGCTTTTCGCTTCGAACCTGTTGGGGGTTTCGAGCTCTGGCAAATAGACGATAAATAAGAAGGATACTACTCACAGATTGTACAAAATCAAGAATATGAGATAAGTACGTACCATGGGCTTCTTGTCAGTAACGATGGAATCACTTTCACTTGGTGATAACACGAAAACGTATCACATATTTGGCTTGATTTACATACATTATTTCCCTATTTTATCTTAATTATGTTGCTTTATGTTGGTATTATGCTGGTATTTTCATTGTTTTAGGTTTTATGTTCGTTTTGAGGACTATTTGTGAAAAGGAAAGAAATGGAGCTAAAATCACTACTATTTGTGCCTAAAAGATGAAAAATAGTGCTGAAATGAAAAGGGGGTGCAAATAAGGCTCAACCATGCTAAAGGAGACCCAAAGGCCCAAAGACACAAAGTCAGCCCACGAAGTAATAAATTGTGCGTGGCCCAAATCACACAAGCAAGTGGAGACGCACGTCTCCAACGATCCATGCCACGTCACCAATGAGGAGACGCACGTCTCCAAGCCCTCCTACATTTCCTCCACTTGAGACGCACGTCTCAAGTCGTGTGCTGGGTCACCCTGAAGAAGTGGAGACGCACGTCTCCAAGGAGTTCCCTATTTCCACGCATTCCAACGGCAGAAGCTCCCCTATAAATAGAAGCAGTCACATCAGTTCTGGGTGTGCAATTTCCGGCCAACGAAGTGCTGCCGGAATTGTACCGTGCTTATTATTTTCTTCCTGCTTTCATTCAAATAGTTTATTTTCTCACAACAATTTCTACACCGAAAATTGTTGTGAACCTTTTATAAATCTACCCTTACGTTAGATTTATCGCTTTTACTTCCTTGTTTTAATTACCGTTTAAATTCTGAAGAACGATCCAGCCAACTTGTGGTGGAAGTTCAGTACTCGAAGATTCAATTGCAATTTACATTATTCAGGTTTATCATTTACCGCCTTCATTTATATTTATTTGCATGATATATTATATGCCAATTAATATGCCTATCATTATGAACCAAATTTATTTATGCATGTTTAACCATATTAATATGTCTGGCTAATTTATTTAGATGTCGGTATGTAAAGTAATTTAAGCGTAGGGATCCGAAATAAATTGGCTTAATTATATTTTATTAAATATCACTTGTTTTTGGTTTGTATGTCTAATTTAATTAGTAAGTCTTAAAACCAATAGAGCGAAAGTTTGAGGTTTTAAGACGGTCAAAGGTTAAAATCAATAGAGCGAAAGTTTGAGATCTTTAACTGGATAGTAGACATAGGACATTAGTTTTAAGGATGGCGAAAGCGTATTAAAACTAATTAGAACTTATTTATTTTCAAAAAGTGTTTTTACACCCGAGCGGGATGGCGAAAGCGTACGTTAGGGATATTAGCATGTTCCGAGTCAACAGAGCGAAAGTTTGAGATTAGGAGATTTAAGTAGATAACGACTTCATAAAACAAGCATTTTATTAACTATGTTATTTCCAAAAAGCGTTTCTAAATCTGGTGGGATGGCGAAAGCGTACATTATGAGTTAGGATCGTAGTCTTAATCAACAGAGCGAAAGTTTGAGAGGAGGACTTTTAAATGACATAGTTAGTAAAGATCTTTGATTTAATTAAAATCTGGCCAATGGAACTTTGGATCACCTAAGTTAGATGAACTACATACCGATATCCGCGCATTTATATTTTATTTAGATTTAGATTTTAGTTTCCCCTTAAACAAAACCAATTATCATTAGCCTTAGCTTTACATAGTAACTTTAGATAACGGTAGGTCGATTTATAGTCCCTGTGGATTCGATATCTTTTAAAACTACACGACACGACTGTGCACTTGCAGTTATCCCGACTAATAGACACGCAAAGTCGCGATCAAGTTTTTGGCGCCGTTGCCGGGGATCTATTCAAGTCGATATCGTAACTCGCTGTTACACCGTAGAGACTAAGGCATTTTTTTTTTCTTTTCATTTTTTACTATGTATCACCCAAACTTTTTCTACAACTCCCAACAACAGTATTTCGAGGGATACCAAGAATCCCATAAATCCGACCTCGAAATACTGTTGGAAAATTTCAAAGCGTCACAAACTCATTCTCACCCAAATTACCTCTGCAACTCCCAATCTCAACATTTCGAGGAACCACAAGAAACTTACAATCCAAACCTCGAAACATTAATGGGGGATTACAATTCGACACCAGCTTATCCTCAACCGAATTCCCTCTATAATCACCAATCCCAACATTTTGAGGAGTCACAAGAATTTTATCCCAACCAAACCTACCCTCAACCGAATTTCCTCTACGATCACCACGCCCAACATTTCGAGGAGTCACCAGAATCCCATAAATCCGACCTTGAAATAATAATGGGAAATTTTAATGAAACATCTATGATGACAAGGCGCTTTGTGGAAACACAAAATGCGATGCTAACCCACTTCGAGGAACCACAAGAATCCTATAACTCTAACCTTGAAGCATTAATAGAGGATTCCAATGCAACGCAAACTTATCATCAACCAAATTTCCTCTACGATCACCATGCCCAACATTTCGAGGAGTCGCAAGATTATCACAAATCCAACCTCGAAAACTTAATGGAGGAATTCATTGAAGCACAAAGTCTCTCTAGGCTAGAATCTATGATGACGAAGCACTTTGAGGAAACGCAAAATGCAACGCTAACTCCCTTTGAAGAACCTCAAGAATCCCATAATTTTAACTTTGAAACATCAATGGAGGATCCCGACGAGACGCTAACTCACTCTAGATTAGAAGCCATGATGGAGCACTTTGTAGAGACACAAACCGTCCAAAACCAAGAGTTTATCAAACAAAGTCTTCAAAACAATGAAACCCTTAGGCAACTGACCACTATGGTTGAGTCCCTCGCGACTCACAACATGGCATTAGAGACTCAAATCTCCCAACTTGAACAAAAGTCGCTAGGACACTTACTTGAGGAGTATATTGGCACAACCATTAGTGAAGAACAAATTGAAATGCCTGAGGAGAGTGATAATGAGATTGAGGAATGTGATTACGAGATTGAGGAGAGTGATAATGTGGTTGAAGAGATTTCTAGTGAGAAAAGAGTGGATATTGAGAAAAATCCACCAACACCATCTGAAGGGGAGGTTGTAGAAGAGGTAGAGAGGGAAACACCCATTGTTATTCCTCATCCTTATACCCCACCGATTTCTTTCCCGCAAACCTATTGTTTTTCCAAATCCATAATGTATGTGAAGATATTGGAAAATATCCACACTAATGCACCCTTATTTGAAGTCTTGCATAAAAAGAGAAATTTAGACGACCATGAAACTAAGGATATCATTAGTGATAAGAGGGTAAGGTTAACCTTTGAGGTGGTGGATAATATCACTAAGCCCGAACTTGAAAAACTGATACTTAGGATAGATCCAGAACCGCCACCACGATTTCAAAAGAATGAACCACCCCACAGAAGAAAGAAAAGAAAAGGTGAGGGATATGTGAGATGGCTTGATAAGTGGCCATGGAAAACGAGGTTTTCTAAAAGTTCAACCGAGGAATCATTCTCGAGAGAACCACCTTGAGTGCTTGCACTCTTAAACCGTCGAGCTATCGACGTTAAACAAAGCGCTGCGTGGGAGGCAACCCACGAGTTTTCAGTTTAATGTTTTCCTTTTATCGTTTGAATTTGCAGATAATAAAGATATGGATCACTTGTCACGTCTCGGCCATATCTAGGCGAAAAATCTATAGACGATCATCTCAAAGATAAATGGGTCTCCACGCACATTCCTACGAGTGTTGCTGCTGGTGGTGACACCATTGATGAGCATGATAAGAGAAGATATTTCCTCCGGACGCGGAGTAGATTTGGTCGTGATAGCCTGCCGGTAGCATCCATACAGGTTCTGTTTTTCCTTTTTCACCTTTTATCAAAACATTGAGGACAATGTTTGGTTTAAGTGTGGGGGAGAAGCTTTACCGCTTTCATTTATTGCTTTATTGTTTTCTAGTTATGTTGTCAAGTCTTTATATATGATTTTCTGTTGTTTATCAAATTTCCCCAAAATTTGAAAATTTTAACCTCCAACAAAAAAATTTGAATTTTGACGCATGGCATACACACTCTGAAAGTATAGAGGTTGTCACACTTTAGGCATTGTTAGAAAAACTTGGAGATGTTTTAACAACATCGATACCGTCCTGACACCCTAAACCCCCTCTTTATGTGATATCAATTTGGATGCCCATTATGCCGAGACCTTAGGCTCAAGTTTTCAAAGTAGCTCTTAAGTAGTTTATATTAGCAGTCGGCACCATCTTAAGCACAAACTACGTAGGGAGTCGATGAATATAAGTGAATGATCCTGTTTTTAATATATAAATGTTTTGATTGAAAAATAACCTTCTAAGTTAGGTGACCCTCACACGGTCATTTAGCCCAACGGTTGTTAAGCCAATAAGGATTTAATAATTAGAACCCACTGTTGGTTGGCCTAGAGGTCACTGGTACTGGGCTTGGTAGGGTGGACTACGGTCCGATCCCCCGCAACCGCAGTTGGGAAAGATGGGGCTTCACCATTTAAAAAAACCAGAACCCCGTGCTAAAGATAAGAAAAGGATCATAGTCGCTAACCGATTTCCCCTACTATGTGAGTGTACGGATAACGGGCTTAATGTGATTGCGCTTGAATGAAAAGGAGCGAAAGAAAAACGAGAGATATAGGTTGAGTTATAATGGCATAATTCGAATTGGTTTGTATAAGGAGGGAGTTTTTGAACATTGTGTCGTTACGGTATCCTTGGTGTTGATATCTATTTCCTATCGATGTAACATTTGCCTAACATAAATATGATTAGGAGTCGTGTCATGCCCTTTGTTTCGAATCTTGCTTAATCATTTTCTTTTACCGTGTGGTTGATTGCTTGAGGACAAGCAATGGTTTAAGTGTGGGGGTATTTGATAACACGAAAACGTATCACATATTTGGCTTGATTTACATACATTATTTCCCTATTTTATCTTAATTATGTTGCTTTATGTTGGTATTATGCTGGTATTTTCATTGTTTTAGGTTTTATGTTCGTTTTGAGGACTATTTGTGAAAAGGAAAGAAATGGAGCTAAAATCACTACTATTTGTGCCTAAAAGATGAAAAATAGTGCTGAAATGAAAAGGGGGTGCAAATAAGGCTCAACCATGCTAAAGGAGACCCAAAGGCCCAAAGACACAAAGTCAGCCCACGAAGTAATAAATTGTGCGTGGCCCAAATCACACAAGCAAGTGGAGACGCACGTCTCCAACGATCCATGCCACGTCACCAATGAGGAGACGCACGTCTCCAAGCCCTCCTACATTTCCTCCACTTGAGACGCACGTCTCAAGTCGTGTGCTGGGTCACCCTGAAGAAGTGGAGACGCACGTCTCCAAGGAGTTCCCTATTTCCACGCATTCCAACGGCAGAAGCTCCCCTATAAATAGAAGCAGTCACATCAGTTCTGGGTGTGCAATTTCCGGCCAACGAAGTGCTGCCGGAATTGTACCGTGCTTATTATTTTCTTCCTGCTTTCATTCAAATAGTTTATTTTCTCACAACAATTTCTACACCGGAAATTGTTGTGAACCTTTTATAAATCTACCCTTACGTTAGATTTATCGCTTTTACTTCCTTGTTTTAATTACCGTTTAAATTCTGAAGAACGATCCAGCCAACTTGTGGTGGAAGTTCAGTACTCGAAGATTCAATTGCAATTTACATTATTCAGGTTTATCATTTACCGCCTTCATTTATATTTATTTGCATGATATATTATATGCCAATTAATATGCCTATCATTATGAACCAAATTTATTTATGCATGTTTAACCATATTAATATGTCTGGCTAATTTATTTAGATGTCGGTATGTAAAGTAATTTAAGCGTAGGGATCCGAAATAAATTGGCTTAATTATATTTTATTAAATATCACTTGTTTTTGGTTTGTATGTCTAATTTAATTAGTAAGTCTTAAAACCAATAGAGCGAAAGTTTGAGGTTTTAAGACGGTCAAAGGTTAAAATCAATAGAGCGAAAGTTTGAGATCTTTAACTGGATAGTAGACATAGGACATTAGTTTTAAGGATGGCGAAAGCGTATTAAAACTAATTAGAACTTATTTATTTTCAAAAAGTGTTTTTACACCCGAGCGGGATGACGAAAGCGTACGTTAGGGATATTAGCATGTTCCGAGTCAACAGAGCGAAAGTTTGAGATTAGGAGATTTAAGTAGATAACGACTTCATAAAACAAGCATTTTATTAACTATGTTATTTCCAAAAAGCGTTTCTAAATCTGGTGGGATGGCGAAAGCGTACATTATGAGTTAGGATCGTAGTCTTAATCAACAGAGCGAAAGTTTGAGAGGAGGACTTTTAAATGACATAGTTAGTAAAGATCTTTGATTTAATTAAAATCTGGCCAATGGAACTTTGGATCACCTAAGTTAGATGAACTACATACCGATATCCGCGCATTTATATTTTATTTAGATTTAGATTTTAGTTTCCCCTTAAACAAAACCAATTATCATTAGCCTTAGCTTTACATAGTAACTTTAGATAACGGTAGGTCGATTTATAGTCCCTGTGGATTCGATATCTTTTAAAACTACACGACACGACTGTGCACTTGCAGTTATCCCGACTAATAGACACGCAAAGTCGCGATCACTTGGTTTGTTGCTCTTAGATGTCCCAGAATCTTTTTGGGCAGAAGCTTCCTTGATCTTCCTCCTTCGTGCAACAGCTGTAGTTGAAACTGAAATCAGTATATCAGCAAAGAAAAGAAAAGTCAGTCGAGAAGATTGTCTTAATCCAAACCTTCAGGTAATGGGGTCAGGACACGAACATGTTTAAGATCTATATGAAGATGTCCTTTGAAAGTATCCAAGGTATGCTTAGTCGGAACCACTCGTTCAGCGCGTTTTTTGGTACTCTCTTGAAGAATTTTGAGAGCATTCCCACACACGAACCAGTCAGGGAAAGGAGGACTTAGAGCCACACCAAAATCAGCACTTGGTAGTGGAGGGAATTTTGGAGGATTAAGTTTGAAAGCCACTTCATAACGTAGTTCTGGTCGAACATACGAGGGCAACTTCAACTTATCCAGTTTGGCGGAAAACTTTTCGCGCAAAATGACTGCAGCCTCACGAACGGTCCGACTAAGATCATCAGGCCTGTAGATAGTTTCAAAGAATTTTTGAAAAGCTTGGATTTCTTTAATATGAGTTGAAGTACCTTTTTGAAAATTCTCCTGCACATCAGTAAAAGCTGCAGTTAGTTCTTGAGCAAGGCTATCAGCATCAAAGATTTGGGAGCTATAATAATCCGTCCACCATTGATGAAAGTCTGGTGTAGAATAAAAAGCAGGTTCGAAAGAGACAGGAGGAAGTTTGGTGTTGCCAACGTATTTGTTGATTTTTGTTTTACATTCTTCTTCAGTCAAGTACAAGGTATGGAAACACATATGGTTTCTCTTCTCATATAAACACTTGGGTTTTATTTGAACCAACTCAAACTGTCTCGAGACCAAATTTGGTTGGTAGCACACGAGAATACATTGACCTTTTGATGGTCGAAGGCGATGGGAAAGTAACCTTGGAGTCAGAAAGGCTTCCCAAATTTCCATAGACTCAGTTTGTTGATCCTGAGATGTTGATGGAAATTTTCGAGTAAACCATTCAGGACCTATTGTTCTGTGTACAAAGGGGGCCATAGAAGGATCGAACTGGTTACGTCGGGCAAACATCATTGAATACGCCAAGAAGTGTTCACGAAGCTTTCCAATTTCTTCTTTTGGAGTTAGGTAAGCTAACCTGGTTGTCGCGGGCGAAAAATCGTTTGTCCTTTTTTTCGGGATGAGACACCTGATGCCTTCTTTGGGCTCGAGTGCTCAAAAAAATGATTTTTCTTTTGTACGGACCAAACTTTTTATTGTTTCCAAAAGAGGAAAAGGAAAAAAGTTGCAATAACCTTAAAAGTGGGGGAGAGATTCCGGGTAAGAGGGTTGGTTATACGAAGGGAAGGTATTAGCACCCAACGTATCTATAGTACTCTATAGGTTTCTTTGTTTTGTTTATTCCATTCTTGTTGTGGTGGAGGTTCTTATGAAATAGGTGGGACCTAAGGTGTTTGTTTGATTATGCTCGCAAAGATCATCGCGATCCTCTGCATACATATCCCTTAGAGGGAATCAGAGCATCTGTAGCTCGGGGTCTACGGGTGCTAAGGTTTGAGTGGTTTGAGAGAGAATTTTTGCTCGCCAAGGATACGACCTTGTGCCTACGTATTCTCAAAGGGATGTTGAGAAAGTCAGAGCAATCGTAGTTCCCACTTATGCTAGTGGAAGCAAAGGAAAATAGACAAATGTCGTCTAAATGCTAGATGTATCTAATCTATATCATCACATACATCTGTTTGATTTTTTGTTTGTTTAACCAGCCTTGTGGCAAAAACTTTCAATGAAGTCAGCCTTGTGACAAAAAGTTTTGATTAATCAGCCAGCCTTGTGGCAAAAGTTTCAATGAAGTCAGCCTTGTGACAAAAACTTTGATTAATCAGCCAGTACGGTGGCAAAACGGTTTGATTGATCAGCCAGCCTTGTGGCAAAAGAAGATTGATTGATTAGCCAGACTTGTGGCAAAAAAAGTTGATTGATTGATTGTTTGTGATGATATATAAGAGATACTCCTAGCATAGAGATGAAAAATGTCTAATCTCCTAGGGTATTTGATTTGGATATTGGGGATGCTTATAAGAAGCCCGTGGGTCCTTGTACGAAGCCCAAGAGGAGGCTATCCGAGGGTCCTTGCATTGTAAGCCCAAGAGGAGGCTATGGGAGGGACAATCCAGGGTCCTTGCATTGTAAGCCCAAGAGGAGGCTATGGGAGGGACACTCGTTTGTACAAAGCCCAAGGGGAGGCATGGTATAGTTGGTTTGAGCTCTTAGAGCGATTTCACCGGGAAACCATACTCTATGTCCTAACCTAAACTAGGGAGATTCTTTGCACGAAGCCCAATAGGAGGCTATGGGGAACCTAGTGTTGTACTAAGTTGAACAAGTACACATATCACACATATGAACAAACATGAACAAGTATGAACAAACATGAACAGGTATGAACAATTATATATATGACAAAGTGTGTGTATATAATGGAGTTTATGAAGGAAATATACCTGTAAGCATGATCCATTTGTATACACAGGGCTCGGGACTCATACTCGGGGAGAGGTCCACTTGAGTTTATTCAAAGCTATGTAAACAGGTATTTACAAAAGGGCTTGGGACTTATACCTACATGGAGGCCCATGGTATTTTTGGGAAGATTTAAAGAAAACCTTCATTTTTGGTTTGTTATTCAAAGTTAAAAAAAAACAAACTGATTGAGATATGTACAAAAGGCGTACAATGAAATACCTAATTTCATGTACTGGGATGGGTATGTACAAAAGGGGCTTGGGACTTATACCTACGTGGAGGCCCGTGGCGCTTTTACAAAACATGGTTGATTGTTTATTTACAGACGCGTCGTTTGTTGTTTTGAAAACAGTTTGAAAAGTATTGTTTTGAAAGAGTTTTCTGTTCAAAGAAAAAATTGTATAAAAGGAAAAAAGGAGTGGGTCTTATACTCTCTAATATTCGAGAGGCCCCACATCGCTTTGAAAATCAATTGATCAAATAAAAAGATTTAATCAATAGTTTCTTTTGAAATCAAAAAGAGATGGTTTATCGTTTTTGAAAAGAATTGCGATCGCTTGTTTTAAAACGATTTGAAATTGAAAGAAATCAAATTAATCAAGATAAACAAAAAGATTATGCTTAATTAACACCTAAATGATTAGGGTTTGATCACAAAATATTTATAAGTGATTAGGTTTGAAAATTAAATGAAAAAACAATATTTAAAGTATTTAAAAACATTTAAAAATGTATCATTTTAAACCTAATTAAAAGCATATTAAATAAATCTTTTTTTTTGTGATTTTCTTTGATGTTCATAAAATATGTATATTAAATAAGAGGTGTGTAAAAAATGAATGAAAAATGAATTAATTTGGTTAGTTAAATAATTAATTGAAGTTGTGAAGAAAATGAAAGAAAATAGGTACTAAAAAAATGGTTTTGTCTCCACAAGGGTTTGAACCCACGACCTCACGCTCACCACTCAAAAACATAACCAACTGGACCACGCGCGTGGTCTGATTATCAAAGGCAAGGATTAGGTTATATTTTGAGTCAAGTTACCAAATTCAGTTTCAAAAATATGGCGCCAAGAACATGAATCCCATTTGAATTTGAAAATTCTGGAAACTGAATCAAATTGATCAAGTGAAGGGTCTAATTCACTCGTTTTTTCACAAGGATCACGATGGTGGTATTTAATTCCATTTATTTTCACTCTAAGGGGGTCAATTCTCTGATGAACACGAAGAACCCTAATTCTATGATTCATTCTAAAATCGTGTATGTGCAAGTTAAGATGCAATTGATTGAGGGTTAATGATCCTCATAGGTGCAGAAACAAGATGGTATGCTCACATTTCATTTATGATGCGTGCAAGTATGAGTTTGAAGTTCATGAGGCTTACCTTCAAAAACGACAAAGCTGGAAATCGAATTTGAGCCTGGAGGTGTTACAGATGTTGTTGCTCAATCTGGACAGCTTCAATGGACCTTATAGAACATGTCTGGATGCTTGGAGTGAATTGAAAACCTCTTGATCACCTTGTGGTACCCGAACTGCAGTATGGTTCAAGTGAGAATCAAGCTTAGTGATTTTGGTGTTTCAGATCATGTATGATGGTTGGAACAGTTCATATATGGTATATGGAATGTGTTTGGATGATTAACTTGGACAGAATTGGCCTGGATTTCATTTTGGCATGATAAGGCTAATGTTATGCATATTTGGAGGTGAGATGATGATTCTGAGTTTTAAGGTGTTTTTGGGTGTGTGGATGGATCAAACACATCACATTTGATGTTTATGGGATGTTAGAACCCTCACTTTGCTCAGAAATTGCAAGAAATGGAAATTGCAATTCTCCCTCTTTGAAACTCATGAAACTTGTAACTTAAGAAAGAAGAGAGAAAACCTATGATTATGAGGTTTTGGTGTGAGTTTGAAGATGATTTGAACCTCTATTTATAGGCCAAAGTTTCTGAATACAAAGCTCTTGCAAGTTGATCAAGAATGATGATTTGGCTTAAGAGATAAAATGGAATCTTTCACATTAAATGCAAATGGTTAAAAGTGACTTAACCATGGTTATTTCTCAAGCTTCTTATCCTCTTCCATTCTGATCTCAAATCAGAAAATATCTACCAATTATTGCATCTATGCATCATTATTTGGATCATTTGGCAAATTGGTTCATAACTTAGTGAAAATGGCATGAAATTTCAAGTGAAAAGTTCACTAATGTCAAAATTCAAGACTATGGCTATACTCCATATTTTTTCATGCTCCTGGACATTTTGGAAAGCTCATGTTACATACTTCAAAAGCCTAGTTGAAAGTTTCCTCAAGTCTCTTAAGGAAATGGGTGAAAAAGTTCCATGAACTTTGAAGAAAATGAAGTTTTAAGTAAAATTTTCATAAGATACCAACTTTGAAGCTCCACATCTCTTAAATGGTTGATCTTATGGAAAAAAATTATATGTGACAAAGTTGTTTATTGGATCAAAATCTACAACTTTCATGTTGGAAGTTTTTTTCAGTTTGTAGGTGAAATTTTGAGAAATTCCCTTCCAAAGTTTGGAAAAAACCATTGAAAAACACTTAGAATTTTTCTAAGTATGGAAAGTCAAACTTTTGACTTTTTGATTCTTGATTGATTTTCTTGATTTTTCTTGATCAAATGACTTTATATATCATATATTGATAATTCAAAACTTCAAAAGTCATGGTTGACCAAAATTCCCAAAAGTCAAAGGTGTTCTTGTACAGTTGACTTTTTCAGACGAATCGCGCTTCTGGAGATTTCAAATGAAATAGGCTATTCTCACCAAATGAATGGTATAAATGGATCACATTGAAGCATTAGAGGATATTGAGCCATGTTTTGAGTTGTGGCACCATGTCCTGATTAAAAAGTCAGTTGTTCAGTGAATTAGGTCAAAAACCCTAATTGTCGACCTGATGAAATTGATGACTGTGGATCTTGAATTGAGACACAATCTTCATTGGATATTGTCATAGGGATTATTTTAAGATGATTGAAACCTTTGATTGACTTCCTGGGGATTTTTAGGGTTTCCCAAATGTGATCCCTGATTTCAGTCCCTGATAGTTCAAAAACCCTAATTCTGATGACTTGAAATTTCACTGTTGATCAATCCTTGTGTAGGAGATATATTGAGCCAATGGATGAGGACAAAATGATGCACTTGGGGTCTTGAGGTCATGTCCCAAGTCATTAGGTCAAATCCTGAGCAAAAGTCAAGAGTATGCTGTCTTCAGTCAAAACCCTAATCTGGTTGGTTCAGAGCCTTTGAGCTTGTTGAAATGAATCTCTGAGGACCAAATATTGATTGTTGATGAAGATGATTCTTTTGAGATGAAGGGAGAACAAAACCCTAATTGATTGTTACTTGTACAGATGAGTGATTTCCAGATTAAATCCTGCTGAGTCACAAGTAGCAAACACAAACTATGCAATTTGTTAGAGATGCAAATGATGCATATGCAAATGATATGAGGTGGTATCTTAGGTCAAAAATTGGGGTATGACAGATGCCCCTATTTAAGTTTCTTCAACCTGAGACATGAAGATTGAAAATCTTCGTTTTGATAGGGTGGAAGAGACTTAAATATCAGAAGACGCAAATTTTGGACCTAAGATACCAAAATTGCGAATGATGCAAGGATATCTTTACCGAGGGGATATCAATAACTGACTCCACTGGGGAAAAGAGATCGGGGAGGATGTCTCAATCCGTTTTAGGAAGAGAATCCGTTTTCTTTCTTTTCGGGGAAGCAAGTGTACGCTTCACCGGGGAATGATAGCTTTGTAAGAAAAGCTTATCTATCGACATTATCGACTATCAACATGGGGATAGACTTGTTTAATAATGCGAAGGTGAAAGGTATGAAACTATATTACCGACTATCAGCATGGTGATAGACTTGACAAGGTAAAAAGAGTTTCAAAGGTTCGGTTAATATTATCGACTATCAGCATTGGGATAGACATGTTTAATAATATAACCAGAACAAAAGGTTACCGACTACCAGCCTTGTGATAGTGGTTTTGAAGACATGATCAATTATCAGCCAAGTGATAAAATGATCCTGGAGACTTTGTTAGGGAAATTACTGGTTATTCAGCCTTGTGAACAGTAATAAGGCCCTGATTGTCAAATGGTCTTCATGATTGATTTCCTTGAGAGGAAAAGTCTTTTGGAAGAGACATAAGCTGCTCGGATGATGAGGCTATTGCTTATTGTCTGTTTTTCACGACTCTATTTGAGGAATCGGAATTTGAATCTCTGGTAAAGACAAGGTTCTAACCAAGAATGAATTTGGAAAGAAACAGTCAAACAAGACTTTGTACCCATGAGGAATGAACTCAAATGGGGATTTTCTCCTTTGTTGTGAGAGGAGAAAACTAAAGCAACCTTCTTCCACGAGGAATGATCTCAGTGGGGAACTGGAGAAAGAATATGTTCTTTTCTGCTTATGGGTGACAACCTACTTGAGAGATGACATGCCCATACCTGTTTCTTTTTCTTTTTTTTTTTCTTTTTTGCTTTTTCTCCTTTTTTTTTGGGATAGATATATCCTGAACAAGTGATTTTAGGCAGACATTTGAAAAAATGCAATGATGCATAAATGATGCAAATATGTATGAATGATGAATGTCATGAATGTAGCATGCATGCTGACGAAACTGACAGACAATGAAGTATATACTGGAGAAGGACCGACGTCGCAATACAACCAGATACTTGGCAAATGTTCTTCAACATGTTGTAGATAGCACGGGTGATGAATGGTGCTGCATGTTTTAAACTTCTCTGGGGAAGATGAGCATCTTTTCTCATTGAGATGGAAGAACCTTCTTTACTGGAGATGGAAAATCTTCGACACTGGGGATAAAAGACCTTCTTCACTGGGGATAGAAGAGCTTTTCCTATCATAATCTTTGATTCATCCTATGGAGATAGCTGTTGATGTTCCTTCTGTTGTTCACAACTCAAAGGAAAGTTTCGCTTTTATTTTGAAAAAGAAAAGTGAAGTAAATTCATTTAAAACTTATTTTTTTCTTCTTTTGTTTCAAAAGTGAATAACACAATTAAAGCGTCATTTTGAAACTGAAAGAAATTAGAGATTGCAAACAAATGGGCACAAGGCTCAAATTTATTTAATAGGATGGAAATCAGCTAAAGGCGTGATTCCATGGAGTATTTACAAAAGTTGGAAATGGTAATTATGCGGAAAAGGCTACATTGAAAGCAATAACCACTATTCCCCCTAACAACTTTGAGTTCCAACTGTGCTTGTCGCTTCAGATTGACAATGATTTGATTGAAGATCCTCTGATGAAGTACAGACTCTTCAGGTGGCGAAGTACAGACTGATGCAGTTACTTTGTCATAAATCCCTAATTTTTGCCTAGATTGCCCTTTCAGGTTTTCAATCTACCAGGATGAATTTTTCTGTTTATTGTCTCTAATTTTTGCCTGGACCGCCCTTCCGGGTTTTCAGTCCACCGAGACGCTCATTTTTGCCTAAGTCGCCCTTTGCGGGTTTTCGACTTACCGAGCTGTTCTTTTGTAATTTTTTAGACAAAGTATTTCTTGACTGCATCAGCATTCACAGGATGAGGGAGTTCATCACCATCCATGGTTGCAAGAGTCATGGCGCCGCCAGAAAATGTTCTTTTGACAACATACGGGCCTTCGTAATTAGGAGACCATTTGCCCCTAGAATCTGGTTGAAAAGACAAGATCTTCTTAAGCACGAGGTCGCCTTCTCGAAATTCACGAGGTCGAACCTTTTTGTTGAAAGCTTGTTTCATCCTTGCTTGGTATAACTGTCCATGGCATAGAGCAGTCATACGTTTTTCTTCGATTAAGTTCAACTGATCGTATCTGCTTTGACACCATTCAGCCTCTGATAACTTAGTCTCCATGAGGACTCTCATTGATGGGATTTCAACTTCTACGGGGAGCACAGCTTCCATGCCGTATACTAGAGAGAAAGGGGTTGCCCCTGTTGAAGTACGCACTGAAGTACGGTACCCATGTAAAGCAAATGGCAGCATTTCATGCCAGTCTTTGTAAGTGACGACCATTTTCTGGACGATCTTCTTAATGTTCTTGTTGGCAGCTTCGACGGCGCCGTTCATTTTTGGCCTGTAAGGAGAAGAGTTATGATGCTCAATCTTGAATTCCTCACATAATTCTTTCATCATCTTATTTTTCAAGTTTGAACCATTGTCAGTAATGATCTTGCTGGGAATACCATATCGGCAAACGATGTTATTCTTGATAAACCTCACAACCACTTGTCTTGTAACGTTGGCATAAGATGCTGCTTCGACCCATTTGGTGAAGTAATCAATGGCTACCAAGATGAAACGATGACCGTTTGAAGCTTTCGGTTCGATCATTCCAATCATGTCGATACCCCACATGGAGAAAGGCCATGGAGATGAGAGAACGTTGAGTAGAGTCGGTGGCACATGGATCTTATCTGCGTAGATCTGGCACTTGTGACATCTCTTCACGTGTTTGTAACAATCAGATTCCATTGTCAACCAATAGTATCCTGCTCTTAAGATCTTCTTGGACATTGCATGCCCGTTTGAATGAGTTCCAAAGGACCCTTCATGCACTTCGTGCATTAACATGTCTGCTTCGTGTCTGTCCACACATCTGAGCAAAACCATGTCGAAGTTTCTTTTGTATAGCACATCTCCATTCAGGAAGAAACTGCCAGAAAGTCTCCTTAGAGTTTTCTTATCTTTGTTTGATGCCCCAAGCGGGTACTCTTGAGTTTGAAGGAAGCGTTTGATGTCGTGGAACCACGGTTTATCATCGATGACTGCTTCAGTTGCAAACACGTAGGCAGGCCTTTCAAGGCGTGTAATTCTGACTTTAGGCATATCATTCCAATGATTGACTTTGAACATGGAAGATAGAGTAGCCAAGGCATCTGCCATTCGATTCTGATCTCGAGGTATATGATGCAATTCCACCTTGTTGAAGAAAGTCAACAGACGTCTTGCATAATCTCTGTAAGGAATCAAGCCAGGGTGGTAAGTTTCCCACTTGTCTTTGATTTGGTTGATCACGAGGGCTGAATCTCCATATATGTCTAGGATCTTGATCCTTAAGTCAATGGCTTCTTCGAGACCCATGATACAAGCTTCATATTCTGCGATGTTGTTGGTGCAGTCAAATAGTAGTCTGGCGGAGAATGGGATATGAGTACCCTTGGGAGTGATGATGATTGCCCCAATTCCATTGCCAAAAGCGTTTACTGCTCCATCAAAAATTAGGCCCCATCTTGATCCAGGCTCAGGACCTTCTTCAGGTAACGGTTCGTCACAATCTTTCATCTTCAAGTACAAGACATCTTCATCAGGAAAGTCAAACTTGAGAGATTGATATTCATTAATTGGTTGATGCGCCAAGTGATCGGCGAGAATGCTTCCTTTGACTGCTTTTTGAGCACGGTATTCAATGTCATATTCGGATAACAGCATTTGCCATCGGGCAATCCTTCCTGTTAATGCAGGCTTTTCAAAGACGTACTTGATCGGATCCATTTTGGAGATTAACCAAGTAGTATTGTTGATCATGTATTGGCGGAGACGTTTTGAAGCCCAGGCCAAAGCACAACATGTTTTTTCGAGCATGGAGTAACGAGACTCACAATCTGTGAATTTCTTACTCAAGTAATAGATGGCATGCTCCTTCTTACCAGTTTCATCTTGCTGTCCAAGCATACAACCCATGGATTCTTCCAACACGGTAAGGTACATGATTAATGGTCTTCCTTCAACTGGAGGAATCAATATTGGTGGTTCTAACAGGTATTCCTTGATACTGTTGAACGCTTTCTGGCAATCTTCAGTCCATACAACCCCTTGATCTTTGCGGAGAAGCTTGAAAATTGGCCCACAAGTAGCAGTCATTTGAGAGATAAATCTGGAGATATAGTTCAATCGTCCGAGAAATCCTCTTACTTGCTTTTCAGTTTTTGGTGCAGGCATCTCTTGAATAGCTCTGACTTTGTCGGGATCTACTTCGATACCTCTTTGGCTGACAATGAAACCTAAGAGTTTTCCAGATCTAACCCCAAAAGTACATTTGTTAGGATTCAAGCGAAGCTGATATTTCCTTAGTCGTTGAAACAACTTCAAAAGGTATTCAATATGTTCTTCTTCTGTGCTGGACTTGGCTATCATGTCGTCCACATAAACTTCAATTTCTTTATGCATCATGTCATGAAAGAGAGTAGTCATTGCCCTTTGGTAAGTTGCGCCTGCATTCTTTAATCCAAACGGCATCACTTTGTAGCAAAAGGTACCCCATGAGGTGATGAAAGATGTCTTCTCCATGTCTTCAGGAGCCATCTTGATCTGATTATAGCCGGAGAACCCGTCCATGAAGGAAAAGACATTGAACTTAGCAGTGTTATCAACCAGCATGTCAATATGTGGTAAGGGAAAGTCATCTTTTGGACTGGCTTTGTTCAAGTCACGGTAGTCAACACACATTCTGACTTTGCCATCTTTCTTCGGAACTGGCACTATGTTGGCCAACCATTGAGGATACTCCGAGGTGACAAGAAAACCTGCGTCGAGCTGTTTTTGAACTTCCACTTTGATCTTGTTAGCCATATCAGGGTGAGTCCTTCGCAATTTCTGCTTAACCGGCGGACATTCTGGCTTCAATGGCAAGTAATGCTGAACAATATTGGTATCCAACCCAGGCATGTCTTGGTAGGACCAGGCAAACACGTCAACATATTCTTTGAGAAGGTCTGTCAACTTACTCTTGATATCAGTATCAAGCAGCGATCCAATGGTCACTTCTTTTTTGTCTTCTTCAGAACCCAAGTTGATCTTTTCTAAAGGCTCTTTGTGAGGCAGAATGGCTCTTTCCTCGTGCTTAAGTAATCGAGAGATCTCGTCCGGGATCTCCTCTTCTTCCTCTTCTTCGGCTTCGAACACAGGAAACTCAAAGTTGGGAGAGGGCATAGGGTTATTGCATTCAATGGGTTTATCAATAGTAAATCTGCACATGTGATTTATATTTATTTCAGAAAATTTATGAATGCAAGAGTGTATGCAGATTTTTTTGAAAAAGTTTTTTTTTTATTTTATTTTGGTTTTTTAGGATTACCATTTCCAGAAAAAGCAAAAATAAAACATATAATGTAGGGAATTCAAAATGACACTTTATTTATGATTCATTTTTGAAACAAAGCCCTAAACACAAACTCATTTGTCTTGGGCAGGACAAAGAGGGAAACTTTTAAAACAAACCCCTATACACAAAGTTATTTGGGCGGAATATTTAAAAACAAAGCCCTATAAAACATCTCTCTGCTTTGGGCAAGGCAGGAGGTCAAAATAACAGCGAGGTGATTACTTTGAGCGGCGAACAACATTCGGAACGTCGACAGCCTTCCAGTAGCAACGAACTCCTCTGTGTATTATGTATTCAGGAAAATTCTCCCCAGAATTATCTTCAGTATTGACATTGACTGCTGGTCGAGCAGGATTTGAAGGTCCTGGTTTGTCACCCTTGTTCTTTGTAGAGTTGAAACGGTCTTCTTCTACTTCTTGAAGAGCATAAGATGAGTCACAATCTTCAGAATTTTCAGGATGTATTTCCCAGTCTTCAGGATGAAGAGACTCATTGTCAGCGACACTTTCTGAGTCAGTTGCGGGACCATCTTCCCCTTCATCTTCAAAAATGGCATTTATGTGATAATAACCATCTTCAGGATTATAAACCTTGGCAGGTGCGTTGAAGCTGAAATCTTCAGTAATTTCAGGCTGCTGAGGAAATTGACAGGGCTGATAAGCCTCTTCTGGTTGACTATTATATTCGAAGGAATCTCCCCATCCAGTTGGTTGGATATCCTCAATCGCAATCTTGTAACTTTCAGGTGCAGTGTATTTCACCATATAATCATATTTTCCACTTGGTTGTCCCAAGGTGTCCCAAACCTCTGCAGGAATAGGCGGAATTTCTTTAGCACTTGTTTTCTCTGAAGGAGGATATGGTTCTTCCTGAGATATGTATCCCGAGTCATTGAGATAACATTTCCATTCTTCTTCAGGATCAGGTAGACCTTCTTCAATGCATTCTTCGATAAGGACATTAACCTCTTGAGGAATTGGGTTAAGGAATCCTCCACTAATGAATGTTTCTTTGATCGGACGAAGGGTTTCATCCTTCTTGGTGCAGTTTGAGAATGTTGGTGAACATCCGAGACCTGCTCTGGTTTCATTCTTGGTCGGGATCACAACTTGCCCCCAGCCAGTGGTAGTTCCATCTTTCACTACTTTTACTGCCTCTTTGTAAGAAGAGATCGATGCTTTCTTCTTGGAAGATTCGTCTTCTAAAGAGAGACCTTGGAACTGAGTTCCTTCCACATCATCAGCACCAATGAAAGAGAAATTGGACAAATGGCTCACCATCAAGGCTTGCTCCCCACTTATTGTTACCAATTTTCCATTTGTTACAAATTTTAACTTTTGATGGAGCGTAGAAGTTACTGCCCCTGCTTCATGAATCCATGGTCGTCCTAACAGACAGCTATAAGCAGCTTGAATGTCCATGACCTGGAAGGTGATTTGAAATATTTGTGGACCAATTGTCATGGGAAGGTTGACTTCGCCGATAACAGATTTTCGCGAACCATCAAATGCTTTGACAACTACACCACTGAACTTCATAGGCATTCCTTGGTAAGATAAACGAGCAAGAGTCGTCTTTGGCATCACATTCAAGGAAGATCCGGTGTCTACCAACACATTGGACAAAGAGTCTGACTGACAGTTCATAGAAATGTGCAAAGCAAGATTGTGATTTTTACCCTCCTCGGGGAGTTCTTCATCACAGAAGCTTAAATTGTTGCAAGCAGTTATGTTGGCTATTATCCCATCAAAATGGTCAACAGTCACATCATGATCTACAAAAGCTTGATCCAAAACTCTCATCAGGGCTTCCCTGTGGGCTTCTGAGTTCAACAGCAATGAAAGTATTGAGATTTTTGAAGGAGTCTGCATAAGCTGATCCACAATCTTGTATTCACTTCTTTTGATAAGCTTCAAAATTTCGTCAAAATCAGGATTGACATTGGTTCCACTGGATTGACCAACATCAGCGTTTGTATTACTGACAGGAGTTTCCTCAGGATTCCCCACTGGAACATTGATATGATTTTGTCCGGTTGCGGGAGCAACAGGCTGCTTTGGAGGTAGTGGAGTATACACACGTCCACTTCTTGTTACTCGACTCACATCAGCGATGTTTACGACAGATGAGAGAGTTGGTAAAGGAACTTCTTGTCCATCCTTTATCATTGTTGCATTGTAGTTGTATGGAACTGCCTTGTCAGAGTCATAAGGAACAGGTCCAGGTAGACAAATGATCAAAGGAGCAATAGGAACCTTCGGCTTGTTGTAAGTAACTTCTATGCGCTCAGGCATGTTGAAATGAGGAACGATGACGTTAACTGTAGGCATTTCCGAGTTGATATCTGAGACTAAAAGCTCATGCGGATAACATCCTATCATGTTAACTTCATTTTCATCCCTATTTCTGTAGATCTCAATAGTACCATTATCTAGCAAAACTTGGAGATCTCTTCTCACAATCGAACACCCGTGAGGATCCACACAACATATTCTACAGGAACCGTATTGATGCTGGCGAAAATTCTGCCCCCGACAAAGAGTGGCGTGCATTTGTACCAAATCTGCTCTTGAGAAGTTGATATTATAGACTCGGTATTGGCCAGGACATCCATATACCATGTTTACAACATGCCCTCCATGATTGGGCAGCGGATTTGCTTGCACATTAGGGTTCAAATTTCTGAAAGAGAGAAGATTAGATCTAACCAACCTCTGAACTTCATATTTCAAAGCTATGCAATGCTCAAGATCATGGCCAGGTGCTCCTTGATGATAAGGGCATGAGACCTCTGCTTTGTACCACCATGGGAGTCTCTCAGGTACTGGTGGTGGTGCTCTAGTTTGAACGAGACCTTTTTCAATCAAAGCAGGGTACAATTCTGTATAGGTCATTGGAATCGGATCAAACTGTGGAGCTCTTTGCACACGATTCTGATTGTTGTTAAGTTGTTGAGCCTGTTGTCGAGGCTGTTGTTGTTGAAACTGCGGGGTAAATCCCGGATTTGGTGCTGTATTAACGACTGGCGTGACAGCAGCAATCTGTTGTCGACGATTGACGTTTCCTCTTGGCTTCCCTTGGGATACCATGTCAACACTTTGTTCTTTCTTCTTTTGGAAACCACCTCCGAACTTTTTGGTTCCGCTTGAAGATCCACCTTCTTTAGTTAGACGTCCGGTTCGGACCCCTTCTTCTAGACGCATCCCCATGTTTACCATTTCGGTGAAATCACTTGGAGCACTAGCAATCATGCGTTCATAATAAAACGGGCTGAGAGTATTCAAGAAGATCTTTGTCATCTCTTTCTCTTTTAACGGTGGATTAATCTGAGCAGCAGTTTCTCTCCATCGTTGGGCATACTCTTTGAAAGCTTCATGATCTTTCTGAGCCATGGACCGAAGCTGATCTCTGTCTGGAGCCATATCCGAGTTATACTTGTATTGTCGGACAAAGGCCTCACCTAGGTCATTGAATGTTCGAATATTAGTGCTATCCAAGCTTGTGTACCACTTCAGTGCGGCACCAGTCAAACTGTCTTGAAAGTAATGGATAAGCAACTGATGATTATCTGCATAAGTAGACATCTTTCTGGCATACATCACGAGATGACTTTGTGGACAAGAACTACCTTTGTACTTCTCAAAGTCTGGGACCTTGAATTTAGCTGGTATTTGTACACTGGGAACCAAACATAGCTCCTGGGCATTCTTTCCAAACAAATCTTTGCCACGAATAGCTTTGACTTCCAGTTGAATCTTGTTGAACTGTTCTTGGAGATCTTCCACAAGGTTACGCTGATTTGTGCTATCACCTTGATCATGATAAATCTCATTGCCATCATAAGGAACAGTGTGAACCGTAGGGGTCGGAACTGTCATAGTGGGTTGAGAAAGTGCCATAGTGATTTGGGAAAAAGTTACCCCTGAATGTGGAATAAATGCTGAACCTTGTGCAGCAGGTGCTTCAGTTGTAGCTGTTTGAACCCCAGAGAAATTATGGCGGAAACCTGCACCAAAGCTGAAAGGCGTGCCCCAACCTTCTGGCATGGAGAAAGATGGAATGGTGAATGCAACCGTAGAAACTGGAGTAATGACTTCAGATGTTACCGTTGCTTGACTGTTAGGTGGCGGCGGCTGATTCTGTGCGGCCATTAAGGAGTCAACCAGAGTAGTGAGACTTTCCAATTTTTCCTGAAGGGTGGTCACTGTACCACGGAGCTCAATATTCTCTTGTTCAGAGTGTTCCATTACTCTTCTTCTGCTTGAACGAGTATTGTATCTGTGATCTGATTGCGAGCGCGGTCGAGAAACTTTGAGACGCGACAGCTTGACGATCTATTGGAGAAAGATCCAAAAGATGAGACTCTATACAACAGACTCGATATGCAGAATGATGTATGCAAAAAGAAATTTATGATTTTTCCAAACATTTTAAAGATTATTTCCTTGCAAACATTTGAACACAAACAATTCTTTTATTGAATAAATGGGAAATGTTACAACATTGGAGCGTAGCTCCTTACAGAATCAAATGATACATGAAGATCTAAACAAATCCTAAACATCTTCATTAGACGAAGAACCAAATGCGTTGTGCAGCTTGAGCTTCATGATTTCTTTCCCATAGTAAGCTTTCAACTCGGACTTTTCAGCTCTCAGCTTGTCAACAACATTCTTCCAATTGTCAGGCATCGGAGCGTTGCTTGTCGAGGCTTCAGGATTTTTCTTGCTTTCTTTGATGTATCTTCTGATTGCGGCGTCTTTCCGAAGGATCTTCTCATCTTTGCTCATGAGCCATCCATCTTGATAATAGAGAGTTTCTTCGTGATCTTTCACTCTTTTCTTCAACTTTCTATTTTCCTCATCAGTTTTACGAAACTTTTCTTCCCAAGCGTCTTTTTCTAACCTCATTTTGGCTAAAATCTCTTGGTATTCTTCCGTAGTGTCAATGGGAATGTTGGGTAGTCGAGACACCACAGGGAACATGGGTTTTTCATAATCATAAGGCATTCGAAACTCCTTTGCTCTTTTCTTCACCCAGCTGGTGTAGGCGTTCGTAGCAATGCAGTTCCTTATCTCACCTTTTCCTTTCCATCGGACGTCGTACCAAGCTCTCACCATTCTTGTTTTCAACCCTTGAGGATCCTCCCCTTCTTGGTAGAAGTAGCTTTCCACTGCGAGACCAACAGGTTTAACTGAATTTGCATACCCGAGTTGTCGTCGGGCTAGGACCGGATTGTAGTTAATTCCTCCTTGTGTACCAATGAGGGGTACATTGGCGAATTCTCCACAACTATCAATGATTTCTGTGCCGCAGCGAGCCAGAGCATACCAATGGATATCATTATTAGTAAGGGACATAAGTCTTCGAGGCCAATGCAAACCTTCTCGGTTTTCCGTGAAAATAGGAGACTTAGGTAAGTGTGAAACAATCCATTTGTACAAAAGAGGTGCACAACATACAATGATTCCACCACCTTGGCGATTTTTGTGATGAATAGAGAAATACATGTCACCAAGCAAAGTCGGAACAGGGTTTGATTCCACCACCTTTGATATCAACAAAGTCGTTGATGTTGGGAAACAGAACCAACCCATAGATGAGCAAGGCTAATACAGCTTCAAAAGCTATCATGCTACCAGTGTCAATGAAATCAAAAGCTTTCTTTATTAGAAACTGCGAAGTCAAACCCGGAAGGTTTCCTTTGGTAGTCCAATTACTTTCTATTTCAGATTTCTTCAAGTGGATACTTGCTGCAATGGCTGGTGACTTAGGAATGGCTTCCAAACCATTGAAAGGTATTTTGTCAGACACAGGAATACCCAAAAGATTGGCATATTCTTCCAAGGTTGGTACCAACTGATAGTCTGGAAAGGTGAAACACCGGTAGACGGGATCATAGAACTGAACCAGAGTTTTGAGAAGTCCTTCATCAACATGAGTGTTCAAGATAGGCAAAAGCTTTCCATGGCTTTTCCTAAAATCGGAAGGATCTTGTACAAAAGATGCTAACTCTTTCAGTCTTTCTACATTAGGAGCTTTGAAACCGTACTTCTTGGTATGCCTTTTTACCCACTCCATAACTTAATCCTATAATGTTTGCAAGGAAAATTTCTAAATTTTTTTTTGGAAAAATCATGTTTTTATGGAAAAAGATGGGTTTTTTACTGAATGTATGAATGCATGGATGCATGGATGCCACATATTCAAACATGGTAAAGCAAACATGGTAGTTCAAACATGGTAACGCAAACATGGTACTACAAACATGGTAACACAAACATGGTACACACAAGTTCAACGGTCCAGCGTCACGAGCATGAGGTCAGAGAACCAAATATGGGATAGTACTAGGGTTTATCACCTGCAAAACATGTTCTACTGATACGTCAGAGTCCACATTTTTCTTTCGGATATTACCGGTTTGCACAACTGAACTTGTGAGCCAGCAATATTCTCAAGAAAAACTCGTCTGAGTGTGGTTCTCCGCATGACAACTAATCCAAGTCTACACCTGAATAGTTTCTGCACCACAACCTAATAAGGCCAGGATGGGTTGGGGTTCTACAGCCAAATCAGCTTCTACAGTTCAATGAAAGCAATAATGTCTTCGCAACTGAACTTGCTAAACATATACTACCAACAAGGAACCTCCACTGAGCGGAAGGATTCTCATGCTGACTTTTTAAGGACTGAACTCCTTGTATGCCATACATGACTATACCCTCCACCTAATTCTTATGTGTACTTAATCCGGGTTAGGATTTGTCCATAATGTATCACTTGTAACAGAATCACACAAGTAACAGGACCAAGGAACCACACATGTAAATAAAATAAAAACAAAACAAATAGAAATAACCCTTTCTTTGGAAACAACAAAAAGTTTTTCCCCAGTGAAGTCGCCATTTTTCTGTCGCGGGCGAAAAATCGTTTGTCCTTTTTTTCGGGATGAGACACCTCATGCCTTCTTTGGGCTCGAGTGCTCAAAAAAATGATTTTTCTTTTGTACGGACCAAACTTTTTATTGTTTCCAAAAGAGGAAAAGGAAAAAAGTTGCAATAACCTTAAAAGTGGGGGAGAGATTCCGGGTAAGAGGGTTGGTTATACGAAGGGAAGGTATTAACACCCAACGTATCTATAGTACTCTATAGGTTTCTTTGTTTTGTTTATTCCATTCTTGTTGTGGTGGAGGTTCTTATGAAATAGGTGGGACCTAAGGTGTTTGTTTGATTATGCTCGCAAAGATCATCGCGATCCTCTGCATACATATCCCTTAGAGGGAATCAGAGCATCTGTAGCTCGGGGTCTACGGGTGCTAAGGTTTGAGTGGTTTAAGAGAGAAGTTTTGCTCGCCAAGGATACGACCTTGTGCCTACGTATTCTCAAAGGGATGTTGAGAAAGTCAGAGCAATCGTAGTTCCCACTTATGCTAGTGGAAGCAAAGGAAAATAGACAAATGTCGTCTAAATGCTAGATGTATCTAATCTATATCATCACATACATCTGTTTGATTTTTTGTTTGTTTAACCAGCCTTGTGGCAAAAACTTTCAATGAAGTCAGCCTTGTGACAAAAAGTTTTGATTAATCAGCCAGCCTTGTGGCAAAAGTTTCAATGAAGTCAGCCTTGTGACAAAAACTTTGATTAATCAGCCAGTACGGTGGCAAAACGGTTTGATTGATCAGCCAGCCTTGTGGCAAAAGAAGATTGATTGATTAGCCAGACTTGTGGCAAAAAAAGTTGATTGATTGATTGTTTGTGATGATATATAAGAGATACTCCTAGCATAGAGATGAAAAATGTCTAATCTCCTAGGGTATTTGATTTGGATATTGGGGATGCTTATAAGAAGCCCGTGGGTCCTTGTACGAAGCCCAAGAGGAGGCTATCCGAGGGTCCTTGCATTGTAAGCCCAAGAGGAGGCTATGGGAGGGACAATCCAGGGTCCTTGCATTGTAAGCCCAAGAGGAGGCTATGGGAGGGACACTCGTTTGTACAAAGCCCAAGGGGAGGCATGGTATAGTTGGTTTGAGCTCTTAGAGCGATTTCACCGGGAAACCATACTCTATGTCCTAACCTAAACTAGGGAGATTCTTTGCACGAAGCCCAATAGGAGGCTATGGGGAACCTAGTGTTGTACTAAGTTGAACAAGTACACATATCACACATATGAACAAACATGAACAAGTATGAACAAACATGAACAGGTATGAACAATTATATATATGACAAAGTGTGTGTATATAATGGAGTTTATGAAGGAAATATACCTGTAAGCATGATCCATTTGTATACACAGGGCTCGGGACTCATACTCGGGGAGAGGTCCACTTGAGTTTATTCAAAGCTATGTAAACAGGTATTTACAAAAGGGCTTGGGACTTATACCTACATGGAGGCCCATGGTATTTTTGGGAAGATTTAAAGAAAACCTTCATTTTTGGTTTGTTATTCAAAGTTAAAAAAAAAACAAACTGATTGAGATATGTACAAAAGGCGTACAATGAAATACCTAATTTCATGTACTGGGATGGGTATGTACAAAAGGGGCTTGGGACTTATACCTACGTGGAGGCCCGTGGCGCTTTTACAAAACATGGTTGATTGTTTATTTACAGACGTGTCATTTGTTGTTTTGAAAACAGTTTGAAAAGTATTGTTTTGAAAGAGTTTTCTGTTCAAAGAAAAAATTGTATAAAAGGAAAAAAGGAGTGGGTCTTATACTCTCTAATATTCGAGAGGCCCCACATCGCTTTGAAAATCAATTGATCAAATAAAAAGATTTAATCAATAGTTTCTTTTGAAATCAAAAAGAGATGGTTTATCGTTTTTGAAAAGAATTGCGATCGCTTGTTTTAAAACGATTTGAAATTGAAAGAAATCAAATTAATCAAGATAAACAAAAAGATTATGCTTAATTAACACCTAAATGATTAGGGTTTGATCACAAAATATTTATAAGTGATTAGGTTTGAAAATTAAATGAAAAAACAATATTTAAAGTATTTAAAAACATTTAAAAATGTATCATTTTAAACCTAATTAAAAGCATATTAAATAAATCTTTTTTTTTGTGTGATTTTCTTTGATGTTCATAAAATATGTATATTAAATAAGAGGTGTGTAAAAAATGAATGAAAAATGAATTAATTTGGTTAGTTAAATAATTAATTGAAGTTGTGAAGAAAATGAAAGAAAATAGGTACTAAAAAAATGGTTTTGTCTCCACAAGGGTTTGAACCCACGACCTCACGCTCACCACTCAAAAACATAACCAACTGGACCACGCGCGTGGTCTGATTATCAAAGGCAAGGATTAGGTTATATTTTGAGTCAAGTTACCAAATTCAGTTTCAAAAATATGGCGCCAAGAACATGAATCCCATTTGAATTTGAAAATTCTGGAAACTGAATCAAATTGATCAAGTGAAGGGTCTAATTCACTCGTTTTTTCACAAGGATCACGATGGTGGTATTTAATTCCATTTATTTTCACTCTAAGGGGGTCAATTCTCTGATGAACACGAAGAACCCTAATTCTATGATTCATTCTAAAATCGTGTATGTGCAAGTTAAGATGCAATTGATTGAGGGTTAATGATCCTCATAGGTGCAGAAACAAGATGGTATGCTCACATTTCATTTATGATGCGTGCAAGTATGAGTTTGAAGTTCATGAGGCTTACCTTCAAAAACGACAAAGCTGGAAATCGAATTTGAGCCTGGAGGTGTTACAGATGTTGTTGCTCAATCTGGACAGCTTCAATGGACCTTATAGAACATGTCTGGATGCTTGGAGTGAATTGAAAACCTCTTGATCACCTTGTGGTACCCGAACTGCAGTATGGTTCAAGTGAGAATCAAGCTTAGTGATTTTGGTGTTTCAGATCATGTATGATGGTTGGAACAGTTCATATATGGTATATGGAATGTGTTTGGATGATTAACTTGGACAGAATTGGCCTGGATTTCATTTTGGCATGATAAGGCTAATGTTATGCATATTTGGAGGTGAGATGATGATTCTGAGTTTTAAGGTGTTTTTGGGTGTGTGGATGGATCAAACACATCACATTTGATGTTTATGGGATGTTAGAACCCTCACTTTGCTCAGAAATTGCAAGAAATGGAAATTGCAATTCTCCCTCTTTGAAACTCATGAAACTTGTAACTTAAGAAAGAAGAGAGAAAACCTATGATTATGAGGTTTTGGTGTGAGTTTGAAGATGATTTGAACCTCTATTTATAGGCCAAAGTTTCTGAATACAAAGCTCTTGCAAGTTGATCAAGAATGATGATTTGGCTTAAGAGATAAAATGGAATCTTTCACATTAAATGCAAATGGTTAAAAGTGACTTAACCATGGTTATTTCTCAAGCTTCTTATCCTCTTCCATTCTGATCTCAAATCAGAAAATATCTACCAATTATTGCATCTATGCATCATTATTTGGATCATTTGGCAAATTGGTTCATAACTTAGTGAAAATGGCATGAAATTTCAAGTGAAAAGTTCACTAATGTC
The DNA here is from genome assembly GCF_029867415.1 of Vicia villosa. NCBI lineage: Eukaryota > Viridiplantae > Streptophyta > Magnoliopsida > Fabales > Fabaceae > Vicia > Vicia villosa. The sequence continues at coordinate 470,054 of NW_026705298.1, read as the reverse complement.
AAAATTCAAGACTATGGCTATACTCCATATTTTTTCATGCTCTTGGACATTTTGGAAAGCTCATGTTACATACTTTAAAAGCCTAGTTGAAAGTTTCCTCAAGTCTCTTAAGGAAATGGGTGAAAAAGTTCCATGAACTTTGAAGAAAATGAAGTTTTAAGTAAAACTTTCATAAGATACCAACTTTGAAGCTCCACATCTCTTAAATGGTTGATCTTATGGAAAAAAATTATATGTGACAAAGTTGTTTATTGGATCAAAATCTACAACTTTCATGTTGGAAGTTTTTTTCAGTTTGTAGGTGAAATTTTGAGAAATTCCCTTCCAAAGTTTGGAAAAAACCATTGAAAAACACTTAGAATTTTTCTAAGTCTGGAAAGTCAAACTTTTGACTTTTTGATTCTTGATTGATTTTCTTGATTTTTCTTGATCAAATGACTTTATATATCATATATTGATAATTCAAAACTTCAAAAGTCATGGTTGACCAAAATTCCCAAAAGTCAAAGGTGTTCTTGTACAGTTGACTTTTTCAGACGAATCGCGCTTCTGGAGATTTCAAATGAAATAGGCTATTCTCACCAAATGAATGGTATAAATGGATCACATTGAAGCATTAGAGGATATTGAGCCATGTTTTGAGTTGTGGCACCATGTCCTGATTAAAAAGTCAGTTGTTCAGTGAATTAGGTCAAAAACCCTAATTGTCGACCTGATGAAATTGATGACTGTGGATCTTGAATTGAGACACAATCTTCATTGGATATTGTCATAGGGATTATTTGAAGATGATTGAAACCTTTGATTGACTTCCTGGGGATTTTTAGGGTTTCCCAAATGTGATCCCTGATTTCAGTCCCTGATAGTTCAAAAACCCTAATTCTGATGACTTGAAATTTCACTGTTGATCAATCCTTGTGTAGGAGATATATTGAGCCAATGGATGAGGACAAAATGATGCACTTGGGGTCTTGAGGTCATGTCCCAAGTCATTAGGTCAAATCCTGAGCAAAAGTCAAGAGTATGCTGTCTTCAGTCAAAACCCTAATCTGGTTGGTTCAGAGCCTTTGAGCTTGTTGAAATGAATCTCTGAGGACCAAATGTTGATTGTTGATGAAGATGATTCTTTTGAGATGAAGGGAGAACAAAACCCTAATTGATTGTTACTTGTACTGATGAGTGATTTCCAGATTAAATCCTGCTGAGTCACAAGTAGCAAACACAAACTATGCAATTTGTTAGAGATGCAAATGATGCATATGCAAATGATATGAGGTGGTATCTTAGGTCAAAAATTGGGGTATGACACTGGTCCCTTCTATAGTTCGATTCTTGATTTTGCTGTCCTCCTCATTGACGTTTCCTCGAAAGGGAAGATGAGTTTCGAATGTAGCATTAAGCCACAGTTGTAATAGCCAGAAAGGGCCAGCATAAAGTAAACTACCGGATTTGAAATTTTTGGTAAGGGTTGCAGCTTCGCTGAGGTTTTCATAAAGAGACCCTAAAATCAGTTGGCTGAGGTTGAGCTTTTTTCCAGCATGCAACTGATTAGCCATGCAAAGGTATCTCTTTGCAACTTGAATAGATCTTGAGCAGAAGGCACATCGTGAAAGCCATAGCGCTAGAAAAGCAATATGTTCTTCATCAGATACTGCCGTTTCGGTGGTAATATGATGATTCTGGATGAATGCAGTATAAGTGACTTGTGAGTCATTAAAACCAATAGTATCATCATCCATTTCATTAGGATCGAAGGTTTCGCCAGTTGGTCGAAGTCCTGTAATCGCAGCCACATCAAAAAGAGTAGGGGTAACCATTCCACAGGGGAGATGGAAAGTGTTGTGAGAAGCATCCCAAAAATGAACCGCTGCTACTAACATGGGTTGGTTGTATTCTAAACCTGTCTTTGACAGTTGAATCAAATCGTATATTCCTAACGATTTCCAGAAGGATTCTTTCTGTTTCTCTACTTTTTCTAACCAGGCATAGTACAAATCAGGATCCTTGGCCAAAGGAATTGACCTAAACACTTTTACAGAGTTGGTCATATAGTTTACCCTAATTTTCGCTAAAGCTAAAGGAGTTACAATTGGAGTTTCTTCCATGTTAGCAGATTTTCCTGAGGGAGAACAGCCATCTTCATCTATCCTAATTTTGCTAACTAATGGTCTGGTCTTGTAATAAGCAGGGAAGAATTTATTCAGAGATGGGATATTTTCACCTGGTAATGGACCCATAAAAGCGAGAGATTTTCCAGAAAGTTCAAAGGGAATGATTACCTGGGAAGCGTAAATAGCGCGTATTTCTTCAGTGTTAGGGTTTTGAACGTACTCTTGTTCCCCAGACCGTGTTGTTGATTGGAGCTTCAGAGCAGGTTGAAGAACATTTGAAGATGAAGCCATAGAGAAATTTCTGATTAAGAGAACGAGATTTTGAAGAAATTGAAGATGTTTGATTTTTGAAGAAGATGAAGAAATAGGAATGAAAGGTTGTGTAGAAGTGCAAGACCAAGTATTTAAAGGTTTAACGGAAACCCTTTTTAAATCTTTTGGGTAAAATCCAAAGAACACATGGCGGCTGGTGATTTAATCCAACGGCGGTCGAATAAAGTTAGCTTCACTCCTAGTATGTAGGAGTAATGATCAAGAAGTAAGGTTAAAACGTGGGAATGCAAGTTATGAGAAGACATCTTTGAAAATGACAAGACGTTTCGGAAACAGGGTCATCTATGATTATGACGTTAGTCAGCAGTCTTGGAACTCTCAAAGATCAATAAAGAATGAAATCTTATAATGACAAGAAACGCCTATTTCTGTTGACTCTCGAAACAGGCATTTATTGGGGGCAATTTGTTAGCTGAAGATTTCGTTTTATATTATTTATCCTTCGAAGAAGTAGAAAATCGAAGGAAAGATGGTTACTGATGGCCATCCCTTAAAAATAAAAGAATGGCTACTGATGGTCATGCTTCGAGAGTAAAGATTTCTAAGTTCGCTATGAAGATAATGAATACTGAAAGCTAGTGAAAAGTATGTGTCTTCGGGGACTTAGACAAATTTGTAAATATATTCAAGTATTACTACTTAGCGTGTTTTTTCGTAGTGTTTGTTTAATACACTGTCACGCGTCGAAGACAGACTCAGGCGGGAAGATTTGAAATTCGAAGACGGTTTCGTAACTGTCCAAGTAACAGATGGCATCGCTAGAAGTCCTTATGAGAAACGTGGCAGCAGATTAGTATAGGACCGTTAAGGTCGAAACTAGTATAAATAGGAGTCTTAGTGTTAGGATTCTGTGTGTTCATTTTGTACAAATCACTCACATATTTACTCAAGTATCAAGCGTTAAGAGAAAGAGTTCGCTGAGAAAATATACGTATGACACCAACATTTTAATACATGTGTATTACCCTTTGCTTTTAAATATTTTCCAGAATTACTGCATTTCGTTTACTTCTTGCCATTTACATTTCTGTATCTTTACTTTAATGTCATTTACTTTCGAATTACTTTCATGTTATTTACTTTCAAAGTCTTTTACATTTCTGCAGTTTAAGATTCTTTACGTTTCAATAGTCCTTTTAATTTTCTATGTTATGTTACTTATCTTTTCGCTGAAGTCACATTTATATATAACAAAGTGATTGTCAAGACTATTTGTTCCTTAATCGAACAACGCTTATTGAAGAAGACAAATAATGAATATGGTTCGAATGAACGTTGATGACAATCTTCTTGACTATGTGTCCTAGGATCAATCTAGTCGATCCTGCGAGTAACCAAATCATATTTATTATAGTTTGGAAGACTAGCGGTTGTTTACCGGAAATCACCGTAAACAAGTGGTAGACGGGGTCGTAGAACTGGACGAAAGTCTTAAGAAGTCCTATGTTGACCTTGGTGTTGAGAATAGACAAGAGCTTTCCATAGCGCTTTCTAAAGTCAACAGGTTCCTTCACCCAAGATGCTAGCTCTTGTAGCTTCTCTACTTCAGGCGTCCTAAAGTTGTATCGCTTGGTGTTTCTTCTTCCCAAATCCATGATCCTAAACCTATGGAAAGTTTGCAAAGAAAATTTTCTAAATTCCTTGAAAATTTTAGGAAAAAGGTTTTAATTAAGTTTTATGCTTATGTATGCATGAATGCATGGACACACACGGACAGCATAACGACTGCAAGCAAAATTTCACGCGAGGGAGGTTCAACAGTTCGACGTCACGAGCATGAGGTCAGAAGGTGGGGAACGATTTGCATACAATCAAACATGGTTTTCAAACAAGGGGGTTCATAGCTTCAACGTCACGAGCATGAGGTCAAAAGGACAAGAACCGTTGTTTAAGATCTAGGGGTAAAAAGAAACCTGTAGAGCATGTTCTACTGGAAATCCTAATAAGGCTTATGGATGGGTTAAAGAGTAGGTTTCACCGAGAAACCATTACCCTTATGTTCTAAAGGCCCCTCAGCTTCGCAGGCCTAATGGAAATAATTTATGTTCGCACAATTGAACAAGCTTGAACAAAAATTACCCCTTAGTGGACCTCCACTGAAGTGTTTGATCTCTGATTCAACTCCTGGGAACTGAACTCCCCACGAGTAATAAGACCAAACTCCTAAACTTAGAAATGTTTCTTAATCCTCGGGTTCAGGATTTTATCCATCAAAGCGAGTCACGAATGTCAGGTGTGACTATCTCTCAGAACCAAACAAGCAGTTTATTTCAGAAGAGAAAGCGTAAAAAAGCCAAGAAGATAAACAAATAAGCCTAATCCTCTTTTTGGAAACAATAATGTCCACGGTAAGTGGCTAGCTCCCCAGTGGAGTCGCCATTTTTCTGTCGCGGTGAAAATAGGACAAATCATACGAATGGGAATAGGAAGTCAAGACTTCCTACTCTCACGACGATTTCATTTTCTGTGGTACTTTTGTTTTGTAAAAGGTTACCGCCGAACTTTATTTTTTCCAAAAAACAGTATTAGGAAAAGGGAAAAAGTTACATAAACCCTATGTTGTACGCAAAGTGCGTACAAGAGATTCTTAAGATTCGGGGATTGGTTATACATAGGGAAGGTATTAGCACCCTACATATCTATAGTACTCTATAGGAACTTTTGTTTACTTTCTTGGCTTTCTATTCGTTTGATGGATGGATATAACTAAGTTGTATATATATATATTATTATGCTCGCAAAGATTGTCGCAATCCTCTGCATACATATCCACTATTTGGAATCAGAGCAAATTGTAGCTCGGATCTAATGGGTACCTATGGTTTCAAAGGGTTTTTGTTTGAAAAAGTTATACTCGCCAAGGATTAGTCCTCGTGCCTACGTATTCTCAAAAGGATGTTGAGAAAGTCAGAGTAATCGTAGTTCCCACATATGATGCTTGTGGAAGCAAAAGAGACAATGGCAATTGTCATCTAAATGAAAAGTGTATTTCATCTATTTCATTACAATCATTGTGATGTGTAAGTGATTTGATCTTTCGTTATAAGAAATGGGTGTTTTTGGCTTGAGTATACAAGCATACCACTTATAGTTCTTATATTGATAAGATGTTTAAAATTGTTTGAAATCTTTTTATTATAAGAAATGGACAATGATCTTGAGTGTTCAAGTGTGCCACTTATAGTTCTTGATAATAAGAAAGATGTTTTTGATAAAAAATGTGATTTTGTGATAGAAATGATTGATTGTAATGCTATAGAGGAAATACTCCTTCCATAGAGATGAATCATGTCAACATCTCTAAGGGGAGACTAAATTTATTTGGTCTAATCCTAGGGGGATGCTTATAAGAAGCCCTTTTGGGTCCTTGTATTGTTAGCCCAAGAGGAGGCATTTCTCGGGTCATCTCGGGTCATCTCGGGTCCTTGTGATTTTGAAAGCTCAAGAGGAAGCTTGTTTTGCTAAGAATTTAATCCATTGTAGTTAGAAGCCCAATAGTAAGCTTATGTATGGCTGGCTTTGGCTCTAAGAACAGATTTCACCGAGAAATCATTGCTCTTTGTTTTAAAGAACAGGTTTCACCGAGAAACCATTGCTCTTATGTTCTATCCTAAACTAGGGATTTTCTTTGTATGAAGCCTAATAGGAGGCTAACTCAACAGGGGAGTTCTTTTGTATGAAGCCCAAGAGGAGGCATTGGGGAACCTAGTGTTATACTAAGTTGTAAACAATAAATACAAACATGTATATACAAGTATTCATTTAGCAGATATGGGAAGTTTGTGAAATAAAGACAAGTTTTGAAGGTATAAGGAAACTTACCTGTGCTTGCCCAACAAACTTCAAATTCTTTATGCAAACAGGATTGGGACTTATACTTGGAGTGAGGCCCAAAGTAACTTGGTTACAAGTGTTGATTGGTATTTACAAACAAATTTATTTGAAAGTAAATTTGTTCAAAGTTTTGTATAAAAACTAAGTAAAAGGGATGGGGCTTACACCTTAAGGGATGCCCATGATCAGTTTGAAATTAGGGTTTCAGAAGTTGTTGAAAAGAAAGACCTAATTGTTTTCAAAAGATTTGATCATGGTTTGGTAGGTGCAAGATAAAATGTTTATCTTATGGTTTTGAAAATCATGATTCAAGTTATGAATCAAGTTTGATTGAATATGAAAAGAAGTTTCATTTACAGGGTTTTGAAAAAGGAATGGGACTTACAACTGTAAGAGATGCCCAAGTTGCTTGTTCACTGTTTAAAACAAAGTTTGTTTGTTTTGCTGATAAAGCAAAGTGAAAGATTGTGTTATTGTTTGTTTAAAACAAAGAAAATATTTTGCTCATTGTTTGTCCAAAACAAAGAAAAGGTTCTGATGCTCATTGTTTGTCAAAAAAAACAAAGAAAAGTTTTGATGATCATTGTTTGTCAAAGAAAAGTTTTGATGATCATTGTTTGTCAAAAACAAAGAAAAGTTTATTGTTTGAAAATTGTTTTGTATAAAAACAAAAGAAAAATTGTGGGACTTACACTCTATTAGAGGCCCATTGTTGTTGATTTTTGAAAAGATTGTTGCATGTTTAACAAAAGGTTTTCAAAAGGGGTTGGGAATTACAACTGTAAGAGATGCCCAAAGTGTTTCTAAGTTGATTTTAACAAAGAAGATTTGATTGATCATTTGTTTGTCTAAAACAAAGAAAAGTTTTGATTGATTGTTTTGTCCAAAAACAAAGAAAAAGCTCTTGATCATTGTTTGTCTAAAACAAAGAAAAGTTTTTGATCATTGTTTGTCTAAAACAAAGAAAAGTTTTGATCATTTGTTTGTCAAAAACAAAGAAAAGTTTATGATCATGCAAGAATGTTTGATTTGATCAAAGCAGTCTTTGAGGTTTGAATTGAATTAGGGTTTTCAAAGTATTTTGAAAATGAAACCCTAATTGTTTTGAAATCAACCAAGTATATGGTTTGTCATTGATTTTGAAAATTTTTCAATTATGTTTGATCAAATAAAATATCTTAAAAGTTTTACCAAGAATATAGTTTGAAATTGATTTGAAACAAAGTTTGTTTGAATTAGGGTTTCAACAGTTTGTTTGAAAACAAAACCCTAATAATTTTGAAAAGGTTGTATGATCAATGTAAAGTTAACTTGAGAGCTATAATACTTCAAGTGTTGATTGATCAACAATATTGTTTGAAAAGAGTAAGAAATTATGAAGACATGGTCTTGTTTTTAAATTAGGGTTTATGAATCGACTTTGAATAAATCAAACCTAAAAAACCTAATATAATTGAAATCAAGAAGAAATAAGATTTTCTTAAAGATATTGTATCCTATACAAATTGATAAAAATAACCAAAGAAGGATTGATCAAAGTTTTATTTAGAAAAATCAAAATATTTCTAAGTTAAAACACATCTAAAATCATTGATCTTTCACTAATTAAAATATAATCAAAATTAATTATTTTTGTGATTTTTCTTTTATGACAATAAAATAGATATATGAAATGTCAAGTGTGCAAAAAATCAATTAAAAATAAGTTAAATTGCTATGAAAATAAAATTAATGAAGTTTGATAAAAAAACTTGAAAAAATAAGTGATAAAAATTTGTTTTGGTCCTAGGAGGTGTTGAACCCGGGACCTTAACACTAATAACTCAAAACTTAACCAACTGAGCCACGCGCGTTGGCTGATAGTTAAATGAATTAATTAAATAATATTTAAAAACGCTCAGTGACTGTGTCATCTTCAACCTCAAGACAACAATGGAGGTCACTCGTATTTTCTGATTTCTTGATCAAATCAAGAAATGTGAAATGCCAAACTATTTAGCTCATCAAGCTGGTTCTAATGATGGGCTTTACTTGCATTTATGTTCTATGATGGCCGTGAATTTGAGATGTTCCCAAACAAAACCCTAACTGAAACTTTTCAGTCAAGCTCGAGACACAATGTATATACATTCAAATTAATGATTCAAAAAGCATTAACAAGCCAAAATAATGATATTGCTTCAGACACAATTTGAAATGAATGCATGAATGATGAGATACGAGTTTAAGTGAAGCTTAGCTATGGAGTTGAAAATGGAAAACTCGGGCAAGGGCAAATTGATGCAAGCTGATGATCTGGATAGCTCCACTAACCTTCCTTGAGTGTGTTTGGATGGCTGGACTGCTTTGAATCCTGCTGAAACTTCTTCTCCAACTCAAGTTGCAGAGATGGCTGGTTTAACTATGGAGGTTAGTGATGCAGCTGCTATAGACCTCTCTCAAGTGTTTGAACACATCATATATGATGTATGTGAGGTGTTTGAATGATCAAATGAGTTAGTGTTTGGCTAGAACTCAGTTTGATATGTTGATAGCTCAATATGACCTTTAATGGTGGTTTTGAGTTATGACTTGTTGATTTAGTGGTGTCTGGACATGGAGGAGGACCTGGACTGACTCAATATGATCCCTAAGACATGTTAGAGCACTTGGTTTGAGCAGACTTGGTGTCTATTTCAAAATTTGATAGTGCCTTGCATTTGAAGCAAAACTTACAGAAAAATGCAAATGGAGAAGAAGAAGAGAGTTAGCTATGGGATAAGCTGTGAATTGGTGAGTGTTAGAGGTCTGAGATGGTCTCTATTCATAGGAGAAATGTGAGGGATCAGATTGCAATTGCTTGAGGGGTTTAGAGAAATTACTTGGATTGCAAGAATCACATGTTATTTGGCCTCCAAGCAAATATCTTGGCTCAGACCTGCTGCATTGAATTCAAGGGATAGCACTCAAGTGTTCTGAGATTCCAAGCTAGTTAGGATCAAATTAGATAGTTATCTTGTGACTTAGGAGCTAGAGTCCAAGAAAAAATCAAGTTTTGGAACCTCTAATTCAAAAATCAGAAACCCTGGCTGTCATGGATGAAAATCCAAGTTCTTGATGTTTTTGGAAAGGTGGAATGGCATCATTCATGTTTACTTTTGATGCATAACATGTTTGGAATGAGGAGGTACCTCAAAATGACCTATAATTTCAAGGATTTGTCTTGGCAGATTTGGCAGAGTTGCCAAGCTTTTGGCCTTGCCTCGACTGAAAATGATCAAACACTTGGTGGGCAGAAAGTAAGGGCTTGATTCTTCCAAACCCTAATCCAATTGAAGAAATGTTTTTTGGCACTTGAAAGTATGTTATGAGAGCTTTCTAAAGAGTAATCATTTGCCCAAAATGATTTAGAAATGAAGAAGATATGATTGGATCAACCTTGGTGTCAAGCCTGACCAAATTGGCCGTGTCAAGGTGCCTACCTTGTGCCTGCCTGATGCCCAGAATTTCTTGATTTTTGCCAACTTGCCAAGATCATAACTCATTGGTCCCTTGGTCTTTTTGGATGATTCCAAAGCCTATGTGAAGCTTATATGATGTACTTTGATTGGCAAAAATAAACGCCCAGAAATTGTTCACCATTTTTAAATGGCCTTGAGAGAAAGTTGTGCACTTGGAGGATGGCAAAAATCCTGAAAATTTCTCTAAGTGTTGGAATTCATAACTTTGAATCATGATCTTGATTCAATCATAACTCTTGATCCTTGGAGATTCAAAAGAGGTTCAGTCAAGCTTTTTTGTAGCATGCCATGAGATCTTCACATTGATATGTGGTGGACCAAAAATGGTTGCTTGGGCAAGAAGTTATGGCTGCCTAAAGTTGGTACCTTGACCATGAAACTTCATAACTTAGAATTTTTTTCTAAGTGTTGGAAATTTCTTCAAATGCAAGTAATCTCTGATTTCTTGATTTTGGTTGATCAAATTGAAAATCTAACTTCATTTTCATGATCCTTGACCCAAAATTGACTTGGTTGACCAAAAAGTTTGAAAAGTCAAACCTTTGACTTTACAGTTGACTTTTTCAGTTGACTGAGATTTTCTGATTTTTCCAATGGGAAACTTGTGGTTCTTGTTATGATTTTTAAATCCTTGATGTTTTAGGAGATAATAATGATGTTGATGATCAATTCTTAATTTGATGCATCAATTCCCATTTTACCCTTGTGTATCAGAGGAATCGAGGAAACCCTAATTCTTGATTTTTCTTGTATCCAGCCGTTGGACCAAAGAAAGTTGTGTGGGTTGATTCCCAAAGTGTATTGGGATTATTTTAAACTTGTTCTTAGGATACTTGGTCATGCCTTGAGCCAAAAGTCAAGAATGCATTGCTTGGATCAAAACCCTGATTTGATCAATCCTCAAGCTTGAGCCTGATAACATGGATTGTTGGGGATCAAATGTTGATTGTTGATGAAGATAGATCACTTGCCTTGAAGTGATCAAGGAAACCCTAATTGGTCCTTGACTTGTTGATGAATGTTCTCTTGACTTTGAGCTTTGTCTAATCAATTGAGTCATCAAGCAATCATATCCTTTGTTGGTTGATGCATTGAAATTATATGCAATGTGGAGAGGTATCTTAGGTCAAAAATTGGGGTATGACAGTAAGGACAGGGGAGTCCTGCAAAAAGTCAGTTTGTTAGAGTAAAGGCAATAGTCTAAGTTGGTAAGGTATGTACAGACCCTACAAGAAACTCAAATAATTAGATTATGTACAAAAACCTGCAAGGAAATCAAATCGTTAGGGTATAGACAAATCTTTCAAGAAATTCAAATGGTTAGTTCAAGTTGAGATAATCGCAAACAAGTCACACCAGAGTCCTTAGGTTTTAGGGCTGGCATGAGTTTAAGGTAAGTACCCTTCTAAAGTTGAGTTGGTTCAAACCTGTCTTAACCTGTAGGGTTCTAGAGTTCTCATATCATGGATCCTCTTCGAGGGCAGTTCATTCCAGAACGACACCATAGTGGTCGACCGAAATTATCCCTTAAATTCGGATCTCAATGAGCGTAACTTCGAGTCTCAACCATCCTTGGAAAATGCCGAAGGGGGTTTGCTCGTTACTCTTAAAGGCTAAGTAGAGTTTAACTAGGGTTCTAAAAGTTAGGTTAGTGCACTTAACACCACGCGACCGCTTGATCGTCATCCTCAAACCTCTTTCAAGGGACGTCAATACAGGCCAAAGTGTCGCAACTAACCATGGCCACCATCTCCACTGTTTCAGAACATGCCGAACAGTTTCCTTGGTTTATTACCTTTTACCTAAGGTACCTAGGTCTGGGAGTATGACTGTTACCCTTAAACCCAAGACAACCCTCCAAAAAATAAAACAGACAAATCAAGCAATTGAAAACATTGGGTCAGTTTCCTAAGTTTTAAGGTATACCCCTCTTAAAAATTTTGAAAAAATTTTAAATCCCCAGCAAAGTCGCTAGTTCTGTAATGCGGTGAACTGACTTTGTTTTTATTTATTTTGAAATTTCGCGGTTGACAGAGTCGCCACCGACTTTTCTTTAATCCAATAAGGAGCGGAGGAAAAGAACAGGAAAAAAACCGCTTTGAGATTTAATAGGTTCGGGGGGTAAGTTATACGAAGGGAAGGTGCAAGCACCATTCGTATCTGTAGTTATCTACGGGCTCTTAACACTTTGCTTTGCTTGCTTGATTTTTGAAAGGAGTGTGATGTATAAAAAGCTATTTTTGGAAAGATGGAGCGTTAACTTTGTATTAGCCTTTCGTACGGGCGTTATACAAAGTTTTAGCTGTTTTCGTTCTTTTGAAAAATATTTGAAGTATTTAGTGATGAATGTGTTTTGAAATGCAAGCAAAGTGTTACGAGTATTTTACCCTTTTAACCTTACTCTAGGCGGTCGTTTCATGTTAAATTCCTAGTTCCTAGGGGCAGGACCGTCTTACCATTGATTGATAAGCGGACCCACGTTTGGATATGATCGGGTCAATTCGATTTATTTATTTATCTTTGAACATCCCAACTATGAGGAAGTTGGGAGATCAATTAGGGACTCGACTCTGTTGTTTTTATTATTGCTTCGCGATTGAGAGGTATACCCTAAAGTGGTGGAGGTGTGTGAAGAAGTGTTTGTTTTCAGTTTATTTTTCTTTTGTTAATTGTCTAAGTCAGGTTAATGTTCATTCTAGCACTCCCTGTTATTTACTAACCATGGCAGTTAAATATAATATACAGAAAGGTGAAAGTAAAGCTATTCCTACTCCTACGCTATTGCAAAGCCTCGGGGATTGGGGAATTACAAAACCAAAACTTTGGGGGAGTACAAAAATTAAAAACAGAAAGAAAAATGTCCTAATTATTACAAGGCTTTTGCAGTTACATTATAAACTTGACATAAATTTAAATGCAGAAATTAAATCTTGATTAGCTATTACATTCCGAATACAAATACAGTATTTAGAAAGAAAAAAAAAAGAAGAGAAAATAAAGCCAAATTATTTACAAGATCATATTTACAGAGTTTTCTAGGGATTCAAATAGCAAGTAAAAAAAATAGAGAATTTTATAATTTTAAAGGAAATATTTTAATGTTAGTATTTCTAAAAACAATGTTTTGATGTTAAACACAAATATTTTAAAGTCAATAAAGATTAAAACCTAATGTCTAAATAAATTTTATTTACAAAATAATTTAAAATTTTAATTAATTAAAAAAACTTATTTTTTGATATTTTGGTACATGTTTTTTTTTTGTTTGGAATCCATATAATTATAATGACAAAAATAATAATAATGATCAAAAGATCATCACTTGCCTAATTCTGCCTAATCATACACATTACCATATTTTTATTTTAATATATGTGAAATTAAAGTGAACCTAATGCATAAGTATATATATGTACATATAAATGAAAAAATAGAAAAAACCTTGTCGTAACCGAACGACTTCTTCGAATCTTCCCTTACCTTCCCTTGTTCACGTTAATGATTTTTCCACTTAAAAAAACAAACGGCCAAGGCTTTGTAGTATAGTATTTTATGAGTAAAATAAATAAAGAAATAAATAAAATCACAATGACAATTAACACATTAAAAAAAATCAGCCCAAGGTGAAAAGAAACATTCATATTTCTCTCTGTTTCCTCCTTTTTAGTATCCCAACAAACAACAATAATCATGGCTAGCTGTGTGAAAGATCAGAAGAATATAATTAGAAAAATGACTTACCTACAACCAGTAGAAGCTATTTGAGTCATGTGATTATGGCGAGATCTTTGGAAGCTTTGAACGGTACTCACTCTGGACTTAAATAAAGACTCAAATAAAGGGAAATAGCAAGATTAGAGAATGAGGGTTTGTGTTAACCGTCAATGTTACCTGAAAATAAAATTAGGTTTGGAATTGCTGTCGTGAGAAAGTAGAGTTTGTCAATTGTTAGTCTTTTTTTCAGTGAATTCCATGACTTTTTATAGTGTAGGAATTAGGTTAACTTGTGGCCTCTAGTGTTAGCCCATTTATTTATTCAATTTATTAATATTTAAATGAATGGAATTCAAATAAATATAAATGTCATAAAAATAAAATGATGATTTAGAGGTCCTTATTTAGGTAATGAACATAATAGGTCATTTTGACCAAAAAATCAAGCTCGGCCATTGTTTGCATTGGGATGTGAAATGACCATTATACCCCTCCCAGTCAACTGTTGACCTAACTGAGTTTTGTGCAGTTTCACAGTTTTGCCCAACTTCAACAATATGTAATTCCTTCAATTTTGATCAGAAAAATGCGTTCTTGGTCATTTTAGAAAGCTTGAGATTTCCTCTAACCAATGCTTTTGGCCTCATGTCCATTTGATCTTTGATGCTCAATTTATGAATTTTTGAAGATAATGTTTGTTTGTCGTCTTTTGAAACGGACCTATAATGTCTCGAGTCATATCTTCCAAACCGTGCATCTTTTGGCTTAGATTCTTGAACCATGCTATAGAGGGATAAATTCTCTTTATTTTGAGCCTTGGTTGGAATTTTTCTGACGAAGGATGAATAAATTATGAATTTCCCAGTTTGGCTGCTTTTCGCAGTTTCTTAAGAAACAGTAACTTTTGCAATTGAGCTTTCCTTGATTCATCATGATCAATCCTTGATCAAATGATGATTTTAGGATCATGAGAATGATGTTTACCAAAAATCTTGAGTGTTGACTGCTGCTGGGCCTAAGTTTGACTTTTTAGGTTCCTAAAATCGACTGTTGCCCTATTTGGCCTTTGCTTGACCAATCTTGTGCCGTTTGACTCGAAACTTGACATGAAGATTCTCATGATCATATGTGACCTTATGAAGCCGTGCCAGACATTTGATTGATCCATTATCCGTGTGTATACCAAAACCCTAATTTTACTGTCTCTAAGTTAGGAAGCGTTAATGTGCATTTGATCATAGCTAAGTCTTGAGCTTCTGAGGATGTGTTGGGCATGTGGAGACTGTTAAATCAAGTTGCCCTTGAATAGGTGAGGGCAAATTTTGGGGTACAACAGCTGCCCCTATTCAATTTTCTTCAACCTGAGGAGTTAGAGTGGCTCGTCTGCCGCTCGTGACTTGAAGGTGGAAGTGAATTGAATACTGAGTACTGAGAAATTTGCACTCGCCAGAGTTTCTTCCGAGATAGCCGTCGGAGATGGGCTTAAAGATGCCAACTGATAATTGTTGATGGATCTTCCATAATCGTATGAAAGATGAATGTCTTCCTTTGTCGTAGGAGAGACTTGAAATTCCTTCGTTTCGGCGAAAGGATAATATACTTGAAACTAATCTTTCATTTCGGTGAAAGGATATATTCGAATCTATTCTTTCATTTCGGCGAAAGGATTCGAAACCGTCTTCTTTGGTGTCTTCCATTCTTGTCTGGAAAATAATCTTTCGTTTCGGCGAGAGGATAAAGTATTTTCGAAACCCATCTTTCGTTTCAGCGAAAGGATTATATATACTTGAAACTAATCTTTCGTTTCGGCGAAAGGATATATTCGAATCTAATCTTTCGTTTCAGCGAAAATAATCCTTCGTTTCGGCGAAAATAGTTCTTCGTTACGACGAAAATAATTCTTCGTTTCGGCGAAAATAGTTCTTCGTTTCGGCGAAAGTAATCTGTCGTTTCGGCCAAAGTAATCCTTAGTTTCGGCGAAAGTAATCCTTCGTTTCGGCGAAAGTAATTCTTCATTTCGGCGAAAATAATTCTTCGTTTCGGCGAAAATAATCCTTCGTTTCAGCGAACGGATAAAATATATTTGATGTCTTTGTTTCGGCGAAGATAATCCTTCATTTCAGCGAACGGATAAGATATATTTGATGTCTTCGTTTTGGCGAAGATAATTCTTCGTTTCGGCGAAAGGATAAGATATTCATAACCGTTTCCGTTGGTGTATTCGTTTCGGCGAAGATAATCCCTCGTTTCGGCGAAAGGATAAGATATTCATAACCGTTTCTATCGGCGTCTTCGTTTCGGCGAAGATAATCCTTCGTTTCGGTGAAAGGATAAAGTCTTGAGATCTAATCCTGTAGAATAACAGACAGATTTTGTGGAAAGACATGATGTATGAAAATATATGATTGAAGTGCATCAGTAGCTTCGTGTAGCGCACTCAAATTGGAAAAATAAATTCCTATCTGCTGCTGGAGATTTTGTGGGCAGCTCTTCGATTAGAACAAATTGTGTTGGGTAATCCTGCTTTAGTTGGGAGGAAATTCAGCTGGGGATTTTTGAATTCCGATTGGAGATAGAAGCGGTTGAGAAGAATCGTTTTTGATTGATGAGTTATTACTGGGGGAATGGATCTGTGGTGGCCTGACCAAGTTGCAGACGTGCGCTATTACTCTGGAATGAACTTTGTTGGAGAAAAAGTTTGCTAGACTTTGCATGGTTGGTGAAATAAACCTTGTTGGGGAATAAGATGGATTCCGCTGGGGAATACTGCATGAGCATGCTGTGGCGAGGAAATAAACCTCGGGATGGATGATCACCTCCTATCTAGTGAGAGGTCCATTGGGGAAGATGATCATGTCGTCAGAAATCCTCGGCATGTTGGGGAGGATGATCATGTCAGGATATGAATCGTTGGGAGATGCCCCAAGCTCAGATATGTTGGGAAATGAAACATTGTATGAAGATCGTCTTGTTGAGATAATTTCATGAAGCTGGATCTGTGAGGATGTATAGGTATCCTAGACAAATTTTAGGATGAGATACCGAGATACCCCTAGCTGGATGACAGGAGAAATGCTGCCTGTGAGAATTCTGATGTGAAAGCATGTCTTTGGATATTAAGTATCCTTTGAGAGATTCTCTGAGTCTCGACTTGACTTCCTCAGATGAACAGGATAATGACATGACATGCCCCTGGATTTGAAAGTTCGTGATCATGCCTCTCGTATACATCATCTTTTAATTGATGTGTCACGCACAAGAAGAATTTCTGCTTTTTTTATGTAGTTTAGAAACAATTTTGTCTATCGGGAAGACTTCTCGATCCTTAGTTGTTTCCTGTGCAAGTTCATTTTGATGCCCAAACACTTGAAAAAAATGCAGACAAAAAATGTTGTATGATGAAACTTCTAAAATACGATGCATATGTCTGTCTTGAAGTTTAAAAGTATTTTTTGTGAAAACAAAACTGTATGAAATTTAAACAACATTTTTTGAAGAGAGTGATATTAACTCAAGATTTTATGGCAAACCTCTAAGGAGTCAGGATACCTTCGGTAACAGTATGCTTTCGAACTAACCGCGCTTCAGTTAGGACTTTTAAGGGTTGTATTGTGGCTTGGTTCAGGGTTTAAGAAACAATGAATATAAGGCTCAAAGTTTGTTTATGCCCATCCCGTTCTTCGTGATGTTCTCCGATCCTATGCTCAGTTAAATCGAGTTATGCATTCGTGTTTCAGGAGATCTTGAACTTGTAGTGTTGACTTGACAATGATGATTCAGAAGTCGAAGGATTCTTTGAGATATCCACCATTTCTTCCTTATTTTTTGACATCTGATCGCACGAACTTGTACTCTTGAGAATTTGCAGTTTCCCGAACTCGTCCTTTTGAGAGTTTCCGACTTCGCTCGAGAATTTCCAACTTTCCCACTGTTGTACCCCAAAATTTGCCCTCATCTACTCAAAAGGAATTTGATTCAATGGTCTCCACAGTCTCAACAAATCCATAAAAAGTTCATGCCATTACAAGAAGCAGCATTTAAGTCCACCTCATAAAACAGACAACCAAAATTAGGGTTTTGATTTGAATAAGGTTAATGGATCAATCAAAGGTCTGGCACAGCTTCATAAGGTCACATATGCTCCTAATAATCTTCATGTCAAGTTTCTGGTCAAACGGCACAAGTTTGGTCAAACAAAGGCCAAATAAGGCAACAGTCGATTTTAGGAACCTGAAAAGTCAAACTTAGGTTCAGCAGCAGCCAGCACTCAAGATTTTTGGTCAACATCATCCTTATGATCCTAAAATCATCATTTTATCAAGGATTGATCATGATGAATCAAGGAAAACTCAGAAAGCTCAATTGCAAAAGTTACAGTTTCTTAAGAAACTGCGAAAAGCAGCCAAACTTCAAAAATTCACCAAATACTCATACTTCATCATAAAAATTCCAACCAAGGCTCAAAATGAAGAGAATTTATCCCTCTACAGCATGGTTAAAAAATCGAAGTCAAAAGATGCATGGTTTGAAAGATATGACTCAAGACATTATAGGTCTGTTTCAAAAGACAGCGAACAGTCATTTTCTTCAAAAATTCATAACTTGAGTTTGGAAGATCAAATGGACATGAGGCCAAAGTCATTGGTTAGAGGACATCTCAAGCTTTCTAAAAAGACCAAGAACGCATTTTTCTGATCGAAATTGAGGAAGTTACGTATTTTTGAAGCTGACCAATTTTGAGAGGCGGCATGAAACAAACAATGACCGAACATTCCTTTTTCACTCATGGGCCCATTTGATGATCTTAAATTTTATTCCATATGCCATCCACGACCCATTAGCCCATTTCCTTGCTTTCTCATTATTTATTTTATTTATCTTGGATTTAATTCAATTTAAATTCAATTTAAAATAAATAATAGAAAATATTTAAGATTTGGTTTAAATCTATTTTTTTTTCATTAAATCTTACATTCTATTTTCAAATCTTCAAATCCAAGCCCGTGAATTAACCTAATTCTCATCTATAAAAAGGGTTCTTATTCGTCCTTATTTTTCATGTACAGACGACTAACAATTTCCTAACCCTATTCATGTACAGAGTCCCGATACTAACAATTTTCTAAACCCTTATTCTAACCAATTCCTTTTCATGTACAGAATCCTAACACAAACCCTTATTTTCGATGTACAAATTCACCAACTAGCAATTTTCTAACCCTTATTTTACTAACATATTGTTGTTGTGATGTACATACTTACTAATCTTGACCGTTTTTTATTTTTATTTGGTTCTTGTACCTTATACTAACAAATTCAAAAAAAACCTTATTTTCGATCTCATACAAACCGTATCTCTTGTACATAACCAAAACCTTTCCTACCTTGTACATACACGTATACACACCATTCAAACCATATTCATGGTCAAACGTTTTTTTGTTCACCAGTGTTTTCATGCGAAATCGATCTTATCTATATGTAAATAAACATAACAATACATTGTATCACTATTTGTCCTATATTTGTTGTGTTTTTTTACAGGAATAACAGAAAAAGAGAGTGATAACAATTGTTATCGATGCTGCCTCCATCATCATCTACCACATCGACAAACACGAAGGACTCCATCTCCATCCTGCAGCACTGTTATCACTTCGAAGCATACCGCATAAACATCATCATCACAACACTTTCGATTCACTCCCTCTGTTCTCGTGCATCTAGCCTCAAGCCATGGCCCTGTTTCAAATTGTTTCAAATTAATTTCACCATCAGTAGTTATGCGTGTGTTGCATTTTACAGGAAAAAAGATTGAACAAGAATTTCAAAGAAGAAAGACTGAACCAACACCTAGATACCGCGAGCTTCGTCTCGTATCTTTCCCCAGCCGCCGATTACGCAAACCACGAACAACAGTCATCAATCCCAATTGGAACTCACATCGCCGGAATTGCAACTCACCTTCAATTGCTTCAATATCGGATTTGTCATCATCTGGACGCTTACACTGAATCCGCGTGACATCACCACCATGAACGTGACCCTGCTGTCAAACTCCTCCAATCTCCGTCAACAACTACAAATCGGACTGTCGCACGGACCTCCCTTCTGCCAAACTCCTCCAATATCCGTTCAACGAGGAAATAATAGGAGAAGCGAATAAAGACAAGGCAAGAATCACAGAAATCATTGTACCAGATCGCAGCTGTCGTCGTCCGGTGCGATCTGAAACCATAGCCGCCGCATCACCCAGTCGTACGAAGCTCAGATCGCGCCCTCCGATTCCACTACTCCGCCGCCGCTGCTACAGAATCAGACGATCACCACAACAAACTCAGGGTTTGATTCGTGGGAGAGTTCAAAGGGAAGAGAGAATATTCTTTTTGTTATTAGAAGGAAAGGAAGTGAGTTTAAAAAGGTGAAAATTATTTGTGGCTCACGAGTTCAGTTCAGGTACTTGTTTTATCACTTTTTTTAATATTTTTATAAATGGTCATGTGTTGTAAGGGGTGCATTTTCGAATTGCTTTGTTTTTTATTTATTTTACTTAACTGTTCACAAAGATGTCTTGGTTTAGTGGAAAGTGAGATAACATTTATCTTTCAAGAACACTGTTCGATTCCTGGTACGGCTTGTTTCTTCTTCACTTATTTTTATTTTAAGTTTTCTAGCTAATCATTCCTTAAATTAATTTATTTCCAACTTAATTAATCCTTTATCTTTTTTAACAAATAACAAAGTTCTAAATTGGATATAATATTTTTGATTGGTTAACAAAACATGTAATTATCCCGATATTTTTTCTTTTGCATGACTAATTCTCAATAATTGTAGACTTAAGCTTTTAACTTAATGATTAAATTAAAATTAGGATTTCTAATTAATCTCTTGTAAATAATTTAATTTGATCATATTTGTTAACATGTTTTCGATTAATCGTTTTCCGTATTCAATCCTAATAATTAATCACTGTATCTCACATGCCTGTATATTTTTATGATGGTAGGATAATTAATCACTGTTGTATTCTAGATGCCATGCCTGTATAATTTTATGATGTTGTTGTCATGCCTATTTGTTTATATTCATTACTAACAGTCACATGGTTTTCATACTGCTTTACCTCTGATTTTTCTTGGGATTGGTAAGATCCCTCTTCCCTACTCTTTTACATTCAGTCTTTAATTCCCGCCTTTACTTTCTGTAATTTGATCTGATATGGTTAGTAATTATAGGGAGTATACAAATAAAGCATGAAATCTAGCTTAGCTCACACCACATTTCAAACACATTTTCATACAAACTTTTTTTCAAACAACAAGTGCTAAAACACTTTGTATAACGCCCGTACGAAGGCTAAATACAAAGGTTAACGCCTCCCTCTTTTCAAAAATACTTTTATTTGTTTTATGTTGCTCGCCGATGGGTCTCATAGTAGGGGATAGATCTCTCTATCTATTCTCTCGAGATTAATGGAGCGTTAATCACCCTGATTAACGTCTGATTAATCATAACCTGGTGCTTCTTCTCCCTCCATTCTTTTGCGATCGCTTCAAATTCTTTCATAATCAAACCATGTAAAACATCTTTTTGCAATAAAATTGAACGAGGCTGGAAGCCATTCTACTTCCGGTCTTTGGAATAAAAAGGGGATACGCCTGCTGCGTATTCTGTTTTTATTCCTGTTCCAAGTTGACCTAATTAACACAGATCTAACGATCTGTCTCACACTTTTCTATAAATCGGATCAAACAGAGGGATTAGAATTCTCTCTCTAATCTGTCTGGAGTATAATAGCGATGAACCATTCTATTCTTTCGCTATAATACTCAGGTCCCTTAAAATCAACACAACCTCATCAAATGCTTTTATCGTTCTATACGACCCGCAAACGAAAACCCTAATTTTTCTAAAAAGACTAAACATAGGGATTAGAACCCTCTCTCTAATCTCTCTGGGGTAAAAAAGCGTCGAATCAATCTATTCGGTCGTCTGAGTGCCTATGTCTTCTTAAAATCAATCAACCAACAATAAAACATTTTCAAGACGAACTACGACACTCTGATTCCTCATTACACATTGAGGATACGTAGGCAGTCAGATTCGAATCCGATACGAGCGCAATAATAAAATAAAACACGCGGTTTTTATTAAGGAAACATCTTTAAAACATTCATATGCACACACAAAAACAAAAGGTTCCCATCAAGTACGATGGATGTGAGGGGTGCTAGTACCTTCCCCTCGCATAACCGACACCCGAATCCGTAATCTCTAGGTTTTATTCGTTTATTTTACCTTTTCCTTAGGAATAAAATAAATATTCGATGGCGACTCTGTCTAGTTTGAAAATTAAATATCTATTTAATTTTCGAGGCGCTTCACCCACCTTTTGCATGGACCAGATACTTTGTATCTTTCCTTTTGGGTCCAGCCGAATTTTTTGGTTCTTTTATTTTTCATTTTCTTTTATTTAAACTGCACGAACAATCTTCGTCTTTAAGATTTACTGTAAGAATGATGACTGTATTGATCAATGTTCTTCGGAGAATCATCGTTGCCACCTTTTGAATTGAGATATGTTTGCTGCACTTCTTTGACATGAGCGCATGAAAACTTGAACTCGCGACCTTCTTTGGAAGGCGCCTGACTTGTCTGTCTTGTATTTGAATGCACACGAGAATTAACTGAGAACTACTCATGCCCCAGGTTATGATTACAGGTTTTATTTTTGATGAAATAAAAAAACTCCTACTTCGAAGGCTCAAAGGGGGTTGACGAGGTATTAACTTCCTTATAACTCCACTGTTTGGGAATTGAAACAAGGCTTGTACATCGTCAGCGCAGTCTGTTCAAAAGCATACTATTTTAGTTGGTACTGTTTCTTCATCCTCCCTCCAAGGCTTGCAGCTTTATCAAGAGTTGGATATCAAAGAGTAATAAGCAAAACAATTTTTTCAAAGAAATAAAGAGTGAAACGAATGGATCGGTTTAAGACAAACATATGCAGTTCATTATTGATGAACGTCAAAAACAGATATGAGTCTACTAAATGACAAGCGCTTAAACAATCAATAAAAAGCGCAATGGAAAAACTAAAAATCTAAAAGTCGCCCTTCTAGATGTCTGTAGCTTTGTGAGGCTCTCTAGGCGGGCCAAAGTTGACGATCTTGCTGTCAATCAAGTCTTGAATCTGATACTCGAGTACCCAAAAATCTTCAGTGTCATGTATAAGACTGTTTAGCATTGAAATCAGGAACAGAGAAGGCATGAGCCGGACAAAGTTTTCTCCGTATAATCACATTATTCGTCAAAAATTGTTGCGAAGCTGGAGACAACAACATGTTCAAAGGAGTGAATTGTCGTTTAGACTTCCAAGTATGTTGAATAGCATGCTGCTTTTGTTGTTGTTTTGTTGGCGCAGTACTAGATATCTGAATTGCCCCTATAGACTGGTTGTATCCTTTCTGGCTGCCCCAAGTAGTTGGCTTTGACTTTCTTGTAATAGATGATATGGCATGGACCAGTCAGTGTAATTGTGAATAATTCAACCAATTGTCTGTCAGTTAGCGGAGGTTGAACTCTGGCAGCGAGATCCCTTCATTTCTGAGCATCTTCTTTGAAGCTTTCTTTAGAACCTATGGTCATGTTTGGAAGTTGCATCTGAATTGGCGTCAATTCAGAGTTATACTGATAATACTATTGGGAGAAAAGGATCCACAACATCTGATTGGCAGTATAAGGTTGGATCTTTCGTATGTCAGCCCTTAAATGCAGTTTTTGGGCAGGATACACTGTCATACTGAGCAAAGGTATGAACCTTGATTTTTTTATGAATGACAACTTCTGGAACTAATTTCAAGTCTTCAAACTAAGATCAAAATGAAAAAAAATAGATGATTTATCGTATTTTTTCTTCAAACTCTTAGCACAATTAAAAGCAATGTCAAATCGTCACCATTCAAAAATCAGTCACCGTCAAATAGCTTGGCCTTTAAAAATATTTGAAACAATTTCGAAAAAATTTCTCATTTGTCACTATTTGAAAACTTTTATACCAAAATGTCATAGTTAAAAAAAAATTGTCAAAATGCCACCCCCTTAGGCCCTCGCCAATCCAATTGGTGAGGGGGTTGATTTTTTTTTCTTCATGGGGCCTCGCCAATTGGATTGGAGAGGGGGACCCATTTTTTTTTCATTTTTAATTTTCAGAAATATTTTAATTTTTCTTAAAATTTTTTTTATTTAATTTAAATAATTAAAAATAAATTTTTTAATAATTAAAAATAATTATTTTAAATAATTATTTTTTTTAATAATTGATTAATTTTTAACATTATTATTTTATTTAATAATTTATTATTTTTCCATTATTATTTTATTTTAAATTATGTAAAAAAATTATTTTATCTGACAAATAATTGTTTGTAACTGGCTCGCCAATCCAATTGACGAGTTGATTATTTTATTAATTTTTTCTCCTATAAATAGTTGTTTCTCACACCAATTACATACAATATCTCTTTCTCTCTCTAAACAATGTCTGGGTGGTCAAGAAGAACCGTGATTCGTCCAACTAGTTACCCAACAGGACCACCGCCACCACTGGAACCGTTTCCAGAATTTCCGATAATGAAGAGAGACTGCCAACTTATTTATTCTCCAACTAAGCCTCCGATGAAAATCCTCCTATGGAACACCCAGAAGTTCGAGCATTTGCAGTGACACTTGATGAATTGGTTGGAGGGAGAGATAGCTCCTGGAGAAAAAATCAGGAGGATTCAGAGGCTGGATAAGAGTGTCGTGGATGGAATAGAAAAATGAGAATGGTGAAATATTAGGAATGACGCTGGGTGCCTTTTGATGCTGCTGGATCCACCTGGAGAAGTGACCTTGATGGTAGTTATTTCGTAGATGTACTATTGTGTTAAGTTGTTCTATCAGTTTATCATTTTGTCGTTTTATGAGTTTATGATGTTGTTTTTTCTAAGTTGTTGTGTTTAATTTGTTCCATCAGTTAATGAAGTTGTTGTTTTTAGTTTATTATGTTGTTATGTTGTTGTATTCGAAAAATGAATGAGAAAAGCATAACATTATATTACATAGTTAAACATTTGGATCAACAATCATGGCCTATTAGAAGGGCCTGCCACATTGGGACATTTGCTACGAATATGACCTACTTCGCGACAGATCCCACACTTTCTCTTTTCTTTTTCTACGACATCCATTTCAGTTCTAATATGTGTACTAGCTGGACGTCCCTTCATCCTCCTTCGCATAGACTCGTTATGACACAAAGTAAACCCTGTGTATTATGGCCAGTTTTCCTCGTGTGGTACGGCAAGGAAACTTTCTTTGTAGACTTTAAAAACACCAAGAGTTGTGAACACTTCTGGTATGTGAATGGTGTAGTCTTGGCGAATACTAGCACAAGCAGCAATAGCATGAGAGCACGGCAAATGGAAGGCTTGAAATTTTCCGCAATCACAAGTACGCTTCCTTAGATCGACACAGAAAGTACCTAAAGGTCGACCATCATTACGGTTGATTCTTTCGGCAACCATGAAGTAGAAGTTCTCCCGATCGAAATGCATGACATGGTGAGTGGTTGCAATTTTCATTTCTTCTTCCATTCCCTTCTTGCATAAATCACTGAGAGCTTGACCAGATGCCAACTTTTTTGTCCATTTGCGACCTCGAGTACCAAAGAGTGATCCCATCCGAAAGTAAGTAGCTTGAACCAGAGAAGTGATGGGTAGGTTTCTTGTATCCTTAAGCACCTGGTTGTAGGATTCGGACATGTTAGATGTCACGTGTCCCCAACGTGATCCTCCATTGAACGCTCTAGTCCACTTCTCCCTGGGAATGTTGTCTACCCAAATCAGTGCATCCTCTCTCTCTCTCTGATGCCAGTATCTTGGCCCGATAGTGACTAAAAGATGCCTCTGTCAAAGCATATCCTAAAAAAGTTTATAAATACTTGATATATTATTCAAACGTAGAAGTAATAATAGTACTGAGTTGTATTGTTACCCATGTTTAGAACTGTTTTGCGCAGTTGATTATCTTTAATCTCACGCTGAAAATTTTGAGTAACATGTCTAATGCAGTAGACATGCTTAGATGGGAGATTTTGCCAACCATTAGCAGGATCATCGTATGCACTCTTTATTGAAGGATGTCTGTCTTATATTATGCACAGATTAGGTTGTGGTGTCACATGAAGTCTTAAGTTTCTGAGAAAGAAACTACAAGCATCTCTTGTTTCACCCTCAACTATTACGAATGCAACTGGGAAAATATTGCAATTCCTATCTTGTGCCATAGCCATCAACAATGTTCCTCTATATCTGTCATACAACCAGGTTCCGTCGACCTGCAACATAGGCTTACAATATGGAAAAACATTGATACATGGTTGAAACGCCCAAAAGAGACGGTGGAAGATCCTCTTGTTTACCAGCTGGGTGCCATCGCTTGTAAAGGCAGGCAAGGTTTGCAAGTCTATAATTGTACCCGGAAGAAAGATTTTCATTACCAACAACCAACGCATAAGGTCATTGTAAGATGTTTCCCAGTTACCGTACAATGATTCAATTGCCTTGACCTTTGCAATCCACGCCTTCCTGTATGATTTTATATATCCGAATTTCTCAGTTATATGAGCGATAATCACTTTTACCTTAATGGATGGATCTGAAGGATAGAAAAACACTTAGAAAGGGGGGGTTTGAATAAGTGTAGCTTTAAAAACTTGACAGATAAAAATAAATTGCACAGTTATTTTTATCCTGGTTCGTTGTTAACTAAACTACTCCAGTCCACCCCCGCAGAGATGATTTACCTCAACTGAGGATTTAATCCACTAATCGCACGGATTACAATGGTTTTCCACTTAGTCCGCAACTAAGTCTTCCAGAGTCTTCTGATCACACACTGATCACTCCAGGAACAACTGCTTAGATACCCTCTAAGACTTTTCTAGAGTCTACTGATCAACACGATCACTCTAGTTACAATCTGCTTAGTTCACTCCTAAGACTTCCTAGAGTATTCTGATCAACACGATCACTCTAGTTCCTTACAACTTAATGTAATCAATTCAAGAGTTTACAAATGCTTCTTACAAGCGATAATCACAACTGTGATATTTCTCTTAACGTTTAAGCTTAATCTCACTAATATATTACAACAGCAATGTAGTGAGCTTTGATGAAGATGAAGATTCTGAGTTTAGATTTGAACAGCGTTTCAGCAAGTTAATATGCGTTGTTTATGTTCAGGATTGTTAACCTTGCTTCTCATCAGAACTTCATATTTATAGGCGTTGGAGAAGATGACCGTTAAATGCATTTAATGCTTTGCGTGTTCCGTACAGCATCGCATTTAATGTTATACGCTTTTGTCAACTACCTCGAGCCTTGTTCACGCTGTGTCTACTGACGTAGCCTTTAATAGCTTTTAACGTTCCTTTTGTCAGTCAGCGTAGCTTGCCACTTGTACTTTCTTCTGATATGATGTTTGTGAATACAACGTTTGAATATCATCAGAGTCAAACAGCTTGGTGCATAGCATCTTCTGATCTTCTGACCTTGAAGTGCTTCTGAGCGTGATACCATCTTCTGAGCTTCAGTGCTTCTGATCTCATGTTCTTCTGATGCTTCCATAGACCCATGTTCTGATTCTGCTTCGACCATCTTCTGATGTCTTGCCAGACCATGTTCTGATGTTGCATACTGAACCATTTGAGACAAAGCTTCTGAGCGCTGAATTATGCGTACTCTTTATATATATATTTCCTGAAAGGGAAATTGCATTGGATTAGAGTACCATATTATCTTAAGCAAAATTCATATTATTGTTATCATCAAAACTAAGATAATTGATCAGAACAAATCTTGTTCTAACAATCTCCCCCTTTTTGATGATGACAAAAACATATATAAATGATATGAATTTGCGATCAGAAAGAACAGACGGCAAAAGACAAATTACACAGCTATAGCATAAGCATATGAATATGTCTCCCCCTGAGATTAACAATCTCCCCCTGAGATAAATAATCTCCCCCTGAAATAAATACTCGAAGAACTTTAATAAAAGACTTCCCTGATTATTTCGGTAGAGACGATCATATAAGCTTCTGTCTTTAGAAAATTCCTAGCTTCTGACTTCTGCTTCCATTGGACAGCTTCAGAACTAGAATTTCTTTAGATCCTTAGAACACTCACAGCTTCTGATTCCTGCTTCCATCTAGGACAGCTTCAGAACTTGAATTTCTTTGATCTTCTGAACATTCACAGCTTCTGATTTCTGCTTCCATTCAGGACAGCTTCAGAACTTGAATTTCTTTGATCTTCTGAACATTCACAGCTTCTGATTTCTGCTTCCATTCAGGACAGCTTCAGAACTTGAGTTTTTCTGGATCTTTAGAACATTCGCAGCTTCTGATTTCTGCTTCCCTCGGATAGCTTCAGAGCTTTGAATTTCTACCAACATCACTTCATGCTAGATTTGTATCAGAACATTGTTGAATGTACCAGAGCATCATCTGAGCATCTCTACATCCTGAAATGTTACAGAACAAAAACTAAACGACAAAAGTCAGCATGAACGAGTTAGAACATAAAATGTATGTTTGAGCACATTATATGAATCAGAGCCATATAGGCTGAAATAATGTATCAGAGCAAATAATGTATCGGAGCCATAACATTATATGTATCAGAGCAAATAGAATTTTGTCAGAATAAATAGACAAATATAGATCAAATTCTATTATCAGTGCTTCTGATTCATTCTTCTTTCTTGCTTCTGATCTTCTGAAGCTTGACAGCACTCAGCTTGCTTCAGTTTCCATGGTTTTGCTTCTTGTGTTTGCTTTGAAGATTCTCTTCAGTATACCTGCAAAACACTTAAACCATATAGAACTTGCAGTTCTTGTTAGTGAATGTGTGGGAGCTTTACCCGGCAACTGATAGATTAATCAAATCATTTATCATTTATCTTTCTCCCCCTTTTTTGTCATAACATCAAAAAGCAATATTTCAAAAGAATTAGATGCATAAAACGACAAATAGAGTCACTGGAATGTAAAAGCAAAGAAACTTTTCATTGATAATCAAAAGATATTACAAGAAGTTCCTATGTTTAACAAGATGAGAAACATGCCTAGCAAATACAAAAAAGAATTTCCAAAGAGGAAATCACTACAAAAATTAAAAAACAAAACCCTAGCAAGACACACTCTGTGTCAACCCATCAAGAATCCCTGAGGACTTCTTGTCTTCCAGACTGGAACCTCCACTGTAGGAGAGATCCCAGAGACCAAGGAGGAAGTGAGGGACAGTTCACAGACAGAGAGCTAATGTTGCAAACGGGGCTTTCCCTTAACATAGAAGTTAAGAATATCATTCTTAACCTCCTCCCATAACTCAAGAAAGTCTTCTGTCTTTGGGTGAAAGTTGATAACAACATCAAAGAAGAGGTCTGACTTGAGAGGTATTAGGAGAGCCATCCCGAGATATGCAGAGATCTGTCGCCTTTGAGTCATAGATCTTCAACAGGCTTAGGGTGAACGCTAGGTTTGAGCTAGGATTTTTTTTTTAAAAAAAAATGTTTGAGCAAGAGACGAAAAAAGAGAGAGAGAAAAAACTTGATGAGGAAAGCAAAGAGATAGAGAGAGATGAGAGGGAAAGAGAAGAGTTTGAAGAGTATTTAAAAGAAAATAAAATGAAACGAATGATGAATAGCATTTAATGTTACGTGACGTGAGGAGAGATAATAAAGACAAATGAGGTGACTAGCACAGTTACCTATGGTCGGCGTCCCTTCAACTGCACGCGCGCTTATCCATGAATAGTAACGACAGGTTTACCATCCCGAGATAAAAACGTAACAGTTGTTTTGCTTTAAAAGAGGTTCTGAATCAACTTAGACAATGAAACGTTAGTAATAACCGAATCATAATTTCTAAAAGATTTCAATCAGAGCTTCTGATATAAAAAATAATCCATTTTCATTTCAGAAGATACTCATACATGAGAACTTCTCATCTTCTCATTCTGGGCATAAATCCATACTGATGTTCTTCAGAATGAACTTAAACCTATCTTCAGCCAGGGGTTTTGTAAAGATATCAGCCCATTGATGGTCTGTATCAACAAAGTTTAAAGATATAACACCCTTCTGAACATAGTCCCTTATGAAATGATGTTTAATCTCAATATGTTTAGCTTTTGAATGAAGAATGGGATTCTTAGATAAACATATAGCAGAAGTATTATCACAGAATATAGGAATGTTACTCTCAAATATCTGATAATCTTCTAACTGACTCTTCATCCAGAGCATCTGTGTACTACAACCAGCAGCAGCGACATATTCTGCTTCTGTTGTTGATAGAGCAATAGTTGCTTGCTTCTTGCTATACCAAGAGATCAAATGACTTCCAAGAAATTGGCAACTTCCTGAAGTACTTTTTCTTTCAATTCTGTCTCCAGCATAGTCAGCATCGCAGAATCCTACTAAGTTGTATTCTTTAGATTTTCTGTAAACTAAGCCAACATTAGTAGTACCTTTCAGATACCTTAGAATTCTCTTAACAGCAGTTAAATGAGATTCTCTAGGATCTGATTGGAATCTAGCACACAAACAAACACTGAACAGAATGTCAGGTCTAGAAGCAGTCAGATATAGAAGAGATCCAATCATACCTCTGTATAACTTCTGATCTACCTTCTTACTTACCTCATCCTTACCTAGGATGCATGTTGGATGCATAGGAGTTTTGGCTTCTTTGCAATCTAGAAGATTAAACTTCTTCAGAAGTTCCTTCACATACTTGGTTTGGTGAACATACGTTCCTTCTGATGTTTGATTTATTTGTATTCCGAGGAAATACTTGAGTTCTCCCATCATGCTCATTTCAAACTCATCCTGCATAGACTTAGCAAACTCCTTTCCAAGTGTAGCATTAGATGTTCCAAAAATAATATCATCTACATATATTTGACAAATTAAAATATCCCTTTTAAAGGTTTTACAAAATAGAGTAGTGTCCACTTTTCCTCTAGTGAAACCATTATCCAGAAGGAAAGAACTTAAGCGTTCATACCAAGCTCTGGGAGCCTGTTTCAATCCATACAATGATTTCTTAAGTTTAAAAACATGATTAGGAGACATAGAGTCTTCAAAACCAGGAGGTTGATGGACATAAACTTCTTCATCTATATAACCATTTAAGAAGGCACTCTTAACATCCATCTGATAAAGAGTGATGTTATGTTGAGTGGCAAAAGAAATTAATAGACGAATAGATTCTAACCTGGCCACTGGTGCAAAGGTTTCTGTGTAGTCAATCCCTTATTGCTGACTATAACCCTGAGCCACCAGTCTGGCTTTGTTTCTTACCACTTCACCTTTCTCACTGAGCTTGTTTCTGAAGACCCATTTTGTACCAATTATATTGAATCCATCTGGTCTAGGAACAAGATCCCAAACATCATTCCTTGTAAACTGATTTAATTCTTCTTGCATAGCAATTATCCAGTCTGGATCTTCTAGAGCATGATCAACAGAAGTTGGCTCGATCAAAGATACAAGACCTAATTGACAATCTGCATTGTTCTTAAGGAATGCTCTTGTTCTAATTGGATCATCCTTCTTTCCAAGAATGACATCTTCTGAATGACCAGAGATGAGTCTGGATGATCTTCTGACAGATGGTTCTTCAGAAATGCTTAGATCCTCCAGAGAAGCTGATACTTGATCTTCTGGTTCTTTGCTTCTGAGGAGCTCTGCTTCTGATGCGTTGCTTCTTGGCTCAACAACTTCTGATATATCAATATCACAATCTGCAAAATTATCAAACTGCTTTGGTTTTTCAGAACCAAGCTTATCATCAAACCTGATATTGATTGATTCTTCTACAATCAATGTTTCAGTATTGTATACTCTGTAGCCTTTTGAGCGTTCAGAATATCCAAGAAGGAAACATTTCTGTGCTTTGGAATCAAACTTACCAAGATGATCTTTAGTGTTCAGAATAAAGCATACACATCCGAAAGGATGGAAATATGAAATGTTGGGCTTTCTATTCTTCCACAATTCATAAGGAGTCTTATTTAGAATAGGTCTGATAGAGATTCTATTCTGAATATAGCATGCAGTGTTTATTGCTTCTGCCCAGAAATGCTTAGCCATATTGGTTTCATTGATCATGGTTCTGGCCATTTCTTGCAGAGTCCTATTCTTTCGTTCTACAACCCCATTTTGCTGTGGAGTTCTAGGACAAGAGAAATCATGGGCAGTACCATTTTCTTTGAAGAACTCTTCAAAGGATCTGTTCTCAAATTCACCACCATGATCACTTCTGACCTTTATGATTTTACACTCTTTTTCAGATTGAATCTGAATGCAGAAATCAAAGAACACTGAATGAGTCTCATCCTTGTGTTTCAAGAATTTTACCCATGTCCAGCGACTATAATCATCTACGATGACTAATCCATATTTCTTCCCTCTGACAGATGCTGTTTTGACTGGGCCAAACAGATCAATGTGCAAGAGTTCTAATGGCCTTGAGGTGGAAACAACATTCTTGGACTTGAATGCGGGTTTGGAGAACTTGCCCTTCTGACATGCTTCACAAAGAGCATCTGATTTGAATTTCAGATTAGGAAGTCCTCTGACCAGATTCAGTTTGTTAATCTGAGAAATCTTTCTCAAACTAGCATGACCTAATCTTCTGTGCCAGACCCACTGCTCTTCAGAAACAGACATAAGACAAGTCACCTTCTGACTCATAAGATCTTGCAGATCTGTCTTATAAATGTTGTTCTTCCTCTTGCCTGTAAATAGGATTGAGCCATCCTTCTGATTTACAGCCTTGCAAGACTCTTGATTAAAGATTATATCATAACCATTGTCACTCAATTGACTGATAGATAAGAGGTTATGTGTTAATCCTTCCACAAGAAGTACATTAGAAATGGAAGGAGAGTTACCAGACTTTATAGTTCCAGAGCCAATTATCTTGCCCTTCTGATCTCCTCCAAACTTGACTTCTCCTCCAGACTTAAGCACCAGGTCTTGGAACATAGACCTTCTTCCTGTCATGTGTCGCGAGCATCCAGAGTCCAGGTACCATGACATGTTGTGCTTTGTCCTTTTTGCAGTCAAGGATATCTGCAATAGGAATAATCTTATCCTTAGGTACCCACATTTTCTTGGGTCCTTTCTTGTTAGATTTTCTCAAGTTCTGATTGAACTTGGGTTTAACATTGTAAGCAATAGGAGGAACAACATGATAATTCTTAATGTGAGTTTCATGATATTTCCTAGGTTGTGTCACATGCTTTTTGGTGTGTGTTATGTGAAAACTTTGAGCATGTGAAGTGTGCCTAATATCATGAGAGTGGCCATACTTGAACTGATCATACAATGGCTTGTATGTGATTTTCATTTCATCAACAGGTTCAAGTTTGTATGGGGTTTCACCCTCAAAACCAATGCCTACTCTTTTGTTTCCAGACACAGCATATATCATAGAAGCTAGCTGACTTCTGCCAATACTTCTAGATAAGAACTTCCTGAAACTTAAATCATATTCTTTCAGAATATGGTTTAGACTGGGAATGGATTTTTCTGAATCAGAAGGAGATCCAACATTATTGGATAATTTTAAAAGTTTTTCTTTTAATTCAGAATTCTCCAACTCAAGCTTCTTTGTTTCAAATTCAAATTGCTTTTTCAGCTTTTTGTATTTGAGACTAATCTGAGACTTGAGTTCCAGAAGTTCAGTTAGACCGGAAACTAACTCATCTCTAGTAAGTTCAGAAAATACCTCTTCAGAATCTGATTCTGATGTGGATTCTGATCCGTCATCTTCTGTCGCCATCAGCGCACAGTTGGCCTGCTCGTCTTCAGAATCATCTTCTGACTCATCCCAGGTTGCCATAAGACCTTTCTTCTTATGAAACTTTTTCTTGGGACTTTCCTTCTGAAGATTTGGACATTCGTTCTTGTAGTGTCCAGGCTCATTGCATTCATAGCACATGACCTTCTTCTTGTCAAATCTTCTGTCATCAGAAGATTCTCCACGTTCAAATTTCTTTGAACTTCTGAAGCCTCTGAACTTCCTTTGCTTGGTCTTCCAGAGTTG
Organism: Vicia villosa; assembly: GCF_029867415.1. NCBI lineage: Eukaryota > Viridiplantae > Streptophyta > Magnoliopsida > Fabales > Fabaceae > Vicia > Vicia villosa. The sequence continues at coordinate 436,392 of NW_026705298.1, read as the reverse complement.
ATTTAGCCTTCTGGAGATCAGGGACAGTTCATCTTCTTCTTCAGATTCTGATTCTTCAGGATCTTCTTCTCTGGCCTGAAAAGCGTTAGTGCATTTCTTGATATTAGATTTTAATGCAATAGACTTACCTTTCTTTTGAGGCTCATTTGCGTCCAGCTCTATTTCATGACTTCTCAAGGCACTGATGAGCTCTTCTAGAGAAACTTCATTCAGATTCTTTGCAATCTTGAATGCAGTCACCATAGGACCCCATCTTCTGGGTAAGCTTCTGATGATCTTCTTTACGTGATCAGCCTTGGTGTATCCCTTGTCAAGAACTCTCAATCCAGCAGTAAGAGTTTGAAATCTTGAAAACATCTTCTCAATGTCTTCATCATCCTCCATCTTGAAGGCTTCATACTTCTGGATTAAAGCTAGAGCTTTAGTCTCCTTGACTTGAGCATTTCCTTCATGAGTCATTTTCAAGGACTCATATATGTCATAGGCCGTTTCCCTGTTAGATATCTTCTCATACTCAGCATGAGAGATAGCATTCAGCAAAACAGTTCTGCATTTATGATGATTCCTGAAAAGCTTTTTCTGATCATCATCCATTTCTTGCCTTGTTAGCTTTACGCCTCTGGCATTTACAGGATGTTTGTAACCATCCATCAGAAGATCCCATAGATCACCATCTAGACCAAGAAAGTAACTTTCCAGTTTATCTTTCCAGTATTCAAAGTTTTCACCATCAAATACCGGCGGTCTAGTATAACCATTGTTACCGTTGTATTGCTCAGCAGAGCCAGATGTAGATGCAGGTGTAGGTGTAGACTTTTCACTTTCATCAACCATCTTTTACTGAAGCGTTTTTCTCTTCCTGAATCTTTTCTAAACACGATTAAGTGCTTGCACCTTAGAACCGGCGCTCTGATGCCAATTGAAGGATAGAAAAACACTTAGAAAGGGGGGGTTTGAATAAGTGTAGCTTTAAAAACTTGACAGATAAAAATAAATTGCACAGTTATTTTTATCCTGGTTCGTTGTTAACTAAACTACTCCAGTCCACCCCCGCAGAGATGATTTACCTCAACTGAGGATTTAATCCACTAATCGCACGGATTACAATGGTTTTCCACTTAGTCCGCAACTAAGTCTTCCAGAGTCTTCTGATCACACACTGATCACTCCAGGAACAACTGCTTAGATACCCTCTAAGACTTTTCTAGAGTCTACTGATCAACACGATCACTCTAGTTACAATCTGCTTAGTTCACTCCTAAGACTTCCTAGAGTATTCTGATCAACACGATCACTCTAGTTCCTTACAACTTAATGTAATCAATTCAAGAGTTTACAAATGCTTCTTACAAGCGATAATCACAACTGTGATATTTCTCTTAACGTTTAAGCTTAATCTCACTAATATATTACAACAGCAATGTAGTGAGCTTTGATGAAGATGAAGATTCTGAGTTTAGATTTGAACAGCGTTTCAGCAAGTTAATATGCGTTGTTTATGTTCAGGATTGTTAACCTTGCTTCTCATCAGAACTTCATATTTATAGGCGTTGGAGAAGATGACCGTTGAATGCATTTAATGCTTTGCGTGTTCCGTACAGCATCGCATTTAATGTTATACGCTTTTGTCAACTACCTCGAGCCTTGTTCACGCTGTGTCTACTGACGTAGCCTTTAATAGCTTTTAACGTTCCTTTTGTCAGTCAGCGTAGCTTGCCACTTGTACTTTCTTCTGATCTGATGTTTGTGAATACAACGTTTGAATATCATCAGAGTCAAACAGCTTGGTGCATAGCATCTTCTGATCTTCTGACCTTGAAGTGCTTCTGAGCGTGATACCATCTTCTGAGCTTCAGTGCTTCTGATCTCATGTTCTTCTGATGCTTCCATAGACCCATGTTCTGATTCTGCTTCGACCATCTTCTGATGTCTTACCAGACCATGTTCTGATGTTGCATACTGAACCATTTGAGACAAAGCTTCTGAGCGCTGAATTATGCGTACTCTTTATATATATATTTCCTGAAAGGGAAATTGCATTGGATTAGAGTACCATATTATCTTAAGCAAAATTCATATTATTGTTATCATCAAAACTAAGATAATTGATCAGAACAAATCTTGTTCTAACAGGATCACTGCCAACAAGTTGTCTGATGCTCTGCATGATCAAATTAGAATTCAATTTTCTATGGTCTTGTGACATTGAGGTTGAAGTGCATGTGTGTTGTCCGTGGATCTTCGCAACCACCCACTTCGATTTCTTCTTACGAATCGAAGCTCTACATTTGTAGCTGCATGTTGGATTCGTGCATCTGATTATGTAGCGTGTGTTGTCCGATTTATACACCGTATAATCCAGATTGTTTGTTATATGCCAATATCTTTAATGGCATATTCACACGCATCCTTGTTATCGAACTCCATACCTTCGTACATGTCGTCTCCAACATGGGTTGGTATGCACTCCCCAAAAACAGGCATTTGTTGTTCATCTTCTATTGACATGTTTTGCAGGTGCGCCGGTGGATTGTACAAATTTATTGGTTCCGCGTAAACAGCATGTGAAGGAGGGGCAGAATCTTCCTCATCATCGCTACCGCTATGACCAAAAATGTCTTCCATACGAACCTCAGGCGCATCTTCGATTTCATCATCGATGTATTCACCAACCTCTTTATTCAGAATGAATGGCTCATTGTTTTGAGTTATTTCTTCCTCCAGAGCTTCCCCGTATTGATGTGTATATGTCTGTTGAGTTGGTATTGTCTGAATGCGAGCATATAACTCCATCTCGTTGAGTTGAGGAAATGTTCTGTGACACTGAAACATGGACTTGACATCGTCATCGGTTGCTATGACCTTCATTACATAAACTGCAGAACCATCTTCTGCAGAAAAAATGGATGTCGGTGAATAATTTCTCCGACAGGAAGCCCCAATTTATTCTCCATACGCTCTTTCAAATTAACATAAGTTGATTGAAAATGAACTTTGAAACGCATTAAAGAGGTATTCTTGAATGCGAAGCCCTCAGAAGGATCGGAGAAAATTTCACCATTAAAGTTAACAGACACTATAATGTTTCTCTCAGACATTTTTTGATAAGTGGTGTATGTTGTGAATATTTTGAATGTTGCGGATGTTGTGAATTGGGAATGAAACTCAAATTATTATATAGATGAAAATTCAACACACAAGTTGTATAGCGTGCCTTGCATTTCATTGGTTCAAAATGTAACAAGTTTCAATGATGAAATTAAAGATTCTGAAAATATTCGTGCCGATATGCCATCGCCAATCCAATTGACGAGGGGATGAAAGGGTAAAAAATAAAGACTGATTTGAATAAAGACTGTGTTGCATTGGTAATAATATTCGTGCCAGTATTCCCTCGCCAATCCAATTGACGAGGGGATGAAAGGGTAAAAAATAAAAACTGATTTGAATAAAGACTGTGTTGTATTGGTAATAATATTTGAGTCAGTATGCCCTCGCCAATCCAATTGACGAGGGGATGAAAGGGTAAAAAATAAAGACTGTGTTGCATTGGTAATAATATTCGTGTCAGTATTCCCTCGCCAATCCAATTGACGAGAGGATGAAAGGGTAAAAAATAAAGACTGATTTGAATAAAGACTGTGTTGCATTGGTAATAATATTCGTGCCAGTATGCCCTCGCCAATCCAATTGATGAGGGGATGAAAGGGTAAAAAAAAGACTAATTTGAATAAAGACTGTGTTGTATTATGCAGTGTGCCTTGCATGCATGTCAGCCAACCAAGACATTATTATTGCATGGCCAACACTTGTAACTCGTGGACAAAAGGGCCAACTATTAAGCCTTGCATGGATCACACTTGTTACTCACCAGATAATATGTGTCACTCTTATAGTTTGCATGCATAACACTTGTAAACACAATGGACAATAGGAGGACACTAAAATGGCTATATATATGGCATTCATGAAAGACATTCATCATCAACAAACTCAACATCAACAAACCCAACATCAATTTCTTAAAGCCTTAACTTTCATTCTAAACAACGACATTGCTAACAATGGGAGAAGATCATAGAGGAACACCTTCAAATGTTGCAGCTTACGTATGTTTTTATTTTTTCTCATAAGTTATAGTCATAGTTAATAATTTCAAATTTTTTCAGATTTGTTTAAACTCTTATTTTCTTTACGTTATTTATTCCAGGATGCTGATGATAATAAGAATTTCCGAGTACACTCGCACTGCATGAAACAACCACCTAGTGATAGCATAATGCCATATTTGTCTCGAGCCGGTTTTGATATGGTCTCGCAAATTACCGTAAAAAGTGTAGATACTGCCCTTGTGCTTGCGTTGGTCGAGAGATGGAGACCCGAAACACATATGTTCCATCTTTCAATCGGTGAATGCACCGTAACATTACAAGATGTGAGAATGTTAATTGGGCTCCGCATTGATGGTATGACTGTTAACGGCCAAACACAAGAGCTGGGTAATGTGTATATGAGACACCTAGGAGTACAACCTCCCGAAAATGCCATAAGTGGAGGTTCAATAAGGATTACATGGCTGGATGGCATGTTGGAACAATTGAGAGCAATACAACAACCAACTGATGCGCAAAACATGCTACACGCTAAAATTTATATTGTACTACTTATTGCAAAAAAAATATTTTCTGATAAAAGTCAAAATTTATTGCATTCATCTTGGATACCGTTAGTGGGAGACATTGATAAGTGCGGGACATATAGTTGGGGTTCTGCTTGTTTGGCTCATCTATACATAAATTTGTGTAGAACGGCCGGCAAAGATGCAAGAGGAATCGCAGGATGTGCACTGCTACTTTAGTGTTGGGCATTCTGGCGTATACCGCACATTGCTCCCAGAAGTCCTGTTCAACCATCTTATCCATATGGAATAAGGTACAATTTAATTTATATTTAAGTATATTCACAGTTTTATTTGATAACATCTATATTCACCATTTTTCCATAAAATGCAAGGTTTGCTCAACGAGGAATGAAATACAAACCAAATCCTCATGGAGATTTAATTGGTTACCGAAATGCCTTTGATCACATGCTTCCTCAACATGTAAGTTTGTAACTTTACTTTTTTTCATGGATGTACAATATGTCATAACATTCTAACAAATTTGTTTTGTGCAACAGTTTGTGTGGAGTCCATATCCCGACTACCCTGATTGTGCGCTGGAATATGGGGAGGTGTGGAGTGCGAAAACATATATCATATGTTTTCATATTGTGGAAATGCATCACATATATCATGTGTTTTCATATTGTGGAAATGCATCACACGGACAGGGTAAAACTCCAATTTGGTTTTAAGCAAGACATCCCAATAGCACCAAGATGTCTTGACGAGCACCACAAAATGGAGAAGCAAAGTTTCTGGCATATCCATTGGAAAAATGCGAACGTTGAAGAGATCGCAGAATGGAGGAACAGAAGGTCACTTGTATTAGTGGGTGACTATGTGGATCAAGAGAGGGGTTTTGCGCACAGTGACGAATATATGCGTTGGTTTCGCAATATTCCTGAAATTCCACTTTCTCAGGAACATCTATTGCTCGACCCCCGTCGTCGCCGGTATGGCTCTTCCTCAACCCAACCAACAGTCCCTTCCTCCACCCGACCCACCGTCCATTCCTCAACCCGACCAACCATCACACCACATACTTTACAACAAACTGCCCAAATGAACCCCTCAAAATTTTGGGCTCAATCCTCATCTTTTCTTCAACAAACATATAACCCATTTCAAACCAATCCACAACCTTATACTCACACCCGTAACACTTTCCAAACCATTCAACAACCTTATAACCCCACCACAACCCCTCAAACAAGCTTCTACCACCAACAACAATTCCAACCACAATTTTCGACCACAATTCAACCGTAGTCCAGTTCCTCCACCACAATTTGATTTCTCCAACCCATCATCTTCCCAACCAACCACCTACCAATTAACAGTGAAGATCTATATTTTCCGGACATTTTTCCAACAATGTCAGAAACTTACCATAGTTCGTCACATTCAATCCCCAACTTCGGCCTCACCAATGACCAACTTATGGAATTTCCAGCATTGGGTGTCGAAGATTTGAATATTGATATGGGCGGTACCTATGCGCAACATGTTGAGGAAGATGAAGAGTTGTCTGAAGATGATACACCATCTCCTCCTCCGCCTACGCAGACAAGAGAAAAATCACCGGACCTAGGCAGAGGGAAGCGCACCAAAAAACAGACATATTGTCATACTGGCAGCAAACATGTGTTCCACAAATGATGTATTTGTAATCGTATTTTTATTAATATTAATAATATGGTTTTTTCTTTAATCTCCATTTTAATTATGTCATAAATAAATAAATTATAAAAAATTAAATTCAAAAAAAAAATATTTTAAAAATTAATCAATTATTAAAAAAAAATTATTTAAAAAAATTATTTTTAATTATTAAAAACTATTTATAAAAAAAAACATTAAATAAATTCAGAAAATAAAAAAAAAAAGAAAAATAATGGACCCCCAATTGGATTGGTGAGATCCCATGTAAAAAAAAAAAAATTGAACCCCCCTCACCAATTGGATTGGCGAGGCTATAGGTGAGGGTGACATTTTGGAATTTTTTTTGAAAATATGACATTGTGGTATATTACATTTCAAATAGTGGCATTCTAGAAATTTTTTCAACAATTTCCTTCATGATAACTCTATTATTTTTTTCTTTCTTTTTTCTGAAAAAATTGCCTATTACTTACTTTCATGAATTTTTAGAATAACGTGGATATGAAATTTATGTGAACACAGAAATAATTAGCATATTATTTAAATACAAATACACATGTTATCTCAATCCCCTTCATGACCCTAAAATGAGACATGAAGCAATCTACACCGTTGTGATGCCATTTGTGAGACAGAAAATATTTGACTAATACAGTGAGATGCCACAGTATTGTTGCACTCCCTGGTGGATGCATGGAAGAGGTGTGTGATGGGGTGTAATCCTCCTTTTATGTCGGGTATTTTTCTATCTTCTTTATTTTTGTTTCATTTATATTCTTTGTAAAGAAAAAAGAAATTTATTCTCATTGTAAAAATTACTTCACTTTATTGTTGTGCATATGATTGTCTTTTAAAAAGTGAGAAGTTTGTTACCAGCGGGATAATGCTTGATTTTGATCGGAATGAACACCATGTTGCTACTTTTTCATGTTGCTAAGAGTCCCACATCGGACAATATATGGTCTAAACATGTTCTTATAAGTGGGGGCAATCCTCACCCTACAAGCCGGTTTTGTAGGGTTGAGTTAGGCCTAACCACACTTCTTAACATGGTATCAGAGCCTGGTTTAAGATCCGGTGGGCCACCTTCTATGGTTTCCGCTATCGGGCCACCCACCATTTATTTCCACGCTCCCACGCTCCAGTTGTCTAGTCCTGGGCGTGAGGGGGTGTGTTAAGAGTCCCACATCGGACAATATATGGCCTAAACATGTCCTCCTACAAGCCGGTTTTGTAGGGTTGAGTTAGGCCTGGGTTGAGTTAGGCCTAACCACACTTCTTAACACATGTATTTTGTTTGTTTGTTTTAAATATAAATTGTAATTTAATATTTATAAATAATTCAGTCCAAAAGTTAATGAATGTCTTATGTCTTATTTGATGTATTGTTTTGGTTTGGTTTTGATACAGAAAATAGTTGCTGTTAGCACACGCGGATACACATTTCATGGACCCAAATCTCCCCCAGTCAAAGAAACACACATTCACACATTCAAGTGTCTCATACCCTCTTATCAAGATTAGCTCTTATTTAAAATTGTTAATTTGAAATAAATCAAATCTATTTTTTCTAATCCACTTGATCAAGATCTAACAATCCCTATTATTTTAACGGTGTGAATATGGTAAAAAGTTGACAGCAGGAAATCCAATTTGATATTTCATGAGACATCACTGAGTCTAACATGTTTACTAGTACTATTTTTCTACTTTCTCTTAACCGTAGATTCTATAACTTTTCTATATTATGTATTCAAATTATCTTTCAATCGGTAAGTATTTCAAATAAATTGGTAGTTTTACTTTTTATTTTCTTTCAAATCAACAATAATAGAGAGGATATAATAGAGTGAAATTGTTAGGATGCTAATTAGGAACCCTAACAAACTAAAGAAAAGCTAAGAGAAATAAAAGAGACAAGTAAATTAAACTAAGAAAATTAAAGACTTTTCATTTCATTTCATATCTTAAAATGTGTCAAAGACACTACATATATAATGTTCCTAATGGATAAATAACTAAAAGCCCAAAAGCTATTAAAAGCCCCAAATGTCTTAAGAATATTCTAGAAAACATAATAATATAAAATAACTCCTAATTCATCAAAATACTAATAAAATTTATTTAACTAATAAATTCTTCTATTAAACTTCCTATCATTACTTACCCCTTGAAAAACAACCTTGTCCTCAAGGTTGTAAAAGATAAATAATATCATACTTTTTCCAGGGTCCCATTGCTTAAATCGATGAGAAGCACATATTGACAATTGGGTGGATGATTGCACTTGTGTTGTTGTTCCAGCATCAGTAGAATAGAGTGTCATTAGTGGGGAGAGAGAAAAGCTACTTGTTGCCCTTGCATACATTACCATTGAGAAAGCATTTGTTTTTGTTGGTAGTGCCTGAGTAATGTGGTAGGAATTAAAGGACTGTCCATATCCTTTTGTTGCCACCGAAATACGTGCTAAGAAAGTTGATTCATTAAATGGGTTGGCATCATAAAATGTGTGGGTATCAGTATCATAGAGAGGAGAATTAAAATAATAATAATAGGGAAATAAATTGCAATGAAAATTTTTTTTTTGAAATAGCAAAATTTATTCAGCAAAAGAAACAGGAAAGGCATAAGTAATGCCTGTTACACCAGTCTACAGAACACAGAAAACAAAAGCTTTACCATCAGTACAACCAGTCCCACCAATCCTAAACTAACATACAAGAGTTTCACACCAATCCCACCCAAAAAGATATGCATTCCAACAGGCTTAAGTGGTTATTTATCCAATAATAACAGTTACTCCAAATTATTCCAGCAGCATAGTTAAAGTTGGTCTAAGAGACCAAAATTTTGAGGCTGAACCAAACTTCCAAGGCTAGTAATAACAGAGAAAGGAAAATTTGGACAGCATACGACAAAAGCTTACAACCGGACGAACAGTCGACGCATAAGTGCACTAGACCGAAGCCGAAAGCAGAATTTCGCCTAAACCGGATGATTTCACCAAAACACCGACGCGCTTCAAAATTAGCGAGACGGAACCAAAGAGATGTCGCTTTTGGTGTGGATATAAGTTGACATACATATGACACAGTGATAGTTCAGCATCTGGAGTGAGGATGAAAACATAAAAATAAGATAGCGACACGTGGTTAAGGGCAATTGGTTCAAAATCTCTCACACGGATCGTGAATTTGTTGGATGATTGAAATGGGTTCCAACTAGCAAGATCATAATCAAAGGGAGGAGAACACACATGAGTATCTCTCAGCAAACCAGAATTTGAGTTTTCCATTATTGCTTCCGATTTATGAGATGAAATTTGTGGAAAACCCAATGATGCAGATAAGTTTTGAGCTTTAGTTGCAGAAATCTCATACCATCGTCCAAAGATTTGGATAGATGCAGAAAAAAAACAAGTCATTTCCTTCTTTAATTTGGAATCCGGCGGTTTTGGTGGAATAACATTTCTCACACCACCCTTGTCCACTTCTTTGGAATGAGAATCTGTCCCATAAACCAGATCTGTAATTTTACAGCAACGTGTAGATACCATAAAATAATGTGGGTAGATCTGATGTGGTTCCGGTGTCGGCGTCGGAAACTTTAACAATCTATTATTTTTGTTATCAAACCGTGGTTTTATAACAAGAGATGAATCTGAAAGTGATGTCGGAGATGTCACCGACGATTTAGCCATAAGTATCGCCAGGGATTCTGCCGGGATTCTTGCCGGAGTTGTGGTTGGAGAAGATTTGAGTGGATAGGAAAGTTTCTCGATTTCTTCTTTTTTGGGGATTTCTCCTGGATATGCTTCATGCTCAGATTCTTGAACCGTTTCTGAAACTCCTTCAATTTCTTGGTCATTTTCTAATTGTTGTTCTTGATTAGTTTCTGTGTGTTTTCTCTGATCATATTTTTGCTTATAAGCAAGTTGTGATGCTTTGAAATTGAAGCGAGAAAATGAGTGATTTCAAGGTAACAAAGTTACTTACAAACTTAACGCCAAAAAAAAAAATTACTTACAAACTTGAAAAACTACACTAGCAAAGACATTTTTCATGATCATTACCAAAAATACGGTGAAGAAAATAAATTCATGACTTTTTACTACTATTCTTCTTTCTTTTCTTTCACTCTCTCATTTCTTCAAATTTTGATTGTGATTAATGATTTTTTATTATTGTTATTTTTTCTCTCTAAATTTTAATTATTGGTATTTGATTATAATTAAAAAATTAGGAATGAGAATATATGAATAAAATTTAAACTATTGCATTGAGGGTGCACAAAATTGTATGTTGTCATTATAAAGTTGTTGATGAGAAATTTATATTTTATCAAGGGCACTACTTCATTACCCAATTAAAAATATTGGGTAATCTTACCCAACTTATGTGTCTTAATTAGATTGGTCTAAAAATATACACATACAATATCATTAAAACTATAAAAATTTCATTCATACAACTCTCCTTTTAATAATTATAAGTTTGCCCCTATCATTAAGAATGTGATAGCCCATACAAATTCAATTCACCATAACATTAAAATTAATATTGTAGTCATTGATCATTGACTATATTTCATTTAACGTTAAAAATGATCACATGTAGCAAAACAATATTGTTTTTATTTTATTTATTATAATTAACTTTTTTTTCAAAATACTAATAACATTTTTTAAATACTAGTTATAAATTAATAAAAAAATTAAGAGTTTAATGGATATACACTGACAGTGTAAAATAATTTTACAATGTCATCCAATAGAAAAGCTATTGTTTACCATGTCATTAAAAAAAATTTTAAAATTGTATTTTATCCTGATACATGATTGTGATTTTACATTGTCAGTGCATCAATCATTTTCTCAAAAATTAATAAGTTGAGCAAAGTTAATCATTATATAATTATTTTTTATTTTCTTAAATACGCTCTTGAATAATTATAATTTTACATTTTTATATAGTTTTAACATATTTATTTTGTTATTTTAAAATTTAAAATTTAAATAAAATTATATATAAAATATTTTTTAGAATTTTAATTACATATTAAATAAATATTTTAAATTTAAACGATTATTGATTCGGTCAAGGTATTGAATCATTGAATATTAAATCTTTCACTAAAAAAAATTATTCTCAACTGACTCTTTCCTTTACTGGAAGAACACTAACTAGAATTTTTAATATTGAATCTTCCATATATTTAAAATTAATAAGAAGCAAACAAATTTAAATTTTGTATCAATTAAACTTCAGGAAGTCCTACATCGCCTTTTTAAATCATAATTCACAAGTCATCCATATAAAGATCTTCTCAACAAACTTTTTCCTATTAGAATTTTCAATATCAGATCGTCCACATCGTGTAAAACGGAGTAAGAAACAAACAAATTCAAAAAAATATTAATCAGACTCCCTGAGGTTCACCGTTACCTTTCGAGATCATAATTCATAAGTCTTTCGTAAGAAATTATCATTCTCGGCTAACTATTTCCTTCACGGGAAGAACACTGACTAGAATTTTCAATATCGAATAGTCCATATCATGTAAAAAGGAATAAGATACAAACAAATTTGAAAATTTCGTCAATCGGACTCTCGGAGGTCCATCATCACCTACCAAGATCATAATTTATAGATCTTCCATTAGAAATGATCATTTTCAACTGCCTATTTCCTTTATCAATTACTCCCGTTGTCCCAAAATATAAAACGTTTTGGAGAAAAAATTTGTCCCAAATTATAAGTCACTTTCTAATTCCAATACAACATTAATGATGTTTTTCCCAATATACCCTCAATTATTTATTTCTCTTTCTTCTTTCAATTCTTTTAATTTCTCTCTCTTATATAATTATGAAGAACAATAGTGTAAAGTCATACACAATTTTTCTTTTCCATACAACAATGATTACTTTTTTTAAAGTGTGTGAAATGTTTAAAACGTCTTATAATTTGGGACTGAGGGAGTATGAAGTAGTACACTATTTCACCTTACCAAAACCAAGAGTTCACTAGTGTCCATAACAAAAATAACTGGCGGTACCAATTAGAAAACCTAGATGAAAAACCACCTAAGACTCCTCCCGCACCTGAAAATGATTGTTCTACTCTTTTAGATGCACCTTCATCACCCTTTTCCTCGGGCCTCATGATACGCAAAATGTTGACTACAAGTTTTATTCTTTAAGAAGAGAAATCACAGTCCTCTATCGTGACCAAAGACATCAAACTGGCCGAATAACCGAGCTAATGGACCATTTATTCCAAGATATTTATTTATTAAGTGTTAATCTCTTCACATCGGAGAGTTATCACATCATTGATTGAATTTGTTGACCCACGAATTAATATTCTAACAAAAATATCTTAGAGGATCAATGTTTGTCGTGGAGAATTTGGAGTCAAGTTTTATATTGACTTTCATTTATTTTTTGAAACAAAAGGTAATAAAATTAAATAAAATATAAACATTCAATCATATTTAATTAATTTAATATTTTTAATAGTATTTGATTATATATATATATATATATATATATATATATATATATATATATATATATATATATATATATATATATATATATATATATATATATATATTCATCGTGTAATCAATCTAATAAATCACACATATAAATATTTTAAAATTAACTTGTAAAAGTGATAAATTAATCAATTTGATAGAATATATAACGATTAATCTATTATAAATATATAAAAACAAAAGTACCTGGAAAATCCAAGTTTAACCCCACTAATAAAAGTTTAAACTAATCTAATTTCAAGGACAAATAAGTCTTAATGCATTAATGCTGCATTTACATGCATTTGGCATTTAATATGGCTGATGTGTCATACCATTATTTTTTCCTACATTTTTAATTTAATTTTATCAAACATAATTAGTAAATGGTGTGTGGCCAATTTGAGTTATTAGTTTCAAAGCATTATCATAATATTGTGTATATCTAAGCCTTTTTAATCCAAATTCATTTTCTCCTAATTACAGAGTTATTTTTCGTCTAAACTCAATTAATGCTTTTGCTGCTTTCACGTTCTCAATGCAAAAATGAATAGCCATGTTACATGTTTCAATGAAAATTTGAATTTTCACTCTCCTCTATGCAGGACTCAAAGGCCACATTGAAGGTTGGACTAACACATGTTGTGGGAAGTTAGTTGCTGGACTATTTAAATCACCTTCTCCATTTCACCAAAAGCCGTCTCAGTTGATGGATCTGTTAAATTAACCGTAAAATTTTTGCCAAAGCAAGCACACTCTTTCATCTTCCGTTGGTAATATCAAAACAAGCATTGTCGTTGTCGATGGTTTTGAAATGGCGTTGGCTGCAAAAGATTTGTGGAAGCAGCGTAAGCAACTTGAATTTCACTAGCAAGAGATTTGTTTAAATGTTATAGTGTTGTTCTATTTCTGTTTCACTTCCAATCCTTCTTGATCCTTTTATTTTCTTCTCATCAAAATTAATTTTTTATGTTGTTAATAGGTTGAATTTATCTATATGGGATGTTATATTTATCCGAAGATTCTATGGAATTGGTTAGAGCCATATACTGTCTCTGTGCGGGGTCTCGGTCTCTGTGCGGTAGCGTGGCTGCTGGTCGAAGATAATGGTGGCGTGCGTGGCTGTTGGTCGTTGGAGCTGCTTCAATCAACATTGTCTTGGCATATCATAATTTTTGGTCTAATGCAAGAAGTATTGGAAGCTCAAGTTTTTTTCATATTATTTTTTATTATTTTGATTTTTTTGTGGTGGGGGGTTCCATGAAGATGGTGATATTGAAGTAGCTTTTTTAACATATGCATTAGAAAGAGGTTATGAAGGTTGTTGCGAAGTTTTTACTGGCCAATGAGGTCCCTTCTAAGTGAAATTCGTGTTCTTTATATAATGAAAAGATTACTTTTATTTTATTTTATGTTGATTGAGAGGATTTGAGGATCTTTACTCGATTGAGATCATTGTAGATTTTAATCCGATTTTACTTTGTTTATATCTTTAATGAGGATCCTAATTTGATGATTTTAGAAGATTCAACTTGGAAATTTATGGAGATTTGATTGATTATCTTTTTGGATGATTTGATGCAACTTACTCATGAATGTTTGGACGGACTTCTTTGGGCAATAATTGATTTTTTTCTCTGAAAATTCGATGCCTTTGGAATCTTTGCAAATATGTGAAAACAAATTCCTTAGTTTTTATTCTAATTTTAATTTCTTTTTAAATGTTACTGTTAGACTTCATGGACACTTTGGAAAAATCTACTATGATTCTTGAACATTAATACTGATTGCTGCAATAATTAAATTCATTGAATGATGAAATTTTTATTTGATTTGATTTTCAGTTAAATGTTACTGCTAGACTTCACGGACTTCTATTTATTTGATTTTCATCTAATCATATCTAATAAAGAGAGGGTTTCAAAAAATTTTATTAATATAGTATATTTAAAAGATAAATCAAAATTAGTGTTGATATCTTTTTAAAATATAAAACATATAGAAAACCTTTTATAAACAAAATCCACAAAATCTCCTTTAGTAATTATAATTAATCTCTTTTATAATTACATGATATGATTATAGAATAAATTTATGTCATAAAATAATTTTTTTTAACCTACACATACCTTTTTAATCAATATTTATCACTTTTTATTCATCATTAGTTTCTATATTTATAAATGCATTAGGCATCATACATAATAAATTTATATGTTTTATATAATTTTTTTGTTTCATTCTACATAATATTTTTTAAACATAGAATTAATAATCAGATATTATCTCAATGATTTAAATTTTTTTGTTAAAATAAAAATTGATTACATTAATATTTTAAAAACTCAAAATATTATAAAAAAATTTAATAAATTTTACTATAAAAACTATTCTTAAACATATATTAATAAATTTAAACTTATATAAAAGTATCCTAACAATTTTTTATACTATTTTTAATTTCTTAAGATATGATTTTTTTTCTCTGAAAATTAAGATGTCTTTAGAATATTTACAAATATGTGAAAACAAACTCCTCTTTTTATATTCTAATTTTAATTTCTATTTAAATTTTAGGTATCTGTTAGACTTCATGGACACTATGGAAAAATCTACTATGATTTTTGAACATTAATATTGGTTGCTGGAATAATTAAATTCGTTGAATGATGAGATTTTTATGGCTCCACTTTGATTCCAACATAATTTAACTTTAACTAAAATATATATTTTTTATTTATTTGATTTTCATCTAATCATATCTAATAAAGAGAGGGTTTCAAAAATTTTTATTAATATAGTATATTTAAAAGATAAATCAAAATTAGTGTTGATATCTTTTTAAAATATAAAACATATAGAAAACCTTTTATAAAAAAATCCAGAAAATCTCCTTTAGTAATTAAAATTAATCTCTTTTATAATTACATTTATAATTACATGATATGATTATAGAATAAATTTATGTCATAAAATAATTTTTTTAACCTATACATATTTTTTTAATCAATATTTATCACTTTTTATTCATCATTAGTTTCTATATTTATAAATGCATTAGGCATTATACATAATAAATTTATATGTTTTATATAATTTTTTTTGTTTCATTATACATAATATTTTTTTAAACATAGAATTAATAATCAGCTTAATGATTTAAATTTTTTTTAAAAATAAAAATTGCTTACACTAATATTTTAAAAACTCAAAATATTTTTAAAATTTTTAAAAAATTGTACTATTAAAAATATTCTTAAATATATATTAATAAATTTATACATATATAAAATTATACTAACAATTTTTTATACTACGTTTAATTTTTTAATTAAAATTAATTTTTTTTAAACTTATAAAATACTAATCATAAAACTTATAAAATTACTAAAATAAAACATAATGGAATCTTAAAAAGTTAATAATCATAAAGTTAAAACTGATATTTGACGGGAAGCTCTTATAAACTTTATGTTTGGAAAACTTGACTAATATCTAAAAAATAATATTATTTAAACTAAAAACATTATTTCAGTCAAATATGTAATTTTGAAATTAACTCATATGGATCTATGAGATACCAGCTGTAGTGGAGATATTCATTTAAAACTGAAATTTGACAAGGAGTTGTTATATATTGTAGGTTTGTAAAATTCATAAATATTATATAATAAGAAGGAATTAAAATTGATATTTGACGGGAAGCTGTTATAAATTTTAGGTTTGGAAAAATTGACTAATATCTAAAAATTAATGTTATTTGAATTGGAAAAACGATTTTATTCAAATATGTAGTTTTAAAATTAACTCATATAGAATCAACTGGGTTTTGTTAACTCATCTAGATTCACGGGTAGATGTAAACGTATCTATGAGATATCAACTGTAAACTGCTCATTTTAATGTTCATCTTATAAATATTTCTCTTGCTGTTGTATTATATAATTGAAGTTAGAGAATCGACTGTACGATTTATTGTAAGTACGAATCAATGTTTAAAAGTTGGTGCATATTATTAGCCTTATATTTGTAACTATGTGAATGCCAACTAATTGAAGAATTAATTTATACTTTATAAATAGTGATCTAATAGACGTGTAATATAAATCCAAACGGGACCCGTGCGATAGCACGGGTTTCTTACTAGTATCAATAAAAAATAAATAAATAGTTTTTTAACAAATTATTTAATATAAATGTAAAAATATAGAAATTATTTTTTGTTGGTTAAGATTGAAAATAAAAATATTATCTTACTCATTTGTTTTGAAGCATGATTATTTTGTTATGTATGAATCTGTGAATAAATTGAAGGAGTATATATCAATTAAATTAAATGAAGTGAAACTTTAGAGAAAAGGGGTGATGCACTGACAGTGTAAAATATTTTTACACTGTCAACCAATCACCACCCATGTATCTAATTAAACCATTTTTTTATTTAAAAAAATTTAATGACATGGCACATTTATGATTTTCTATTGGATGACAGTGTAAAATTATTTTACACTGTCAGTGCACTACCTTTTAACTCGAAACTTTATTATCGTAGATGATCATAATTTCAACGTGAAAGTACTTGAAGCATCACAAAGTATCAAATCAACACAAAAGTAGCTTTGAAAATATAAATGGTCATTAATGAATTTGGGGTAAATCTACAATTATCTAAAATTTGAAAGGTTAATAATCACCCAACAAAATTGACAACTAATCATTTTTAAATTTGACAACTCAGTTGGGTTAGGTTACCCAACTTTTTAAAGAGGGTAAATAAGAATCCATCTTTTATCAATCCAAAATTTAGAGATTTAATATTTTTATTTCACTTTTTATTTTATTTTATTGATTTTATTTTATATGAATAAATATTAATTGTATCACATATTTAATATAAAATTAACCTATTATACACAAATATATATCACAAAAATTTATTATATGAATAATTTAAATTATGATCAAAATTAAATAAAAAATATATTTATATTTTGAGACGTGTGCACACTAAAAAAAAGCAGATGTAGAGGAATACCCGTGTTTAGACGTTAGTAATAATAATAATTATGCACACATACACACATCCTACAGCTAGAACAACATATTCACTACTTGTGAATTTCCTTCCTCACAAAAGACCATTTATCGAACTTTTACTTACCGCTTATTTAGCTCAATTTGTTCGTGCTACTAAACAAAAACCACTCTTTTTCTTCCAGAAATATAGGTATCCAGTTGTCTCTCTAATCAACTTTTACAGAAGTGATTTTATGCAGAAAATCTAAGAATTAGAAAAGTGCTTAATTAAGCGCACAACATAAGAAACTACATCAACACAAACACTACATGTACAGTTTTGATCGTATTTTATGTAAAATTCCAGATATTTGATCACCAGTAACCATGAATTAGCTTCACATAATGGAAATATAAAGCATATAACGAAAAGATTAACTTAAATTTAACCACGTACCTTCTTCCCAGTGAGCTCAAAGTTGAAGATGTTCTTCTACCACAACTAAAGGATCTTCAGAATGAGCTTCTTTTACTTCGATCCTGCATGGGTATTGCCAAATTGTTCTTTGGCCTAAGAACGTGTCAACCTACACATATGGAGGAAGCAGCTATTTAGTTTGATAAAGAGTTGCGGAAGGCGATTGAAGACATTGTGGTTGGTGGAGGTCCTTTCTTCAGGGACTTTCAATGTGGCTTCATTACCCATTAGAGTTGGAGGTTTGGGTTTGTACTCGGCTGTGGATGCTGCCTCATACGCTTTTCTGGCTTCTAGGGCCCAATCTTGGGTGTTGCAGGATCATATTTTGAGACACATTGAAGTGTATGCTATGGATTCAGATGTTGATAGAGCTTTGGATGGTCTGTTGTAATTCCAGATTTTAACCTTAGCAATTTTACTAGTAAGGACACCGTCCCTTCTAAAGTACAACATGTTTTGGCGAGTGCCCTTTTTAGTAAAATTGTTAAGGACATGGATGTGAAGTTTGACATGAATGCAAGCCAGAAGGCAGTTTTTGGTTGTTTGCAAGCCGTACATGCCCAAGATTTTCTCCTGGCTATTCCTATTGATAGGCTAGGCCAACATATGTCACCGGTGGAGTATCGTTCTATCTTAAGATACTGCCTTATGATCCCTTTATTTCCTATTGATGAGGTTTGTCTTGTTTGTCATAAGGCGTGTTTGGATACATTTGAGGAACATGCGATTCACTGTAGGGAGCTTCCAGGCTTCAAATACCGACATGACATTGTTAGGGATGTCTTGTTTGATATATTCCTATGGGCCGGAGTATCTGTGAAAAAAGAGGCACCATGTGAATTTTTTGACTGGCCCACTTGAGGGGAGATCGACACTTAGACCAGCAGATATTTTGGTGTACGGGTAGGTAGGAGGGAAACATAATTGTGTGGACTTGACGGAGTCTCTCCACTGGTGGGTTTGAGGACTGATGGTTTTACTGTGGGACAGACAGCTCTCAAAGCTGCTTCCAGTAAAGTGGTCAAACATGAGAAAACATGCTCTAAAAATCAACATGTTTTTATACCGTTTGCCTTTGATACTTTTGGTTTCCTAGCACCAGAAGCAGTTGAGCTTTTACAGAGAGTTCAAAGACTTAAGAATAATAATGTTGTATCTCCTAGATCTTTGGATGTAGTTTTTAAGAGTATTGGTTTTACGATTTAAAAGGGAGTAGCGACGCAACTTGTTGCCCGCTTATCTTCTATTTCTGAATAGGAAAGAGTATGAATTTATGATTGCTCCTCCCATGCGTCACTGTATTTAAACTCAGAAAGTTTCTCCATTCAAAAATATATTTTCTTCTTCTTTTTCATGTTCACAATTGTCTTCTTTTTCTTCTCAGTTTACTATTCCTCAAAATAATTTAATGATTGATTAATATCATTCTTAAAATTTTCTATGGAAAATGTGTTTTTATTGCACAGGTTGTTGGTTATATCTGAAGGTCAACCGTCGAAATTACTGATAAAGATGAATTCAGTTACGAGATTCATCGATCTAACCTGCAAGTTACTTGCACATGTTATAACTGGTTTCATTATAAGCTTTGTATCCCTTAAAGTTGTTGCGTCATATGCTCTCAACGCACTTGCTTCTCAAGTTTACGCCTTGAAGTTCTGGCAGTGGCTACAACTTACAATGACTTGCGTGAAACTTAAAGGCTAAATTACATGTATGTAAACATTCATTTACAAAAACAACCATAACATTAGGGGTGGCAAAATGGACTGATTGGATGGATATGGATTGGATTGTTAATGTATGGATCAAAATGATCAATTTATTCATTAGCAATCCATTAAAATTTTCTTAAGAATATCCAATTCAATCTATCCACTAACAATAAAATACATCCAATCCATCCATTTAGATCAATTTAATGGATGGATATCCATCCATCCAAAATTTTAATTTAATTATATTCATTTTTTTAAAATAAATATTTTATATAAAAATATTTACTCTTTCAAAAAAAAATTTGATGTTTCTATATTTCCGATAAAACTCGATTTTACTGTTTTTTTTGGAAAAACTCAATTTTACTGTTTTTTTGGAACAACTCGATTTTACTGTTTTTTGAAAATTCGATTTTACTTTTTTTTTTTTTTGGAAAAACTCGATTTTACTGTTTTTTGGAAAAACTTGATTTGACTGTTTTTTTTTTTGGAAAAACTTGATTTTACTGTTTTTTTTTTTGGAAAAACTCGATTTTACTGTTTTTTTGGAAAAACTCAATTTTACTGTTTTTTGGAAAAAACTCGATTTTACGGTTTTATTGGAAAAACTTGATTTTAATATTTTTTTTTTGGAAAAACTTGATTTTACTATTTTTTTTTGGAAAAACTTGATTTTACTACTTTTTTGGAAAAACGCGATTTTACTGTTTTTTTGGAAAAACTTGATTTTACTGTTTTTTAAAAAAACTCGATTTTACTGATTTTTGAAAAACTCGATTTAACTGTTTTTTTGGAAAAACTTGATTTTACTATTTTTTTTGGAAAAACGTTTTTTTTTTAAAACTCGATTTTACTGTTTTTTGGAAAAACTTGATTTTACTGTTTTTTTTTTTGGAAAAACTTGGTTTTACTGTTTTATTGGAAAAACTTGATTTTACTGTTTTATTGGAAAAACTTTATTTTACTGTTTTTCGGAAAAACTTGATTTTACTGTTTTTTTTCTTTTGGAAAAACTTGATTTTACTGTTTTTTTTTTTTGAAAAACTTGATTTTACTATTTTTTTTAAAAAAAACTCAATTTTACTGTTATTTGAAAAAACTCGATTTTACTGTTTTTTTATAATACTCGATTTTACTGTTTTTATGGAAAACTTGATGTTACTGTTTGTTATTTGGAAAAACTTGATTTTACTGTTTTTTTTAGAAAAACTCGATTTTACAGTTTTTTGGAAAAAACTTGATTTTACTGTTTTTTAGGAAAAACTTGATTTTACAGTTTTTTTCTAGAAAACACAAATTTTTGCTATATTTTCGGACGAAAAAAAACTCAGTTTTAATGTTTTTTGGAAATACAGAAAAATTGAATTTTTCGAAACAAAAAGTAAAATCGAGTTTTACTAAAAAATTAGTAAAAATCGAGTTTTTCGAAAGAAATAGTAAAATCGTGATTTTGGAAAAAAAAATCGAGTTTTTCGAAGGAAAGAGTAAAATTGAGTCTTTCTGAAAAACAGTAAAACCAAGTTTTTCCTAAAAAACAGTAAAATCAAGTTTTTCGGAAATAAAGTAAAATCTAGTTATTCCAAAAAATAGTAAAATTAAGTTTTTCCAGAAATACAGTAAAATCGAGTTTTTTATGAAATACAGTAAAATCAAGTTTTTCCATAAAAACAGTAAAATTGAGTTTTTCCGAAAAACAGTAAAATCGAGTTTTTTCATAAATATAGTAAAATTGAGTTTTTTTTATGGAATACAATAAAATCAAGTTTTTCCATAAAAACAGTAAAATCGAGTTTTAAAAAAAACAGTAAAATCGTGTTTTTCCAACAAACAGTAAAATAGAGTTTTTTCAAAAAACAGTAAAATCGAGTTTTTTCAGAAAAACAGTAAAACCGAGCTTTTCAAAAATACAGTAATATCGGATTTTTTCATAAATACAGTAAAATCGAGTTTCTTTTGAAATACAATAAATCAAGTTTTTCCAAAATAACAGTAAAATCGAGTTTTTCCATAAAAACAGTAAAATGGAGTTTTTCCTTAAAAAAACAGTAAAAATCGAGTTTTTCAAAAGAAACATTAAAATTGAGTTTTTTTGAAAAAAACACTAAAAATCATGATTTTCGAAAGAAACAGTAAAATCGAGTTTTTCTGAAAAAACAGTAAAATCAAGTTTTTCCTAAAAAACAGTAAAATCGAGTTTTTTTCAGAAATTCTGTAAAATCGAGTTTTTCCCTTAACAAAAACAGTAAAATCGAGTTTTTTTAGAAATACAATAAAATCGAGTTTTTATGAAATACAATAAAATCAAGTTGTTCCATAAAAACTGTAAATCAAGTTTTTCCAAAAAAACAGTAAAATTGAATTTTTTATGGAATACAGTAAAATCAAGTTTTTCCATCAAAACAGTAAAATCGAGTTTTTCCAAAAAAACAGTAAGATCAAGTTTTAAAAAACAGTAAAATCTTTTTTTGGAAATACAGTAAAATTGATGTTATTGTATATATGGAAAAACTTGATTTTTTAAAATCAATTTTTTTTAAAAAAAAATAATATAAGAGATTTAATATATATGATAAAAATAATTTGTTGGATCAATAAAATAAGATGGATGGATTGGATCAATCCATGTATATAAATGGATGGATTTGTCCAATCCATTAACTTACTTTTTAAATGATGGATGGATTGGATGGATTTTCCCTTAATGGATCCAATTGTCACCCCTACATAACATTAACCAAAATAATACATATCTATATTTTGATATCGAGAAAATTAGATGTTTTCTCTTTATCTATCATATAAGAACCTTTTGGTTCTGAGTAACTACAACTCTACCCTTTGCCAGTTGTCCCTTCATTTTGGCCTCCCTCCTTTTCCCTCTCCCTCTGCCACGTCCATGTTGTTGGACATGACAAACCGAAACAAACCCTACACCATCTGCTTTATCTTTCTCTTTTGGTTCCATTCAAATTTCAAAAACCTCTTCTCTTTCTCTCTCTCGTCCCTTTTTCCCTCTCTTGTTTTCTCTGTACTTTCCTTCATCTTCTTCTTTCATTTCTTCTTCCCCTTCTTTCTTCTTTGAAGAATCAAAACAATAGCCCACAGTGGAGCGAATAAGGGAGATGAGGAACAAAGGCTATTCTGCCGAGGATTTCGGATTCGTAAGGATCGTGTGGTGGTCGGCCACCGTTTATGCGATGGTATGAACAAGGGAGGCGACAATGGTACGATGGTGCGATCATATCTGTGTTAATCAATTAAAAATTTATGGTTTTGATTTTGTATTTAGGGTTTTTGTGTTTGATTTGTTGATTTGTGGTTTATTTTTCAAGATATAGACTGGATCGACTTTTTCCGCTGAAAAGGGTTCTGCAACTTTGTCAATGGCGGAAGTTTCGGTTTTGGTATTTTATTTGTTTATCCAAAATGCTGATTTTGTGTTTGAAAGACAGGTGTCTAATATGTAGGTTACAAAAGTTTGCAAAAGTTTTCTTTCCTTTCTGGCTTTGTTGAAAAACCTGTAGCTATTTTGGGCCTTCAATACAAGTAAGTAAAACCATGTTAATTGTATTATTATTCAGAAACTTGTATTCCGCCATCGACTTTTAAATATTCGATTATCAATTTTAAGGGTTTTAATTTGTTTTTTGGATTTCAAGGTTAGAATGATATTACAATTTTCATGGTGTGAACAAATTGTTGAATGGTGTGATTGATTATGGTGTTATATATTTTGACTATTTTTTGTTAAAGGGAGCAGCCAGAAATTTGTTGGGTTCAACACAGAATCAGACGACAGGGAGCAGCCATGAGTTTGCAGATAAGGTATGTTAGTAATGAACCCTTTCTTATATTTTGATATTTTTATAATATGCTTTATTTATGAACTAATTTTCGGTTGGAACTTTAGATTTATATAACTGGAACATTAGATGTTGATTTATAAATTTCCTTGAAAAGCTGCAGATCAATATCTTCTCGAGGCATATTTGTGAATTTGTTTTTTCTGATGTAGGTCATGAATTGAGTTTCACAGTTGAAAATGTATTTGGTGTTTATCGAGACACTGACGGGGTTAATGTTTATGGTGAAAGGAATTTGGTAAGAAATTTTAAACATTTTATATTTTAGATTTGAGTGTGGTTGTAAGTCCACAAGCCCATTAGAATTAATAGTTGATTTCAATGTTATAAATAGGTGCTTTTGTAAGTGTAATAATCATCAAGAAAAATGAATGGAATTAGTTTTATAGTTATTAGTCTTTTTAGCGTAGATTTCTCTTGTTTCTCTTAGTGGCAAAAGCATGTTCATAACAAATGGTGCTTTCATTGCCATGGATTCTCCTCCATATCATCACTACCATCATGATACTACAACTATCAACACCCACACTTTGTTGAAACCTCAAACATATCAACATCCCAACACACTTTTCTACTCACAATCAACAATTCACCAATCCACCATGGCATCACCTCAAAACCTCTGTTCTTACACTAAATCCATTGTTCAACAAATTTTGGATTCGCAACAAATTTGTCTTCAAACAATGAGCAGTTGTGTTACTACACTTTCTTCCATTAATGCTGACATATCCTCTTTAAATAACCACCAACAATATCTTGAAATTTCCACTCCTCAACTTTATCTTCACCACTCCACACCTGAATTTCAATCGAAGCCCCAACATAAAGTCATTGTTCCACCACAAATCTTTCACGATTGTGTGGTTGAATCCAAAACGATTGAAAACAACCACAACAGTGTCATCGGAACTTTTGGGACGATACACAGTTACGAAGAAGTCACAAAAACATCAGAAATTTTAAATGTTGCGATTACCGTTGAAAGAAAATTGTTTATTTCTGCAATTGATGAGAAATCAAAGACGCACACAGTAGAAAAAAGTGAGCAAACTGAACTTCTAAATTTGTTTCCAACAAATCATTTTCTTCTTCCTTGCGATTTAGATTCCCAACCTCCACTACTAAAGCCACCATCGTCAGATTTTGAAATGAAATATACAATTTTTCAACTTCCGGCGTCGGCACCGTATCCACCGCCAAAACCACCGGATTCTCCACCGAAACCGCGGTCCCTTATTACTGAACAACATCAATATGGTTTGTATAATTATTTCCACCATCAACAAAATGAAACAAACATTTCCCGCCTCCATAATCTGCAGCACGATCTCGATGCTCTCAAGAAATTCGATGGCGCTTACCGGCATAACCTCTTTGATTCCCGCGTCGGTGAAACCATATGGCCTTATGGTTCTGGTGTATGGAGAAAAATAGATTGGGTTCTACATGAGATCGACGATGATGACATCATTAGTGCATTTGAAGGTAAATTTAATCTTTTTTGGGCTGAACATTTTGACAAACAGTTTCTAGGCAAGAATCATTGGTGGGTTAAGAATTGTGGTACTAGCCATACTGATAATTTCAAGGATCTTGGTATGATTGTTCTTGCTAGTAAGGTTAACCATAGAAAAATAAACTTCCCTATTGTTGTTGTTGGATATGTTTCTACTAGTGACACTTCTGCTGCCTTATCTGCTTATTTTCCATATGTTGGAATCCCTTCAATTGCTTTCATGCCTGGTAATAGAATTTATATTGCTCAATTAGGTCAACTGATTGCCAATGGTGCTTTTGTTCTTAGCATTGGTACTGATTTTGATGGGTCTAAACAGTTGATTCGTGAAGTAACTGCTGAAATGCCTATTTATTTGGCTAATTCTATTAACAGTTTGAGACCCGAGGGACAGAAAACTGCTGCTATTGAGATTTTGCAACAGTTTGATTGCCAGGTACCTGATTGGGTTATTGTACCCGGTGGAAAACTTGGTAATATTTATGCTTTTTGTAAAGGGTTTCTAATGTGTAGAGAGTTAGGTCTTGTGGATAGGCTTCCAAAGCTTGTTTCTGTTCAAGATGCAAACGTAAATCCTTTTTACGTTAAATTGGGTTGGAAAGAGTTTAAGCCTGTTAGGGAACATACTACTTTTGCATATGTTATTCATGTAGGTGATCCTGTTTATATGAATAGATTTGTTCATGCTTTGAAGCATTGTAATGGTATTGTTGAGGTAACAATCAATTGGGTGGATGAATTGAGTTTGGAAGGTTATATTTTTCTTGTTTTCATCTCACATGTGATTCAGGAAATAAGAAAGGTTGCAGAAATGCTAAGGCCTATATTGAACCTTGTAAGAGAAAAAAAAGGGATCACAATTTTCAAGTGGCTCGGTTATGATCTTAGACTTCTATGAGAGACTAGTTTTTCACACCGTAGAGCTTGTTTGGATGCTACATCAGAAAGACAACACCTATAATGGCTATAACATGCATAGTTCTGAAATGAGAAGTAGTATTAGTAGTTCTTATTGTGATTGGGTTCACCACCTTCTGAGGAAATGCTTCTCATTCTTTCTCATAATTGGTGCACCAACGTCTCATACACATTCTCATTCAATCACTCAAGATTTGTGTGTGTCTACAATGGGAAGATCGTATCACATCAAGCAATGGGATCCTGGTGTCCAATTAAAGATGTAAACAAAATCTTGGTTATTCAATTTTAAGTAATGGGATCCGGGAAGAAAATTTGTGGTAGATGTAATCTTCACAACCTTGAGGACAAGGTTGTTTTCCAAGATTGGTGGAATGTAATGATCTAGACCCCCAAGTCCACAAGCCCATTAGAATTAATAGTTGATTTCAATGTTATAAATAGGTGTTTTTGTAAGTGTAATAATCATCAAGGAAAATGAATGGAATTAGTTTTATAGTTATTAGTCTTTTTAGCGTAGATTTCTCTTGTTTCTCTTAGTGGCAAAAGCATGTTCATAACAGTGGTTTATTTAAACTGTTTTCAATTTGGAAGTGTTCCTCCAACTATTTGATGAAATGCCGGTTTATCTTTTCGATACTTAATTAGGTTTATCTTTATGTTGTTTGATGCACTTTGCATTATGATTTGATTTATCTTCGTGGAGGAACATGTAAGTTGGTGGTTTTGTAAATGCAGTTCATGATGATGGTGAACCTTTTCATCATGATTCTATAATCATAGTAGTAATGTGACCTGTGGTTGTTTTCATGTAATGTTGTTAATTAATGCTTCACTCTCTGTTATAAGAAAACTATTGGGTGTCAGTAGTGTTAATAACCAGATTGGAGTTGCTTATGTGGGTCTTATTTTTATCTTGATCAAACATGTTAAAATGTATAGCTATCCCGATTGCTTCAGGATAACTATCCCGAATTTGTTGCCAAACAGGTTTTTAACAATTATTGTGATTTTTTTTTTTAAATATGTTGGAGTTTTTCATGTTTAGTGACTAATATCGTTGCTTAATTCGGTGGTTTTTTGTTTATTTGTTTCTGTTTGTGTAGATTTTTATCAATGTTCCTTGGTGGTACCATGCCTTTTCTAGGATGATTAGTCCTTTCCTGACACAGAGGACCAATGTATTTGCTGGCTCCTCCAAATCTGCTGATACCCTTTTCAAGTAAGTCCTTCCTTCTCCTTTTTAAGTGCTTCATCGTGTTTTTTAGTCCTTACTGACAAAGTTGTTAAAATCATATATATTGGTCTTATTATCACCAACCTATAAAGTAGTTTTGTGCTGTGATGCTTGATATTGTGAAAACTATGTCAAACATCACTTATTCCAACCAACAAGGTTTTAAATTGTCTATAAAGTAGTCGTTGCTATTTTTTGGTATCGTAAATAATTGGTGTCAAGTACCACTCATTTCAAGGAGTTGAGTCATGTTTCAATCCTTGGTATTGCAAAAGTTTGATCAAATACAGTTGGTGCAGGCTCAATTGTAGTTGTGTTATAGTTGCAGAGACATAGAAAACCTCGACTTTGTAGTTCAGATTCCAGTCCTAGACTTTTATTAAAATCTTAAGACGTGGCTGCAATTGCACTTGTGGTTGGAAAACCTTTGGGAACATACCCTATTAATATATCATTATTGATGTTGCTACCGAGGTTATTATCAAACCAGCAACAAAACATGCTGTCGAATTCCCAATTTCTGAGGTGACAATAAAAACTTGTTTGATAACCAATCTTATCATGGTTTTAAATTGCGGTTACGCTTAGGCACTGAACCTTATGTGTATTTTAGTATTAGTATGTTGACTGAATCTGAATGATTGAATGTACAGAAAAGCACTTTGGTATGGGAAATCAGAGTGGTGGATTGGAATGTGAGCTACGGAGCAGAAAATGAGCTTAGGAAGATGGTTGAGTTGCGGAAAGAAATAAGAATAATCCTTCAAAACATGAAAGGCGGACTTCAAAGTAAAGATGTACTTTTTAACATGTTGAAACAATACGATGATGCTCTTGCACAAGTTTCTGTTGCTGATGTTCAAGAAGTTTCGTGCTCTAATAGTCATCTTTCAGTTGGTTTTGAAAATAGTGTGATAGTGAGAATAGGGTGAATTTGCTTTTAACTCATACTGACATTGAGAATAATAAGAATAGTATAGTATGTGAAGCTTTATTTTCTTTTAACTCATACTAACATTTGTTTCAAAGGCTTTGTTTCTCATTAGTTAGTAGTTACAACTGTTATAAATATGTTATATATTTTTAATTATGTTAGATTTTGATCTAATATATGTGTTAAATACATTGTGTCAGCTAAATTTTCAACCCAAATAATTTAAGTTTTCTAGCAGGGGTTCTGTATTTTTTAAAACCACAACTTTAAATGCTTTTTAATTGAGATGTGGCTCATAATTTGTTTTACTTCTTCATACCATAACATAATATAACAATGGGTTAAATATGTTTTTAGTCCTTATAAATACGCGACCCTGTAATTTTGGTCCCTATAAAAATTTTCTTCGAATAATAGTCCTTGCAAATTTTTCCATCCACAATTTTGGTCCCTGCCGTCAAGTGTCATTGACAGAAGCTGACGTGGCACTAATTGCGGGGGTTTTAAACCTCCTCTGAACTATCCCAGAAAAAAAACAAAAGAATTGGTTCTGAACTTTTCACAAACACCTTACAAACAAGTCTTGTTGATTCAATCATAAATCCATAGGAAGAAGCACTTTTCCAACTTTATATATAGCAAGATGCTTATCTGTATATATAATACCAATGATTGTAGTGTTTACTTCACTCGTTGATATGTTCACACTTCCACCTTAACTCATAACATTCAGTTCCACCTTTCCTGGTTTAGCTCTAGCAAGTGTTCTCACAAGGAGAATTATTCGGTGATGAGAATTACACAACTTAATTTTTTTGGCTCTTTCTATTTATTATGTTTCATACCAGTAAGAAATACTACTGCAGGGTGGAATTATTTTAAAACTAGTATAAATTTTATATTATAGTTTTCTTTCCTTACTGTATAAAAGCATGAATCACATCCATTGAACTAACGTGCAATATTTGGAAAAGGGAGTTAAAGGATGTTGAGGTACTTTTTAGTTTTAGTAGCCATGTTGAGGTACTTGAAGGATGATTTAAAATGTAAAACATGCATGTCCTTTTCTCTAGTTAAGTTTGCATAGTCTTATATCAGTAAGAAATACTATTGCAGGGTTGAATTCTTTTAAAACTAGTATAACATTTATATTATATTTTTGTTTACTTGATATTTAAAAAGCATGCTTCACAGCCACTGAATCAACAAATACATTGTGTGATGTTTTATATGTCAATAACATTATAATTGTTGTAAATTTCTAAATATATTTTGGAAATTCACCAATGTTGATTGTAGAAGATTGTCATGTATGTTGAAAATATGTCATAGTTTCAGAGTGATGCAAACAGAGAAATTGTTGGTGGTACAATGATATAGAGAAATTATGTTACAAGCTAACTATAAGCCTTCAAAGTTTATGCTTTACGTGACAACTTATATATATCAAGTGTATGTATAATCCTAAGAAATTAATTGATCATAATTCCTCACATTGGCTATCAAGAGCTAGGTTCGGGTTCTCTTTTATCATAAAACATAGTCACTTCTGTCGAATTGTTGCCTTGTTGATCCACCGCAGAACGCCGTTCTGCAACACGCTGCCCAGAAAATTGCTACATTATTCACATATTGTGAGATTATGAGCATAGTAGAGGTAGAGGAAAACAAATTTCCTCCCTAACAATTCCTGCAGAGGTTGAAGAGATCTGAAAAAGTTACTCTCAATCAATGTAGAATCAACGATTTCTACATCGACGGCAGCACTAGAGATGGAGTGGTTTACTCGTTTTGAATCAACAAGACTTGCTTGTAAGGTGTTTGTGAAAAATTCAGAACCAATTCTTTTATTTTTTTCTGGGTTAGTTTAGAGGAGGTTTAAAACCCCCGCAACTAGTGCCACGTCAGCTTCCGTCAATAACACTTGACGGCAGGGACCAAAAGTGTGGATGGGAAAATTTGCAAGGAACTATTATTCGAAGAAAAATTTTACAGAGACCAAAATTGCAGGGTCGCGTATTTATAAGAACTAAAAACATATTTAACCCTATACCAATTCATGTGTACCTACACTTTTATTAGGTAACTAATATTAAAATGGATTTGAAAGTTTTCTTGAGTGGTGCTATATAGGTCGTAGATTTTGACTTAATTTTTAGCCTCTTTGAATGTATAATAATTGATAATTAACTCTGGCACATGTATAATAAAGAGTTATTTACATATTTTCTTTTGGTATATCTAATACAAGTGGGACAAATTTATATTAGAATAGTATTTACTTTTACTGGATCTATTTTTATTTTTTTTTGAAATTGAATTCTAATCAGATGTGTTGCACAATATTTAGTATTCATGTTTGGTGAAGAATCCATCTCCTTTAATCACTTTTCTTCTCTTTCTTTCAGTAGTATCATGAGAGCAGAATCCATCTCCTTTAATCACTTTTCTTCTCTTTCTTTCAGTAGTATCATGAGAGCTAGCCATTCATTCTTGTGCATGGTAAACTTTTTGGCCATCAATTCGTTGAGTTTGAGCAACAAATTCAGAACATTCTCATACATTCTTTTTTTCAAGAGTACATGGAGATTGTTGGAAATGTAAAACATCAGGAAAAGCAGGTTCTGGAAAAGCATGTTTACTTGAAATATATATATATATATATATATATATATATATATCTATATATATATATATATATATATATATATATATATATATATATATATATATATATATATATATATATATATATATATATATATTATTGATAAAAAATAATTTTGGTAAAATATTATTGATAAATTCTCTATCCCTTTTATCTATATGTATAGATAATATAAATTAAGATCAAATTAAATAAAAAAATATCATTAATATTCTTTAAGTCGTATATCTATAAGTATAGGTATAAGTAATATAAACTAAGATCAAATTAAATAAAAAAATATCGTAAAATTTTTCTTATGCACTATAGTAAATTGGTCTCAAAAATACTTATGGTCACGGTGTTTGTTGTTAACATTTATGGTATTCTTAAATTTATGAATACATGTAAATATAGATCAAACCTATATTTTGTTGTTAAACATTCACATCTTCATCTTCAAACAGTATTTTTTAAAGAGAATAGTTAAACTTACACTCTTTTTTACAACTACACCGTATAATTATACTTGAAATGCATGCATACATTTCAATTTTTTAATAAACAGCATTGTCTTGATTTCCATGCCAAAATATTTCCTTTTGTTAATATTTACGGTGTATTGATACGATGTAGGGCAAATGGTGTAGAGATAGCAAAGCTCTTTTTTAAACACCATACAAAATCTTAAACTATCGTATTAATAGGCATTTTTTTAGAGGGTTAGCATGTCTTGCATGAGCTCCTCACTTGCATATACTCAATTATTCAAATCAAAAATCTATAATAAATTATTAAATAGATTATTATGAAATTTATATCAATATGTTTAAAAGTAATATATTTCTTATATTATAATTATATTATTGAGATGACGAATTCATCTTATATATTTTTCTTCTCATTTTATAAGAACATCTTTAATGAATATCTTAAAGAAATCTATTTCGAGTCTTATAGACTATTAAATGATCTTTATAATGTTATGTATTATTTAAGAGTCATCTATATTTTTCTCTAGTGACACAAATATGTATATTATTATTTTTATATGGTGATATCTAAGATGAGGATTCAATTTGGAGCTCAATTAAGTTCCTTTTTAGTAAAGTAGACAAAATATGTTAGATTTATTTAACTATCTATATTTTTCTCAATGGTTTAGATCAAAATATGTTTTTTTACTTGCATAGATAAAGGGGATTACTTCTTGTACATATATTATTGATCAAAATCTTTTCTATAAATGAGTTATATTTATAAAAGGAAAAAAAGTTTGATATAATTCTAAATATTTTATAAACAATGCTAAGAAAAATATTTATATACAGGAAAAGAAATTATAGTTGATCAAAATATTTTTATATATATGAAAAAATTACATTTATAATATAAATATTATTAAAAATATTTTTATGCACATGTTTTCATGTCATAAAAGAGAGAAATTATTGAAATAAAACGAGGAAAATGAAAATATTGATTTAAATTTCAAAAAATGGAATATTGTCAATCATTTTCTTAAATTTCTATATTATTAAATAATATAGTTTGAATTTGATAAATTTCTTTAATATTTTATCTTTCTATTTTTAGTTTTTTTATTAATTTTTTATTAATATTAAATATTTTTGATAACAATGCGCGTACCATATCGTTATTCGTGTGGTACTTAGAGTTATGAACGCCAGATTATCAATATTTGGCCGATTTCCCACACCCGCCTTAAAGTATCACAGAAAGTGTTGAAAAACGGAATTCATAATCGAAGCCACACCTTCCACAATATAACTATTCATGCATAAGGATATAATCGCATTAGACCTTTATCTAGAAGCCATAAACCTATTAAATTTTTTGAGTTTGCATCATCCTCCCTCAACTAATTCACTATTGACTTTTGCCATTGTATACTAGAGTTTAACTTAGATAAAGAACCCAATTCAACTGATAACTCATGTAATCCAACCTCCTCACCTTCTCTAAAGAAAATTGTCCCCCTTTCACATCAAGGGAATTAATACACTAGTTTACCTTTGAAATTTCCCCTTCCAGATTCTAAGTATGTTGATGATGCCACCATCTCAGACTACCTTTGATCAACCTAAACTTTTCCTTCAAAACATATCCACCACACCCTTCCACCTGAAAAGACCTCAACTGTTAAACCACGTAATCATGGTACCCTGGTAAATCCGCCCAACATTTCAACATACGTTGAGGTTGTGGTCCCCAATTATGACCATCAACAGTCAACACCAGTGGACAATGATCAGAGATACCTCTAGGAAATGCCCACTGAGTACAATTAGGTCAAATATTACACCACTCTTAAGTATCCAGAAATCTATCCAACAGACTCATAACTCGACCATCCCCACGATACCAAATAAATCGTCTCCTACAAAACGGAAAATCTACCGGGCATTATCCTTAATAAACATATTAAATGACGAATTTTCCACATAACTCTCAATAGACACAATACTACGCCTTTCTACCTGATGCCTAATATCATTGAAATCCCCTACCATACACCATGGACCTCCACCAGATTCATTCAAAATAACTCTTAAACTATCCCATAACATTTACCTCTCCATACCATCACACGACGCATGTAACGCCCCGAATTTAATTATTTATTTAATTAAATTAATAAAGGATTTATTTATTGAATCTAATAGAAATTGGAATTGTCGGTATTATTTTAAGAAGCTAATTGGATTAATATGTCGATTAGAGGGATTAAGCTAAACTTGGATTATTTAGTCATTAATCGGAGAATTAATTAAGTTAATTTTGTTGAAGAAATAATATTAGTAATAGTAATATTATTTAGTTTGGATTAAGTTGTAAGGTGTTAAATAACAAAGTAGGAGGTGTTGGTTAGTTGGTTAAGACATTATGGAGAAATAGTATTATTATTATTATTATTTGATTAAGTAATATATAAGTTATTTTGGAAAAAAATAAGAAAAAGAAAAGGAATCAATACGTGAAAGAAGGAAAAGAGGAACAAGGGTTAGAGGAAACTGTCATTGGAGGAAAACGTAGACCGAAAGCCAGATCAAGAATTCGATCGGAAAAATTGAGATCGACCGTAAAACCAAGGTAAGGGTGGGGTTCAATCTCTATAACCGGGATTATGATAAACCGTATGTGGGATTGGGATTCTATGAAATTGCCATGGATTAATTGTTTTGTTTGCGTTGTGACGATTTGATTAAATAATTGTTACTGTGTTAATTGTTACTATTGTATTGGCTGTGGATTTATAATTGGTGAAATCGTAACGAAGGAAAAGATGAGTTGATGGATTAATTTGATAGATTGTATGTCTTGAGTATAGTTGGAATAAAGTCGGGTAATTTTCGTAGTTGGATAAAAAGTCGATGATGTTGGTGGATCTTAGAAGCAAGAGAGAGAGAGAGAGAGAGAGAGAGAGAGAGAGAGAGAGAGAGAGAGAGAGAGAGAGAGAGAGAGAGAGAGAGAGAGAGAGAGAGAGAGAGAGAGAGAGAGAGAGAGAGAGAGAGAGAGATGAAACTCGTGTTCATCAATCTCCAATTCTGATTTTCACAATTTTGGGGCAGCTGTCAGTAAGAGGAGCATAACTTTTTACTTATGATTCCGATTGAAGCGATTCTGGACTTTTTGGAAAGCTTATGAAATTCCCTACAGTTTGCATATAAGGTTTGCATTCAGGGAGTTTGTGAAGATGGAGAAAACTGTGTTTTAATATCTGGGTCTGATGCTGATTTTTGGAAAATTCTGCATACGAAAATTCTGGATCACTCTCATTGCAAAGTTGATAACTTTTTACTTGTAAGTCGGATTTAAGCGATTCCTGAAGTTCTAAAATCTACACAAAATTATCTTCGTTTTGGAATATAATTTTGTGTTTGGGAGATCTGTATTGAAGGAGATATGGGTGGTTGAAGTTGAGCGATTATTATTGAAAATTTTGTAAAGATGAAGTCGCGTGTGAAATTTTGATGAGAATAATGTGTTAGTAATTATAAGGATAATACATGACTTATAGAAAATATGAATTTCTAGAATAAATATAATAGTATGTAGCATAAACTAGTAGTCTCGAGCAATCTAACAGAAGCTGCTATTTAGCAAGAAATTGGATTATTATAGTAGAGGGTTGTAACCGCAAGTAGTGTTGGCAGCTGGAAAGTAAGTTGGTAGCAGGAAGTTAATTTAACAGGAGTTGAACAATTAAATAGTAGTAGATTTTAAGTAGTAACAGTACCGGTTAGTCGAATTAAGCGGTAAAGTTAGTTGTCAGAATTGACCGAAATTTAACGGGATAGTCGTAAATATTAGTAGGTAATTATAATTGGTTTATTTGGTTGTAAATTATGTCGATAAGTTGGTCTGTAGGTTGTTTGGTTGTTCCGGTTACGAAACTATGTTGTTGTTAAAGTCACCGTTGAATACTTGTTGTTGATTATGTTGTTGTGGATGAGTTGTCGTTGTTTCATATTTTCGTTGTTGTTTAGAATACGTTGTTGGTTATAAGTTATTGTTGATTAAGTTGTAGGTCAAACGACCAATGTTGGATTAAGTTGATGCAATTGATGCATGTTTAAGTTGTAGTTGCATTGTTGTGAATTATTGTTAAAGTTGATGTCGCATGGCATACATTGCATTGATTAAGTTGGCCTGAACTGAAAAATTGTTTAAGTTGGAGCTAATGCTCACCATATTGACCTGGATTGGCAAAATTATTAAGTTGAAGGCTTATGCCTTGAAATGCCTCGATAATCTGACATATGTTTAAGTTAGGAGTTTTACTCCGATGGATCCACATGCATTTGCATAGTTGAGTCGCATTTGAGTCATGTGTCCAAGTTGTCATTGTTATCAAATTGTGTTGACTATAAGTTGTTATATTGATGTGGTAGTTGATTTAAATTGTTATTGTTATTAATTGCGATGAATTGAAGTTGTATGAATTATAAGTGTTCGTAGATATGTTAGTTGATTTAAGCAGTTATTGTTCTTAAAATGTGATGATTTAAGTTACTTGCTAGCTATGTAAAGTTATTATCATCGTAGCATTGTTATTTGAAAACAATTGTTGTTATTAAAGTATCATTGTCAATATGTTGTTGTGGTTATTTAACGTTGTTGTGTTGTTGTTACTTAGTAGATGTAATTATTAAGTTGGTATTTGATTGTTGTTATGAAGTTGTAAAAACTCGTATGATCTAATCTAATATACTGTTTATCATACACTTGTTTATATTGGTTGATATCTCACCCCTTCTGCTGATGTTTCCCCTACCATGAGCAATGGACAGGTACTCAAGGATAGCTGAAGATGTTCAAGTCTTTTATAAAGTTGTTAAGTTGCTTGATAAGTCGAAAAGGGTCTTGCTCTGATATGTAGCACTCAGAATGAGATTATGTCTGTCTATGTTGTTTTCATCCTGGTTATATTTATAATTGTTGAATACAAGTTGAATAATAAAAGTAAATTACAATGTTTGAAGTTATCTTTAGTTGAATAGAGTGGATGATTGATTTATAAGTCATGCATTGTAATTCCGCTGCGTTGTAAATGAAAAGAAGTTATTTTGTTGAATGAAATACAAGTTGAAATTTATGTTGAAATGTGATACTCCAATATGTTGCTTGAAGTTTTTAAAATACTCCGATTTTTACATTATAAATTCGGGTAGAAATTGGGGTGTTACAACGCATACACATTAACTAAAGAAAACTTCACCTCACTCTTTACAAAACTTTCGTGAATCATCAAAATATGTTATATCAATCGTGTAGCCCACACCTCCACCTTCATCAAATCCCATAACGTTAATATGCCGTCAGATGCCCCGACAAAAGGTCTATATGAAAACTCAATTAAATCATTCCCCCATAGAAACCGAGTAACAAACTCATCCCCCACCTCCAATTTAATTTCCTGAATACATGAAATCCACTGACTCTTCTCCAACATCATTTTCCTCACCTTTCTTCTATTCTCCGACCCACCTAACTCACGAACATTAAACAATAAGATTTGCATCATAACCCCTTTTCCCCCTCGACATCCCCCCTAACCACCACCCACTACCTAAGCACCCACGTCACCCTGATTCACCTTCACCTCATCCTTACTCCTCCATCAACCTCCTCTAAATAACACACTAAATATATTAGAATAATCCCCTGCCAACTTTACTTCAATCACATTTCCAACCTCTATTACATCCTCATCCACTTCCTTTTGTCCCTCATGTAAAGTCTTCCAATGTCTCCACTCCTCATTATTGATAGAAGAATTAGTCTCTAAAGGCAATAAAGCGTCTTGCAACCTCTCGTTATCAAGATGCTTAGCCGATTTAGACCCCCTTTCGCTTAGAAGTCCTCTATAACACCTTTAACAATTCTTTCTTGTCTAATGCCGTCATTTTTAGATATAAAAGGAATATTTTGTATCACTAATTTTAACCCTATTCTGGATATGTGATGACTGTATAGTTTAATTTATTGATAATAGATTATATGTTGTTGCATTGTTATGCTAATTGAGGGTTTAATGTTGATAGTGTTGATTCAAGAATTTGATGAATTGAATTTACTTTTATTTTAACTATTTTTATTTGATTTTTACATGAAGATGTATTGATTCAAGAATTAGATGAATGAAATTACTTTCATTTTAACTATTTTTTTATTATGCTGACCCGTTTTATCTTTTATGAATTCTCTATATTTTTAAGTGAGATGGTGTAATTTAGAAAGATTCTTATAATTATAATAAATAAGTATTTATTTTATTTCCTCTTTTATTTCGTTTATTTTATATGATTATTATACTTTCAATATATAATATTTATCATTAGTTAAAAAAAGAAAAAAAAATAAGTGAAAAAATGTGAATTAGTTAATGCTTAAAATCGTGAGGTAGTTTTAATTAGTGTGACAAAATAATTTAATAATACATTAATTAATTAATTAAAAACCAATAAAAACAAATACAATTTTTTAAATAAAAATATCATAATTTAGTACAATAAAATGACAAAGACTAATTAATAAAATAGATATTAAAAATTTAATGAAAATTAAGTTTTTAATAACTTAGAAAACTTTTTTATATAAAGGTGAAAGTTAAGTTTAAAAAAATGTCGGTGAATAAGTTTGTTATGCTTCAAATAAATAAAAATGGGGTCTTGTTTAAAATAATCGCACGTGTCTCATAAGAAACAATTCTTACAGAAGCTTTTCAAAAACTATTTACTCCCTGTGAATTTTTTAAACCACTAGATGTAGATGATTTCGACCGTTAAAATTAGCGATCCTAGTGAATTCGTTTGGTCCAATCACACCATTTTCTAAAGTCATGGTTGTCACAGTATTAGCCGTAGATTAAATTAATCTCAACCGTTAACATCTGGTGATCCGCGTGAAACATTTCTACCCAATCACATTTCAGTAGTTTTCAGTTAAATTATAACTTTTAACCTTTTACTTTTCACACAATTTCCCAAAAAGATTTTTTACAGTCTCATCTCCTCTTTCACATATTCCCAAATTACCTCTTCCGGATATGGAAATCTATTCGAAACCAAACAAACCTTTCATTGTTGATGAAGCTACCTGGGTTCAATGCAGCGGAGTTCTCCCATTCGTTCCCGACGTTAATTCGCGTGTTTACTACTTTCCCCAAGGTCATTTGGAGAGTATGTGTATCAGCTCTCAACAGTCTTCAATCAATGAAGCTCGTCCATTCTTGTGTGAGATCGTGAAGATTTCCTATCTTGCGGACGCATACACGGAAGAAATGTACTCCAACATCACTCTCAAACCCATTCGTGAAGATGAAACCGTTTTGGATAAATTTCACATTCGCAACGATCTTGATGATGATTTTTTTGGGAAAGAAATATTTCAGAGCCATATAGACGATCGACTCTTCATCCCTGTGGCTAACAATGGTATTATTGAAGGGTTTAACGGTAACTCGCTAACCTTGGTGGATGTTGCAAACAAGAAGTGGTCAGTGAAATGTAAATTCTCAACTGCAAAGAACGGATACAATCTGTCCGGGAACTGGAACACGATGTGTCAGGAAAAGAAAATAGCTGCTGGCGATACTGTATTCTTTACTAGGACTGGTGATGGTGACGATCTCTCTGTCTCTTTCAGAAAGAAGGGGAATTTTTCGGCGTTCGCCTACACACATTCACGGTCTCAGAAACGTTTCAAAAAGGAGGTTTCGAAGGCGGTTGCTCGTGCACAGAATGATAGCACTTTCAAGGTCAGGTTCTACCCTAACTGGGTAGACTTCTTGGTCGATCCGGATTTTCTTTTCAATTCTAATAAAAATCTTATGACCTCTGATTTGAAAATCCAAAAACGGAATTCTTCAAAGTTGTTTGGGAACTTAAGGACTGGAAAATTGTCAGGAGCTGTGTCCGCAGTAGATGATTTAAGCTGGAGGGCTGCCCAGGTTATTTGGGATAATGATGGCAGTCAAATTTTAGTTAATTCTTGGGATGTAGTTCCATCCGATTAGGTCATGTTTAGGTCATTTTTTGGGATTCAGTGTTGCATAGACCATGCTCTGTAAAGCTCAAGTATAAATAAATAAGAAAATTCACTATTGCTTTTATTGCTTTTTTTCTCAGTTAGTCACTTATGCTTTATTCTTTCTGCTCTTTATTTTGAATGTCTTAGAAAACTGAAGCCTTATTTTAGTTCTGCATAGTATTTAAATCATTAAAGTGATTCAAACAAGAGAAAAGTCACGTGCACATATGACTCTAGAAATAGATAGTGTTGATGTGACAAACATGCAGCAAATAAGCAGATTACAAGATAAGCATGATTCATCGAGTGACTTGTAATTCTCAAACATGTTTGTAAGTGACAGTATCTGTTCAATTTCTTCCTTGTTTTCTCCTAATAGTCGATTCTGATAAGTTGACAAATTGAGCCGTATTAGATAAGGCAAAAAAATGTCAATCTATTTGAAAGTAAGTAAGTGCAAATTAAAAGTAGTATAATGACTAGGATATAGTCCTTACAAAATAGAGGACATTAATCAATCTTAAGTAACATTGGAGGAATCTTTGGATCGACTTATTTGAGATTATTTGCCGGCACAAGTATGGCATGTCCATAAGTTGTTTTCAGATTATTTCCATAAAATCTATGGGATAGCTTATATTAAAACAATTTGACTTTATTTTTGTTATAGAAATAGATTATACAATAAGCACTTGGACAAACTCTGTCAAGAGCCATTTCCATGGACCATCT
Organism: Vicia villosa; assembly: GCF_029867415.1. Lineage (NCBI taxonomy): Eukaryota > Viridiplantae > Streptophyta > Magnoliopsida > Fabales > Fabaceae > Vicia > Vicia villosa. The sequence continues at coordinate 395,906 of NW_026705298.1, read as the reverse complement.
AACAATAGGTTCCTTTGTTGGAAGCCTTGGACTTTCATCGCAACTTCTAAAACTAAGTCGTACGCAACTGTCTCTGCTACAGAACCACACAACCACAAGAGAAAAATGTCATGAGAAATATTCAATTTTGAAACTCATTGGTATAACAGAAAACAAGCTACTGTTCTTCGAAACTAACCTTGAGATGATTATTTTCATCTGCGCTTGTAGTATAAGTTATAGAGAGTTGTATTTTTCCGACAAGCTCATGATAAATAGGCCACCGGCGTACTTTGTCAGCCTATTTTCAGATTGAACATGAATTATATATTATAATGCTCATCACTCACGACATGCACTAATAATTACCTGAAATATAAGTTCAACGAAGTATTACCGGATTATCAGATATGGAAGCCACTTGGACAAGAACACGGCCAAAATGTTTTCGCTTAGAATCTTAAACTTCGATAATCAAATCGTCGCCAAGACTATCTGAAAAGCTGTAAAAGTAAGCAGATTATGTTCAACCACCATAGTTGTGAACTTGTGAATGTAGAAAAAGACAAAAACGAAGAAAAAAAACTTTACAACATATGAGTTTCTGCAGATCCAGGATGCAACTTAATGGCATCTTTTTCAGCTAAGCTTTTCATTCTTAAAGAACACAAGAATGTCTCTGATAATAAACACACGCAAAAAATAAAATTGAATGAAATAAGATGAAGATAAAGCTAAATCAAGTGAAATTATAATACCGAACCTAGGTACTTTAGATGACCCAAATCTCATTTTCACATACCTTGCACAACATCATAGGATGATGAATTGCTCCGCAGGAGCTGTTACACCAACTTTCAGGAGTCCAAAGACTTGCTGTATATAGCGAGTGCTAGCATGCACATATGCCAAGCTTTTGTGAGTGAAGGAGCCATTAGCAGGCAAATGTGGTACAAAGCGAACTTTCCTAAGAGCGTGCCAACCAGAAGATATTTTTTACTGTAAATTTGAGAATTTATATCGTACAGATTCCATTTTAATTTTGTCTGTCACAATTTTTGACATGCTACAGCCAGTAGGAGGGTCGACACCCCTTTTGACTTTACGTACTGAAAAGTGAAGAATGTCTCAGAATACTCACTATGGAGAAGTTAAATAATTTGAATAGTAAACAATAACACGAGATTATACCTTGATCCCTCATCTTGCCAATAAGTATTTTGGTTTAGGCACAACACCCTCGCTGGAAAGCTCGGCATTGCATTTCACCAATAATTCCTCTTCGGGTTGAAGCAGCACTTGTCGCAATCTACGTATTAAAAATAATTGATTACATCAACACTTGAAGGAGAGGAGAGTAGTGATGAAATAATCTCGAGTCTTAATTAACTCACCCAAATGCATCCCTTAGTAGAGAACATTCATTTTCCAAGAACATAGGAGCTTCCGTACATTGCATTGCCCAAGCATGAAGGCAAAGTCGCGCGCAAGCATCATATGCAATTACTGCTTGCCATGGTCCAAGAGGCAAGAGCACTGAAATGAATTTATTTAGTTATCTATTACACATGTGTGAGAAGAAAAATATTCAACATGAAAAGAAGTCTAATATTGATACCTTGCATGAAATGTTGGAAGACGGGGTGGTTGTGGATTAGAAGATGCAGCACCGTCAGAACCAGTAGCAGGTCTGTGTTAACACATCAAAGAATAAGATGATATCATATTAAGTGTGTTTGGACTCACTGTAAGTTAGGAAGAATCATGATATGCCGCCGTTTTTTTGCAAAAACTTCAAACAAGAACATGGTGCCAACACAATTCTTAAAACTCCCCGCAATTCCAACTATGCACTGAATTAAAACTACTATACATTTGTATATGCTGTATGGTTACAATGTCATGTATGTTTAATGAAGATTAAGAACTCAGTGTTGAGAGGCATGCAATTATTAATTCGATCAAATATACTAACCTAACCAATTGTTCCGAGCTTGCATCTCCGTGGTTCTCAAACTTATCTCTGGTTACAGATTTCAAGGTGCTCGATTCTGCATTATTTGGAGTACTACGAGCTGTAGAAGTTGAAATTTGCTCATTAGTTGGTCTGATCCCTTGAGTTGAACCACAAAATGAGGGTGCACTTGGAATGTCCTCGCCGTCGGATAATCTTCCATTCTGAAAACACACCATAGCACAGATCAGAGTTAGGCTAATCTCAGCAAGCCAAAGACACATACACCTGTAACAAATTAAGAAAGTGAAATATTATTTGAATGTAAACCACACGTGTTGGTGTTATGTTCATGTGTTATGTTAATGTTGAACGTGCCTTCAATTTGAAGTGTTGGTGCTACTCAGTATATATTCACAAGGGGAACGTAGTAGCAAGCCCGGTAGCACCGACACCTCTGAAAATAGGTGTGTCCTTGTCAGTGTCCAAAATCAAATAGACACAAACACTTGTGATTACATTTAATTTATTCACTTTTTCAAATTACCACCAGTGTCCACGTATTAGTGTCTGATAGGTTCAATCTAGTATTAACAGTATAAAATAACAGTACACAGATGGATGAAAATAGAATATGTGATTATTCAGCAAAACACACTAGAGTTCATATGGGATCTAGTGTAGTACAGCAGGCACTGAAATAGCAGCAAAAGAAAGAAAAGGAAAAAAAGGACTGAGGCACTTCGAGAGGCCTTTCTCTCCTAGGATTCAGTACCCAAAACTGTGCATACTGATATTCCTAACAATCATTCTATTTATTAGCAGTCCTAGGATTTACTAACCACTCACAGCCTGACACCTAGCCCTGCTCAGTAGTGGTCCTAACAGAATTTGTCCTATATGCTAGCTGTCTCCTCTTTGTCCTTGCTAGCTGGCCACTCTTTCTCTCTCTTACGATTTCTCTTGTAAACTTTCCCAAACCTACCAATTCTCCCCCCTTCCAAATTCTCCTTGACCTCAAGGAGAACTTCTGGAAATTCTGCCTTCAGCCTAGATGCATTTTCCCATGAGTTTTCAAAATCAGGCAGCTCCCTCCATTTGACCAAAGCTTCCATTTCTCCTTTTTCATTCTGCCTTTGCTCTAGGATTCTCTCAGGTTTTGGTTCCAAGTGCCATTCTTCATTGATGCACACAGGTAGAGGTTGAGTTGCTACAGAAGGTGAGACAGCTTTTTTGAGCAGGGAGACATGGAACACAGGGTGTACCCTGGTGTCTTCTGGTAGTTTTAGCTTATAGGCTACTGCTCCAATCTTCTGGAGTATTTCATAAGGACCATAATATCTGGGACTTAGTTTCTGATTCACCCTTTTAGCCAACCTCTTCATTTTATAAGGCTGAATCTTCAAGAACACCATGTCACCAATCTCAAACTCCACAGCTCTTCTGTGTTTATTGGCTTGGCTTCTCATAATGTCTTGAGCCCTAAGTAACTGCTCCTGTAGCTCTTTTAACACCACATTCCTCTCAGCAGTCAGTCTATTTACTTCATCTACTGCTGATGAAGTATCTCCTCTTACCAACACAGGAGGTGTTCTCCCATACAAGGCTTCAAAGGGTGTAGTTCTTAAGGAGCTATGGTAATTGGTATTATACCAATGTTCAGCCCAAGCCAGCCATTTTGGCCACTGTTTTGGTTTCAGCCCAGTGACACATCTCAAGTAAGTTTCGAGACATCTATTCACTACTTCAGTTTGCCCATCAGACTGTGGATGGTATGCACTGCTATACTTGAGCTTGGTTCCTGCCTGTTTGAACAATTCTGCCCAGAAATGACTTAAGAACACCTTGTCCCTGTCAGATACTATGGAGCTGGGAAATCCATGTAACCTGACTATTTCTTTAACAAATACTTCTGCAATATCCTTAGCTGTATAAGGATGACTGACAGGTATGAAGTGGGCATATTTTGTCAGTCTATCCACCACTACCATAACTGTGTCTACCCCTAAAGCCCTAGGTAAACCTCCAATGAAATCCATGGAGATGTCACTCCATGTTTGAGTGGGAACAGGCAGAGGTTGCAGTAATCCTCCAGGGCTCAGTGTCTGATATTTGTTTCTCTGGCATACTTCACAAGCTTGGACATACTGTTGTATTCTCTTTCTCATTCCTTCCCAATATACAATACTGGCTATCCTTTTGTATGTCCTTAAATAACCAGAGTGCCCACCAATGGCAGTATCATGGAATTCTTTCATGATCCAATCAATCCTTGGAGATTGCTTAGGGATCACAATTCTGCCCTCATGATACAACCTGCCCCCCTTTAATTTAAACCCCTCTTGACTGGAAGGATCAGTCAATACTGCCTGAACTATAGCTTGCAATTTCTCATCCTTCTGAACTTCTTCTTCTAAGCCCTCCCAAGCTTCACACTGAACAGTAGTAATACTCACATACTGCATTTGTCTTGATAAAGAATCTGCTGCACTATTCTCTTTCCCAGGCTTGTATTTCACTTCAAAATCATACCCCAACAGCTTGGATAACCATCTTTGTTGTTCCTCCCCCATGATTTTCTGCTCAGTAATGAATTTTAGACTCTTTTGATCCGTGTGTATTTTGAAATGTCTCCCTAATAAATAAGGTCTCCACTTCTGAACTGCAATTACAATTGCCATTAACTCCCTTTCATACACAGACTTTTGTTGTGCTCTATCTGATAGGGTCTGACTCATGTAAGAAATTGGTCTTCCCTCTTGCATAAGGACAGCTCCAATCCCCTTTCCTGAGGCATCAGTCTCCAGCACAAATTCCTTCTCAAAATCAGGTAAAGCTAGCACAGGGACAGTAGTCATGGCTACCTTAAGAGCTTCAAAGGCTGCCTGAGCTTCCCTGTTCCATAGGAAGCTGTCTTTTTTCAGTAGTTGAGTTAATGGCCAAGCCACCTTCCCATAATTCCTGACAAACTTCCTGGAGTACCCTGTCAGTCCCAAAAAACCCCTCAATCCCTTCAAGTTTGTTGGTACTGGCCATTTCAGCATGTCCTCAATCTTCTTTGGGTCAGCTGACACTCCTTCTCCTGAAATCAGGTGTCCCAAATACTCAATTTGTTGCTGACCAAAGGAGCACTTCTTTCTATTGGCATACAGCTGCTGCTCCTTGAGTAATGTCAAAACTTTTTTCACATGTGCTTGATGTTCCTCACTGCTCCTACTATAGATGAGGATGTCATCAAAAAAAACTAGACAAAACTTCCTTAAATAAGGCCTTAGAACCTCATTCATTAAAGCTTGAAAGGTTGAAGGAGCATTTGATAACCCAAAGGGCATTACCAAGTATTCATAATGGCCCTCATGGGTTCTAAATGCTGTCTTGGATACATCCTCCTCCTTCATTCTTATTTGATGGTATCCAGCCTTCAAGTCTAGTTTGGAAAAAATCACAGCTCCCCCTAATTCATCTAACAATTCCTCAATGACTGGAATGGGGAACTTGTCAGGAATTGTGGCTTTGTTCAATGCCCTGTAGTCAGTGCAAAATCTCCATCCACCATCTTTCTTTTTGACCAATAGTACAGGGCTTGAAAAAGGGCTGGTGCTGTGTCTCACTATCCCAGCCTGCAGCATATCCTTTACTATCTTCTCAATTTCATTCTTCTGATAGAAAGGGTACCTGTAGGGTCTGAGATTTGGGATGGCAGCCTCATGCTTTAGTCTAATGGCATGATCATGAGCTCTCACAGGGGGCAGTCCTGTTGGTAAGTGGAAAACCTCCTCAAAAGGCTTTAAAATCTCTTCCCACACTTCCTGTTCTCCTGCTGTCACAGTAGATTCAGGCTTCATTTGTTGCACAAAGAACCCAAAACCTTCATCCTTCAAATTCCTGATCAAGGACTTCCAAGTAGACTGCCTCACACACAATGCAGGATCTCCCTTGATCACATAGTTCCTTCCCTCCTTTTCCCACTTCAAACTGAGCTCACTAAAATTTGCTTCAATTTTCCCCAAGCTAGCTAGCCAATCCATCCCTTGCAGTGTGAATTGTAACCCTTCACACACTCCTTTGTTCTTCACTTTCTCTCCATTTCCCACCTCAATCACATAAGTTGGAGTCTCTGCCACCTTCAAAACCAATTCCCTAACAATTTTTGAATCAATAAAATTGCTAGTAGCCCCAGAGTCAATTAGGGTTAGCAGCCTCTTATCCTCCACTTCCACCCATACTTTAAATGATTTGTTTGATGTGAAACCATCCCTGCTTTGTATTGACAGTTGTAAGGTTTGCAGCTCTTCTACTCTTTCTGCCACCACCATTTGAGCTTCTCCCGGTTCTTCTTTTCCATCCTCTTCTCCACTACTATCTTCACAAAGTTTCAAGCTCATATGCTTGAATTTGCAAACATGCTCTCTATTCCACTTGTCCCCACATTTGAAGCATAATCCCTTCTTGCTTCTTTCTTCCAATTCTGCAGGATCCAATCTCCTTCCTTTGCCTTTGTCACCCCCTCCCATTTGACTTTTCTCACTCTCTTTCTTAAAGCCTCCCACCTCTGCTGGATCTTTAAGTTTGAAAATTCCTCCTCTATCCTTCCATGAGCTTCCCTTCTTAGTCACCACCTCATTTTTCTCCTCAATCAGCAAAGCCCTGTCCATTAAATCAGCTAGATCCTGACTTTCATACAGCTTTAACTCAGCCTGGATTTCTTCCTTGAGTCCATTTAAAAAAATGGAGTCCAGCATGATTCTCTCCTCCCTCCTCAAAGGTGCCACCATCATCTCAAACTTCTCTCTGTACTCACCTACAGATCCCTTCTGCCTCAAACTCAGCAATGGTCCTAAAGGATTGTGCAACAATCCAGGTTGGAACCGGCGCATCACAGCAGTCTTAAACTCATCCCACGTCCTCAATGGTGTTTGTTCTTCCCACCATTGGTACCAGTTTAATGCTCTCTCTTCCATTGCCAGCATTGCTACATCCAGCTTATCCTTCGCCCTCACCTCATTCAACTGGAAATAGCGTTCCACTTTTACCAGCCACCCATACGCATCTTCCCCTTTGAAGACAGGAATCTCCAATCTTCTACGACCTCCAAAGAGTCGTGGACGACCCTCACCTCTATGGTGATAACGGTGAGGCTGTGACTCTCGTGATATGGAGCTCCGGTCGCTCCCTTCTTCTTCCTCGTCGTACCCCTCACCCCTACGTGGTCGCTCGTTCCTCCTTCGCCGTGGTTGCTCCAACTCTCTCTTACGATTTCTCTTGTAAACTTTCCCAAACCTACCAGTGTCACTGTCGCGTCCGTGCTTCATAGGTAGCAAGTGCTTAAAAATAAAATTAAGAGAATTTTATAAGGACATTGCACCTTTTTTCTGCAGAATTTTGTTGATTCATCCTTGAAGGTACACTGGAAGCATACCCAGCTGACATATAAGCCCTACTTTTCGGAAGAGTGCCATTGACACTTCCTACTTGTGTTGACGAGAATTCTGAGCTGGCCGCCGAATCTGACGATTCATACTTGGTGAAACCATTCTGCCTATCATTAGAACCAACTCTAATCATCGGATCCCTCGTCTGAAACAAAATCAAAAGATACATATTAGCACGCCATTTGACAACACTTTGTACTAAAATGTGTATCGCAGAACAATGGCTTATGTTCAGATTCAGCTAAACTATAGCACTGCTATTTGACAACACTGGTCCTCAGCGCATCGAGTATTGAAATAACAACAGTAATAAATTTGATCTCAAAAGGCAACTAACATTCTCGACAAGTTTTTCTACAATTGCCTGCGGGTAGTTTCGAAACTTTGCTCACAGCATCACTGTCACTTCACTGAGTCGCTCACCAGGTGCTGTATTTCCAGCATTTGGCAAGCAAGAGCCCCATGACTTGAACTGCGATTCAATCCTAGGACGCAGGGTATCGAGCATTCTCTTCGAAGAATTCAAAAGAATTCCAACCTGACAAAAGGTAACATACACGATTTTAATTGTTTGAACAAAGACTTATCCAAAAGATTCTTGTCCTGAAATTCAGCTCACCTCATCGGGAACCACGTATGCGCATGTAGACCGTTTTGCAAGTTTCTGAACATATTTCAGCCCAAATTTCTTCGGAGTCATGCTTTCTTTAAGATGAGCTAATACATCCGCATATTGCTTATCTAAAGCTTCCACAATGGCCTTTTTAATATCAGCTATTGCCTGTCATAATTTTTTTCCATTAGTTAAAATCAACTAAATTACGATGACAGCAAGAACATTGAATTTTGGAATCATCTAAGATTTACGAGAAAAAGAAAAAATCAGGATGCGGAAACAGGAAAGTGATAATAAGATTTGACATACATTTTCCAAAACCATTATATACTCGGGCCAACGGCAAATGATGACCTCGTAATCGGTCAATGTCTCTTTCAGCCGCTCATGCATGCCATACAACAAAGGGAGTATAGAATGATGCGTTCTGACTCCAGACCACTTCACCTGCAAAAACAAAGCATTTAAACATCCTCACTAATATAACACAATTTTATTAATTAAGTGCATCCTTCAAAAGGTTCTTTTAAACACTGATCAACAGAGGGTATCATGAAAAAGCGACGCGTTAATGAAGGAAAAAAAGGGCACCTTGTCTAATCTGCAAGACTCTAGCAAAGATTGGCGTTTATCTTGGATCCAAACAAGAATATACAAATGGAACAGCTCTTTTGCATCTACTCCACCTTTGATCGGACTGAGAAAGAAATAAAGTATTGACATTAACGAAAGGGATTCATTCTTTGACTACGTAATTAGAGCTATGCTCCTAGTCAAATGCCAACACTAGTATAGATCGCTTACTTAATATTCCAGGCTGAGAGATCTCTTTGAAAATCTGATGTAGCAATTAGAAGTTCTGCTACGGGTGATGAAGGTCTGTCGGTGGACAAGATATGAGGAAGGCTCGTAATCTGTTGTGTTAAGAGTCCCACATCGGACAATATATGGCATGAACATGAGTTTATAAGTGGGGGCAATCCTCACTCTACAAGCCGGTTTTGTAGGGTTGAGTTAGGCCCAACCACACTTCTTAACATGGTATCAGAGCCTCGTTTAAGATCCGGTGGACCACCTTCTATGGTTTCCGCTATCGGGCCACCCACCATTTATTTCCACGCTCCAGTTACATCGGACAATATATGGCATGAACATGAGTTTATAAGTGGGGGCAATCCTCACTCTACAAGCCGGTTTTGTAGGGTTGAGTTAGGCCTAACCACACTTTCTTAACATGTTGCAAAGCCCTGTGCTGTAAAGATTTGGCAGGTCTACAATAAAGTGATTCAAATGATAATTCCTATTAGTCAAGTTTCAAACAAACAAAAGTAACTATACCGAGAAAAGTCGGTTATCACATGGACATACAGACTCTAGATAATATATATTGTTAATGTTACAAACGTGCAACAAATAAGCGAAATACAAGATGAGAAAGCAATGTACAAGCAAAGTAAATACAAGATAGTTTTACCTGGGAAGTATATTTTGGTTATGAATCTGAATATCGGTATAGATTTCATTCCTAAGATTTGTGCAGAGAGTTTTCATCTTCTGGTAAGCAATGGTAATAGTCATATGATCCATTAAACAACCTTCGTTATTCTGTGTAATATATTCATCTGTATCAGAAAGGTGTCCTCTTTTTCCGCAACCTAAGGATATATTGATTGTCAATTAAACCGGAAAGTTAAGCAATCATCAAAACTCGAATTTCTCCAACCTGGAAATAATGACAGAAAGCAGTTTGGACTTCGGGAGATAGGATATCGTGAAGAAGCTTGTAAAATTTAACAGCAGGTTCCAAATCAGGTGCTGCAAGATCAGATGCTGGTCTAAAACATCAATGATACCAGATAAGGATGATTCATCGAATGACTTGTAGTTCTCAAAGGTAAGTGAGAGTATATGTTCAATTTCTTCCTTGTTTTCTCTTAATAGCCGGTTATGATAAGTTGACCAAATTGAGTCATTTTAGATAAGGCAAAAAAAGAAAGTAAAACTATCTGAAAGTAAAGTAAGTAAATGCAAATTGAAATTAGTATATTGACTTAGGATATAGTCAATCTTACAAAAAAAAAAACTAAAAAATTACAAAAGTAGATGACATTAATCCATCTTAAGTAAAATTAGAGGAATATTTGGATTGACTTATTTGAGATTATTTAGTGGCATAAGTACCACACTGATCACGCAACTTCTAAAACTAAGTCATACGCAACTGTCTCTGCTACAGAACCACACTGATCACGAGAGACAATAAAATGTAATATGATGAGAAACATTAAATGATGAAACTCGACTAATTTAGAGATTTTAGAAAATAAGTTAATGTTCTTTGAAAGTTGAAACTAACCTTAAGATGACTATTGTCATCTGCATTTGTAGTATAAGATGACTATGTCCAACCACCATAGTTGTGCAAGTAGAAAAAGACAAAAAAGAAGAAAAAAAAAACTTACAACAAATGGGTTTCACCAAATCCAGGATGCAACTTGATGGCATCTTCTTCAACTAAGCTTTTTGGTCTAAAAGAACATGAGAATGTCTCTGATGATAAACACACACAAAATAAAAATGAATGAAATAAGATGAAGTTAAAGCCAAAATAAGTGAAATTATAATACCGTAGGTACATTTAGAACCTAGGCACTTTAGATGATCAAAATCTCATTTTCACATACCTTGCACAACATCATAGGAAGATGAATTGCTCCGCAAAGTTGTTACACCAACTTTCAGGAGTCTAGAGACTTGCTGTATATCGTGAGTGCTTGCATGCACATATGCCAAGCTTTTGCGTGTGAAGGAGCCATTAGCGGAAAAATGTAGTACAAAGCGAACTTTCCTAAGAGCGTGCCAACCAAAAGATATTTTTTACTGTAATAGCACTGTTTCCATTTTAATTTTATATGCCACTATGGATGACATGCTGCAGCTAGTAGGAGGGTCGACGCCCCTTTTGACTTTACTTACTGAAAAGTGAAGAATGTCTCAAAAGACTCACTATGGAGAAGTTAAATAATTTGAATAGTAAACAATAACACGAGACTATACCTTGAACCTTCATCTTGCCAATAAGTATTTTTGGTTTAGGTACAACACCCTCGCTGAAAGCTCGGCATTGCATTTCACCAATAATTCCTCTTCGGGTTAAAGTAGCACTTGTCGCAATCTGCGTATTAAAAACAATGAATTACATCAACACTTGAAGGAGAAGAGAGTAATGAAGGAAGAGTCTAGAGACTTAACTCACCCAAATGCGTCCCTTAGTAGTGAACATTCATTTTCCAAGAACAGGAGCTTCCATAAATTGCATTGCCCAAGCATGAAGACAAAGACGCGCGCAAGCATCGTATGCAATTACTGCTTGCCATGGTCCAGGAGCACTGAAATGAATTTACGTAGTTATATATTATATTACCACGCGTAAGGAGAAAAATATTCAGCATGAACCATATGTCTAAATATTGATACCTTGCATGAAATGTTGGTAGGTTGTGGATTAGAATATGAACACCCTCAGAACCAGTAGCAGTTCCGTGAAAACACGTCAAGATTAAAGATGATAATGAATTAAGTGTGTTTGGACTCATGGTAAGTTAGGCAGAATCAGGATATGCCACCATTTTTTTGCAAAGGCTTCAATTTGGAGCTTCAGCAAGATCACGGTGCCAACACGATTTCTTCAAACTCCCCACGATTCCAACTATGCACGGATCGTTTCGAGATCTCATTGTAGTAGTGTTTGTGAATGGAACTTCCTTCTAATCAACAACCAAACACAAAAAACAAAATAAAACCAAAAATTAGATTTTCATAAACCTCAACATGATCTCAATGTAGTGTTCTCCCAATTCAATTTCCTTCTAACAATCATCATCATCAACAACAAAAACCACAACAATAACAACAACAAACACAAAAAGAGTAACAACCTAAACATAAAAATCAGAACTTTACAAATCACTAACAAAACAAAACAAAAAACTATCACAACTTTATTAGAATTATAGTGAATGAAGAGAAAATCATTTAAATTATGATAAAACCCAAATTAACAAAGCTAGAAAAAGCTAAAAAGTGAAGAAAAAAAACAGTAATGGTGAAGATTACCTCTCTGACTCAACGAAGTGCGTTTTTGTCAAGTCTTTAAGTAAACATCTTTTACTAAACAAATCTGAGAGAACTAAATGAATAAAAATGAAGCTTTTTTCAGAAACAATGAACAAAAATGAAGCTTTTTTTCAGAAACAATGAACAAAAATGAAGCTTTTTTCCAGAAACAATGAACAAAAATGGCAGTGTTAAAAGAGTATAAAGAAAGTAATTTTTATTTGGTACTATCTATCTTAAATTTATTTGAATGTTGAGGTATTGCATTTTTAGAAATTTGTTATGATCTGAAAGATTATTTTAAATGTTATTCTATATTAATGTTTTCAAATACTCCAGTTATCTAAATTGGCTATCAAGTTTATGTTTATATTTAGACTTGGCTTTTTGTTTTTTGGAAGAGGTGAAAATGATTTTAGAAATAAAAAATTAAATAGAATGTCATTCCTTTTTCAAAAAGTATAATTAACTATAGTTTTTGGAATTGATTTTAATTAAAGTTAAAAATATTTAAGTTTTTTAGTTTAAACATTAAAATTTATTATTTAATTTATTTTTATAAAAAATATGTTCAAACATAAATACTTTAACTTCAACTTATTTTTAAAGAAATAAATCAATTTATTTTAAAATCAATTTTTATCATTATAAAAATAAAAGATACTCTAAATTATATTTCGAGGTTTAGAATGATATTTAGAGATGGTGACATTTCATAACATATTTTAATTATATTATAATATATTCTTTACTTTGTGAAAACAATTCATTTCTATGAAAAATGAAAATATTTAACACAAAAGATAAAAAATATTATATTATAAAAATTAAATTATGCATATTTATTAAAGTAAATTGGTTTAGTAAACGCAAAAATTTACGGTTTCTTTCTCTCCTCTTTCTTAGAGAAAATAATAAACGAGAGAAGCAACATTGGCATCAAAAGGAAGAATGTCACTACACTGAAGCCACATTTCTTCGTCAACCTTGAAAGGGGTGTTTGGTTTTGCAGCATCCTCAACTTGTCATCTGGAAAATAAGAAAGAGGAGAGAAAGAAATTGTGAATTTGCGAGAGAAAGAGTACAGTTTTAGCCAATGGCCTTTCTAACTTGGTAGTGTCTGGTCTTAAGGTCTTAGAATTTATGAACTTTAATTATAAACAATGAAATCCAAGTTTGATTCATTCCCTTATTAGGGGGATCTCACTCAAAAAATTCTTAATACGCCAACATTTGACGTGGTTCCGAAAGATAAGTTAGAATAGAAGTTTGAGAGGAATGATTTGTTCTCTGTGCATATCGCTTATCGTTTTTGTGTTTCTGAAGCCATCGTCACTTCTCATTTTAGGATTAATGAGAGGTGAAATTTAATATGGAATGTTAAAGCTCCCCTAAGGATTAAATTTTTGTGGCGCGTTTGCAGTAATTGTGTGCCTACTAGAAGACATCTTTTAGACAAAGGCGTGAATTGTCCTGCTACTTGTGTTGGTTGTAGGAATGGTGAAGAAAATAATTATCATATGTTTCTTCTGTGCTCGAAGAATGTTGAGTGTTGGGAAAGAAAGGTATTATGACCAATGTTACAACTGTTGATTGTTAGTGGGGAAACTTTTGCTACTGTTATTTTTTCTTCCGTGCAGGTTTTCAACCAAAATTAACAAGCGGTCTTTTATACTACTTTATGGAGTATTTGAAAATGTAGGAATAATAACATTTGGCAAAATATTTTGTAATCTCCCGTTACTATCTGTAATAGAGTCTCACAACTTTGATAAGATGGAAGAAGCTCAGCAGTTACGCGATAATAACATAAATCAGAATCTCAGATATATGGTAACCAAGTGGATTAGACCTTCGACGGGCCGTTACAAATGTAATATTGATGCCTCATTCTCTCACAACAAGGTAGGAATATATGCTTGTATTAGAGATGAAGAATGTGGATTTTATTGTAGCCTGAACCGATTGGTTTTCTCTTATCACTGATGTTGATACTGGAGAAGCTCTAGGACTATTAGCAGCAATCAAATGGATGCACGAGTTGGGTTTTGACAAAATGGATTTCGAGCTTGATGCTAAAATTATGATGGATAGTGTGAACAACTCAAAATTAAATAATTCAAATTTTGGTGTGATTGCTCAAGAATGTAATCGTCTTCTGACCCTTATGTTTTCAAAATCTCATGTTAAGTTCGCTAAGATACAAACTAATGAGGTTGCTCATGCTTTGACATGAGTGACTCCATCTCTTATTAGTTTTCATATTTTTACCGATGTTCTAACATGCATTTATAACTTTATGAATTATATGAGTTTATCTTTTTATGTTAAAGAAAAGTCATATCATTCACCTAATTTGCATATGTGGCGCACTCGCTAGCTATTTTTTTTTTTGGGCCACCTAACGATTTAATGTCACGTTAATAATAAATTAATTATATCTTTTATGAAAGAAAAAATTAATACATTCTCCTTCTTTGGAGAAGACCACATAAGAAAAGTATTTGGAGAAGACCACAAGCTTATGATATCAAGGTGTTGGCAAAAATAGAGTTTTATGGAGTATATAAAAAAAATTAAAGGCTAAATTTTGATGGTGTGAAGAGGATGAAGATAATAGATGAATATGACAATACTTTATCTCTAATGTGATCACTAGTTTTAATATACTCTTTTCCTCTTATGTATAAGCAACTCTACAAAAAAAATCACCCTTTAAAAAATATTTAAATGCATTTAAATCTTACACTTTTCTAATTTTATCCCTACTTTTTACTTTGAAAATCCTTAAAAACATATCAATATGAAAAACAAATAAGGGTATATTTGGAATAACGACATTAAATATAATAATTATATGAGACTTTTGTTTAAATTTTAAGATCATTAAATTTTTTGTTGTTGTTTATATTTAAGACCGGTGAGAGTAGACTAACATTTGTACATAAATGAAGATGGTGAATGAAGATGAAAACATTTTGTCTCTAATTTATCTAATAAGAGTTTTAGTGACCGGTTTTCTAGATTTATGCATGAACACAATAAAGATAGTGGATGAAAATGAAGAATTATATATATTTTTTAGGTTTATATGAAAATTGGGGATAAAAATGTGCAAATAAATTTAAAATTAATCATTAATTCAACCGTTAACGAATAAATTCTGACTAAATTCTAAGTTTATCTTTATATAAGTCCAAAATTATATTTATCAAACAATGCATATGATCAACTTAAATATGTAATATAAAGGCTATGTCATTAATGCAAATTATTAATCACAAATTACTCAAGCATATTAGAAAATATGAAATTCAATCATTTGAATGTTTGATATTAAATTGATATCATACATGTGGGAGTATCATATCTTGTTCCTGAAGATTTGGACAATTATAACTTGCTTTAACATATTTTAGAAAGCAAGACCTGATCAACAAACTACAATAACAAATGAGTCTTATCCTGCCATATTTTTTAATTTAAACTCACTCCTTATGATTAAATAACACGATTAATAAATTTTCCAACTCAATTCTTAAGTTTTGTATATTTAGGTTTTTTATGTATGAAACCTCTGCCCACTTTTGGTTGCTCTTCGAGTATTGTGTGTGCGGGGTTAAAGCATTCAACAATTAATGTTTGATCTTAGATTGTTGAATGAGAAATTATCCATATTGTTAATTGAGTGTGAAATGAAAATTGAAATTTTTATTGGGTAGCCATCCATCCATAAAAATGTATGGGTTTTAAGGATGAACTCATGGAAAAGACGAAGATATGTCGATTTCATCACTTTCAATTTCTTGTTCATAACAAACAATACTAATTTCATTTACTTTTTATCTCTCTTTTTCATTATTTGAAATATTTTTCAATTCAAAAGGTGAAAACATATCTCATTCATATGAGGAGATTTTTCGTATGTACTTGTAAGTACTTCTTCTCTTTCATTTTCAATTTTATTTGTTTTCAATAGTTACTTGTTTATGTCGATTTTATGTTTGTTTTCTAGTTTGTTTCATTGATCCCTTTTGAAAATGAAATTGATATGAACACTAAGGTATTCTGGAACTGAATCCTAGAGAACAATTGTTATTTAATGAAAGGCTTTTTAAGATAATAACACATTTATTGACATTGGATCTGATTTGATATTTCTATCTTTCAGGAATCTAATCCCTTTCATTTATCTCTTTAGTTGTTTCTCTTCTCACTTGTCTACATGCGTTTTCGTTAAATATTCTTCTATAAACCATTTTGATTTCTCTTTCCCTCTCTCTTCAACCCTAATAGAAACCTTGAAACCCTAAAAAAATTTAAACAATTCAGCAACCTAATGAAAATGTTCAGGAAAAACTGCTAAGCAAGATCCTTAACATTTCATCTTCTCCTAAAGATGTAATCGTTGAATTGAAAGAACGAGTACCACAACTGAAGAAGAAACTATTGAGTTTCGATCTGAGTGAAGTTTATTGATGGGAGAAATATAAGCTTGGGCCATTTTTGTTACTCTATTTGTCGCTTTACGTGATTACAGCAGAGAGACCAAGTTGACAAATAACAAAATGTTTGAGTTTGAGTTTTCACTTCCTTTGCCAACCTATTTCACAAGTTTTCCTTTTCTTTTCGAAATTGATTTAGATTTTTTTATTAGTATTGTCTGAGTTGGATTTAGGTTCATCAAGTTTGAATTTAGGATTTAGGTTTTTTTTTCTTTTGGAATTGATGTTAAAATTCAGTTATCATATAATAGTATTTTTTTTCAGTTTGTAGTATAAGTTTATATACTTGTTTTACAAGGTTGTAATTAAACAGTTCAGCGGTAGAAGTTATGAGAGCCCTGATGTTGTGATCATTGATGAAGTTGAAATGCAAAGATATTAACATATGGAGAAGTATATTCAGTATTCATGGTGAGTGATAACAATGTTGCATGCGATCAGGGATCAGGATGGTTAGATTTGTTTATGCAGATGTAGGTCTTTATGCTTACTATTATAAAATCCCGATATTGCTTAGGATATGCATGGTCACTTATGCTGCAAATTCATCTTCAACAATATATTTGAGTTATTTTATTAATTCATAGTTTGTATAGTGTGAATTATAACATCACGCAAATTTGTGCTAGTTGTTTTTTTATGTTCTGATATTGTGTTAATGATTACTCTATTTTAGAAAACAATGTGGATTATAATTTCTTGGGTTTAATATACTTCACCCCCTTGCCAATATAGCGAGTTTCGGTTTGGCCCCCTTGAATGTTTTTTTTTAGCAAAGGCCCCTTATAAAACCCAAAACCTAGATTTACCAAACCCTTTTACCACATTTGCTGACTGGGCTTTGACTTGGAGATGATGTGGCAAAAGAGTTATATAATTAATTAATTGAATTATATTTAACGATTAATACCTCCACTTTCCACCACCTCCACCTCCACCTCCACTTCCTCCATATCCACTATCCCAGCTTGCACTGTTCTTCATGTAAACATCTCTAAACATTCATAGCAGCTTCTCCATGTGATCTGTCAGCACTGCAGAGTTTCCTAGCTTTCTCGGGCACGTCAACCAGCCGCAGTGTTGCCATGTCCAAGGCAGCCCTCCCACCAAAAGATGGCTCTCCGTCTTCATTACCATTTATAGTCTGGTTTTGATCTAAACTTGAACCCAATGCTGAAAAAGATAAAGTTGTGCTTAATCTAGCAAGAGTAGCTCTTAAAGATGCTTCGAAGACAGAGGAACTGCTTGTCAAACTATCTGCAACTGTAAGGATCTGCAGTGCCCCTTGGACCATGGACCATTCCTCTTCATTTGAGACCAAATCAACTCTCTGTTCGAAAGATATATGCTAAATCATCACAATTTTCAACTTCCAATTCTCTATTCGAAATTAAACTCAAAGGTCATTTGGAGAGGAAAAAATGAACGAGATATACAAATATCATGATCCAGTGAGACAAGTGTCAGAAGAACCAAGGAACTGATAGTTACCAAAATTATGAGCTGGAAAAATGACTTAAAATGAAACTAAGTATGGTTTGGCAAGGTCAAAGCATTATCGAATAACTTAAAGCACATAAACTCGTATGATCAAAGTAGAGTTGTTTGGTAACGATATTCCATAACATGCTGAAACAGTTTATTCACTAGCTTATAGAGCTTTTTGAGATGCTACTTCAAGTAGAGTTTGAGCAATAACTTATAGTGTATCATTTTTGAGGGATGAGAACGTGAGGTTGAGGGAGAGAGTTTTACGAGATCATTGTTGTTTGAGAGAGAGGGACCGAATTGAGAGTGACCTTGGAAATCATAAGAGTAGACCTTTTGTTGTTGTTTCGGTCAACACAGAGCAGGGAGATCGTGAAAGATGTTACGGCTGAAAGAGGAGATGGTTAGTGCTTTTAAGGTTTCTTTTCTTTGCTTTAAGTCTAGTTGGGCCTTTAACCTAATAATCGACAATCTTGATGTTGTAGTGCATCGTTTGGTTGAAGATGTTGCGTCTAATGCTGGGATAGTGGATATGGAGGAAGTGGAGGTGGAGGTGGAGGTGGTGGTGGTGGAAAGTGGAGGTATTAGTGGTTAAATATAATTCAATTAATTAATTATACAACTCTTTTGCCACATCATCTCCAAGTCAAAGCCCAGTCAGCAAATGTGGTAAAAGAGTTTGGTAAATCCAGGTTTTGGGTTTTATAAGGGGCGTTTGCTAAAAAAAAACATTCAAGGGGGCCAAACCGAAACTCGCTATACTGGCAGGGGGTGAAGTATATTAAACCCTAATTTCTTTTACACATTAGTAACAAGTTGTTGGCTTTTTAACATCTGAAAACAAAACCTCTTAAGTTTAAATAAATATTTGATTTTTTTAATATATATATTGATTCAGTTTATTAACAAATGTCTTGTTGTCATATCACATACGTAACATTAATGTTTTTTCAGAAAATTTAACGATAATAACTAATTTGACTAACGAAACAATTTCTAATGAACTAAAATATAACATTTATTAAATAAGAGATTAAAATAAATTTTAAAATTAAGTTAAATAACTTCCTCACTAATTAAATCTTTATTATATTTAATACATGTTTAGACACACACAACTCTTTGGATGCAGAGTAAAGCTTCCGCCATTTAATTACTAAAAACTAAACTACCCTTCCCTCTACTTAGCATAAAGGATTAAAAAATTGTAAATATTTGCGTCACAAAAAATGAAAAATCATAAAGAGAGGGACATGAATATTGATTATTTGGAATAGTAAATTGTCTCATTCATCCGTTAAAAAAAATAAAAGAAGAGTAATACTAAATAGTATAAGGTTCAATTTCAAAAATTACAAGAATGTTATTTATTTCAATATGATTGGTAGGTCAATAAATCAACTACTATTTATATTAGTTTATGGGATGGTGGTATTAAACTTCTTTTTATAATAATTTATTTAAGAAAAAATATAGAAAAAAAATAATCTTCACTTTTTACTAGGCATGGCAACGGGCGGATCGGGGACGGTTTTTACCTCCCCCAAACCCAAACCCGAATCCCCAATCAATCCCCGTTACCCGCCCCAAACCCAAACGGGGATGGGGAATTAAAACCCAAACCCGTCCTTAACGGGTTCGGGTTGGGTTCGGGTATCCCCGCCCCGCCACCATGTATTTCGTAAAATCAATTTTTTAATAAAAATATTTATTTTTTCGAAAATCAAATTACATTATAAATAACAATATAAAACAATCTCAAAAAAATTTCATACATATATTTCAAATATTTAAAATAATAAATACAAATCAAACTATTAAAACATTAGCCACATATTTAATAATATAAATTATGAAATATAAATAATAATGTACATATTGAAATAAACGGGGCGGGTTCGGGGACGGGTTCGGGGTGGGTACTAGTGTCCCCATTACCCGACCCATCCCCATGTTTTCTAATCGGGGAAAACCCAAACCCGAACCCAAACCCAGTCAAAGCGGGTTTTCCCCGTCAACTTTGGGGTGGGTTCGGGTGGGTACCCGTGGGTCTGGGTTTTATTGCCATGTCTACTTTTTACCAAGACTTTTGCTGACACCTAAATATTCTTCACTTTTATTATCAATTTCTTTAATAAGAATAAGCATTTTCCATAAAAGAAATAGTTTCTATTAATGTGATAGAGAGTAATTAGTGTGTTATTGGAGAATGGAAAAATAGTTAGAACTATTTTTACTAATTAGAAATTGTAGATTGTTGGATGATAATATTAATTAATTAATTAATTAATAATAATAATAATAATAATAATAATTTTGATAATGAGTTGAGGTATTGGAAATTTATCACTACGTGGGGTATTTATTTTAATTACATGTTTAATTTTTATTTAATTAATTACTATTACTAAAAGTAATAGATAATATATATATATATATATATATATATATATATATATATATATATATATATATATATATATATATATATATATATATATATATATATATATCAAGTGAGAGCATTTTAAAATGAGAGATGAAATTATTGGATTCATCAAGAAAGAGAAATTAATAGCAACATTAATGCAGTAATATTCTTTCTCTTGATGAATCCAATGGTTGATATTTATTTTTCTCATCTCTCATTTTAAAATACTCTCACTTGATATACTATATATATATATATATATATATATATATATATATATATATCAATGAAATCTTCTTTTTGAAAAATGAATGAGTTCATATAGTTCTATATTTAGTAATTCCTGAACTCTAGCTTCTATATTGAGGATCATCGAAATAAAAAAATACTATTTCTATGAAAAATACATTGATAGGTATTTCAATGGAGATACTAGAAGGGGACATTAGTTCGTTCTTTAGTTCTTGAATGGATTGGAATAGAAATGGAATAAGAAATCCATTTCTTTGCCTTTTCGATATATATATATATATATATATATATATATATATATATATATATATATATATATATATATATATATATATATATATATATATATATACATGTTCTTCCTACAAGAGTAAGAAGACTCAAAAGTCTTGGTAAATTTATAACACGATATGGTAGTGAGAGTTTGTTCACAATGGTGAGAAGTCTTTACGATGATATTTTGAGGTGATTCAATAAACATGCTCACGCGAGGTAAGATGCTCTGCTGATATTTGGTGATGCTTGGTAGGGGTGATCGCGGTGCGGTTTGGGCGGTTTTGACGAAAAAAATCATCTGAACTGCAAGAGAAAAAATCGTGCGGTTTGGTTTGGTTTGGTTGGCTTTTAAAAAAAATCCGAACCAAACCAAACCAACCTAATGCGATTTGGTTCGGTGCGGTTGGTTCGGTTTTTTAGAAATATTTTATTGAACCATTCATATACATATAGATGATAACATAACTTTGTATTTAGACATTCATACACTATCAAATAACAACAAAACCCGTCATATTTTGACAATAACTTTCTATTTAATATGTAAAAATTAAATTAGACAAAAGTGGAACAATAAACATAAAATAATAGTATAAAATAATATAAAAATTATTAGAATGAAACAAAAAAAAAAAGAAGATACGAGAGATTAGTGAATGTGAAAAAGAAAAAACAAAAGAGTTGAGAGATTAGAGAAGAAGATGTGCCATAAAAACGAAACTGAAATAGGGAACATTTGCATAAAAATGAGAAGGTGAAAAAGAAAAAATATAAGAGAGTAAAGATTATAGAAAAAGAGGGAAGATGTATGTGGCAAAGAAGAAGCGATAATGCTATTAGAGATTTGAGAAGATCGGGACTAAAATCATGTGTAAGGATGAGAAAATTGTTCATAATCATAAGGTTAAGGTATTATAGATTTAAGTTTGGGTTGGATGCGAGTTAAGTAAAAGTTAGGTTGTAACATAATGCGGTTTGATTCGGTTTGGTTCGGTTTATAAAATACAAACCGCAAACCAAACCGAACCATGCGGTTTTGTTAAAAGATGACCCAAACTAATCCGAACCAAATGCGGTTTTTTGCGGTTTCGATTTGGTTTGGTTTGGTTTGCGGTTTTCTATTGGGTTGGTTTGGTTTTGATCACCCCTAATGCTTGGTAGCAAGTACTATGTACTAACGAAGGTCGTGTATTAAAGCTATAATGAGTGTTGCGCTCTTTATGGTGTAAAGTGTGTATTACTTGAACTATTTCTTTTCTCTCAGAGAGGAGATGTACTTATAGAAATTTTTTGGACCTAGTGTTTTCTCGGAAAAAAACTATCGCCGCTTAGTCAATAATGGATAATTGAATCTTTATTTGCAAGAGAGTCATGGTCAACTAATGACCTTGATTTTCTTTCTACTCAAGAAATGTCTTATATCATATGCTCATGTAGGGGCGAGGAAAAATGCAGGGTTGTACAATACTTTTTTTAAGGAGATATTTTATCGCCGCCTATTTTAGAATAGTCCAAGAGGATCGCCTTAGACGAGATTTTTTATAAATAAAACACTAGTTAATGTAAATATTTATTTTAATTATATATTTAATTTTTTATTTAGTTTAGTTAATTACTAGTAATAGAAAATTTTTATATTTATTTAATTTAATTATTATTTATATTAGTATTTAATTTTTTTGCATTTATTTAATTTACTTTTTATTATAGATTTTAGATGAAGATTTAGGTAAAAAAAAAACTTTTTAGGATTATAATAGATAGATATAGATATAGATATAGATTAAGAAAAATTATAAATTTAGATTTTACATATGATTGGATCTGACGGCCGAACCTGCCAGCCATCTTCTCTCTGTATTCTTCCCAACTCTCCAACGCAAACACACAAACCCCAAACCCTCACGCGACGACAACATTCTTATCATTCACAAATTCATAATCAAACATTAATTAAACATGCACGTGTTATGTTAATCTTCTTTCTTTTCATCTCATCATCATTAATTAACTAATAATTAAACAAAAAAAACAAAATAATATTCCTTTCTCTTTTTCTCATATTCTTCTAGGGTTCCCAAATCCGAAACAATAACATAACCATAACCCCATTTTTTCATTCTCTCCGAACCGGAACAATAATGGAAGCTATTCTCTCCGATCCTGAACCGGTTCGGGTCAAGAGAAAAACCCTTCAAACCGTTCTCGAACAGTGTCAGCGAGCCCTTGAACTCATCAACAACGACGCTTCCGATCAAGTTTCCGATCAAGCTTCCGATCAAGACGCCGACGGCCACGTTTCTGATTCTAACGATGATAATCTCCCTTCTACACCTCCCGATCCAGAAGCCGATCAGGTAACTTTTACCTTTCCCTTTTTTGATTCAAGCAAAATAATTGTACAATTTCGACCTGTTTGGATCAATTAGGACCTGTTTGGATAAACAGCTTATTTACATAAGTGCTTAACAAAAAAAACAAAATAATATTCCTTTCTCTTTTTCTCATATTCTTCTAGGGTTCCCAAATCCGAAACAATAACATAACCATAACCCCATTTTTTCATTCTCTCCGAACCGGAACAATAATGGAAGCTATTCTCTCCGATCCTGAACCGGTTCGGGTCAAGAGAAAAACCCTTCAAACCGTTCTCGAACAGTGTCAGCGAGCCCTTGAACTCATCAACAACGACGCTTCCGATCAAGTTTCCGATCAAGCTTCCGATCAAGACGCCGACGGCCACGTTTCTGATTCTAACGATGATAATCTCCCTTCTACACCTCCCGATCCAGAAGCCGATCAGGTAACTTTTACCTTTCCCTTTTTTGATTCAAGCAAAATAATTGTACAATTTCGACCTGTTTGGATCAATTAGGACCTGTTTGGATAAACAGCTTATTTACATAAGTGCTTAACAAAAAAAACAAAATAATATTCCTTTCTCTTTTTCTCATATTCTTCTAGGGTTCCCAAATCCGAAACAATAACATAACCATAACCCCATTTTTTCATTCTCTCCGAACCGGAACAATAATGGAAGCTATTCTCTCCGATCCTGAACCGGTTCGGGTCAAGAGAAAAACCCTTCAAACCGTTCTCGAACAGTGTCAGCGAGCCCTTGAACTCATCAACAACGACGCTTCCGATCAAGTTTCCGATCAAGCTTCCGATCAAGACGCCGACGGCCACGTTTCTGATTCTAACGATGATAATCTCCCTTCTACACCTCCCGATCCAGAAGCCGATCAGGTAACTTTTACCTTTCCCTTTTTTGATTCAAGCAAAATAATTGTACAATTTCGACCTGTTTGGATCAATTAGGACCTGTTTGGATAAACAGCTTATTTACATAAGTGCTTAACAAAAAAAACAAAATAATATTCCTTTCTCTTTTTCTCATATTCTTCTAGGGTTCCCAAATCCGAAACAATAACATAACCATAACCCCATTTTTTCATTCTCTCCGAACCGGAACAATAATGGAAGCTATTCTCTCCGATCCTGAACCGGTTCGGGTCAAGAGAAAAACCCTTCAAACCGTTCTCGAACAGTGTCAGCGAGCCCTTGAACTCATCAACAACGACGCTTCCGATCAAGTTTCCGATCAAGCTTCCGATCAAGACGCCGACGGCCACGTTTCTGATTCTAACGATGATAATCTCCCTTCTACACCTCCCGATCCAGAAGCCGATCAGGTAACTTTTACCTTTCCCTTTTTTGATTCAAGCAAAATAATTGTACAATTTCGACCTGTTTGGATCAATTAGGACCTGTTTGGATAAACAGCTTATTTACATAAGTGCTTAACAAAAAAAACAAAATAATATTCCTTTCTCTTTTTCTCATATTCTTCTAGGGTTCCCAAATCCGAAACAATAACATAACCATAACCCCATTTTTTCATTCTCTCCGAACCGGAACAATAATGGAAGCTATTCTCTCCGATCCTGAACCGGTTCGGGTCAAGAGAAAAACCCTTCAAACCGTTCTCGAACAGTGTCAGCGAGCCCTTGAACTCATCAACAACGACGCTTCCGATCAAGTTTCCGATCAAGCTTCCGATCAAGACGCCGACGGCCACGTTTCTGATTCTAACGATGATAATCTCCCTTCTACACCTCCCGATCCAGAAGCCGATCAGGTAACTTTTACCTTTCCCTTTTTTGATTCAAGCAAAATAATTGTACAATTTCGACCTGTTTGGATCAATTAGGACCTGTTTGGATAAACAGCTTATTTACATAAGTGCTTAACAAAAAAAACAAAATAATATTCCTTTCTCTTTTTCTCATATTCTTCTAGGGTTCCCAAATCCGAAACAATAACATAACCATAACCCCATTTTTTCATTCTCTCCGAACCGGAACAATAATGGAAGCTATTCTCTCCGATCCTGAACCGGTTCGGGTCAAGAGAAAAACCCTTCAAACCGTTCTCGAACAGTGTCAGCGAGCCCTTGAACTCATCAACAACGACGCTTCCGATCAAGTTTCCGATCAAGCTTCCGATCAAGACGCCGACGGCCACGTTTCTGATTCTAACGATGATAATCTCCCTTCTACACCTCCCGATCCAGAAGCCGATCAGGTAACTTTTACCTTTCCCTTTTTTGATTCAAGCAAAATAATTGTACAATTTCGACCTGTTTGGATAAACAGCTTATTTGCATAAGTGCTTAACAAAATAAGCGCTTATGAATAAGCTCGAAATTCGCATGAGCTGATTTTATAACAAATCCATTTAAACTATTTGTTTGTCATTGTGCAGTTGTGTGACTTGCTGAAATCACGACTTGAGTGTCCTGATTTCCTTGAGAAGTTAGAGTGTGCGCAGGCGTCGGTTTATCAGAACACGGGCGGTATGTAACGAATCGTCTTTGTACTCTGTACTCGGTGTTTGGGTTTTAGGATTTTTAATGAGATTTAGCTTGTTTGGATTGTTGTTGTTGCAGAAGAAGGAAGTTCTTGGGATTTGGTGAGTGAAAATGATCTTTGGGAAGGGATTGACTCTGATGAAGAAGATTATGTTCTTGTTAGACAAGATGATATAGTGGATGGAATTGCTTGCTTTATGGCTGCTTATTTGTTGTCCCTTAAGAAAACCAAGGTATGTATTGTTATCTGCATGTTCTTTTGTTACGTTGTTGGGGGCTCTGCGCCATACCTGAGAATTTGATGTGGTATATGGTAGATTTATGCTATAGTCTGAATTGCTATCGTCAGTTGACTTGCAAATTCCACCCTGAAATAGTTACGAGTTTCCTGAAGGATTGTGAGGAGGGAATTATTTTACCCTAACCTTTTCTAAGGTTGTCTAATGTGTCCTTTCTGTTTGCTTTTTCAGCAACCGGGATTATTTGGTATTTAAATGCTTTTGTTTCTTTGGTTCTTCTTAGTCTTACCTTTGTTTAATATTCAAAAAATGCGAAAACCCTTGGTTGATATCAAGAGTATTGTTGACCAAGTTAAAATGGAAACTTGCATGCTTAAAGACTATGTTAACAAAACTTATTTTAATTACAAAGATGTCCATTTTGAAGACCCAAGTGTTTGAATATCAGGAACAGCATTACAGATTGAGCATTGCATTAACAATAACTTCCAGATAGAGACCCTTTCTTCTGTCTACATCACAGGCAGATTTTTTTTGGGGGTGTATAAATCTAGATTGATCTTGCTTCCATCTTATCTTTAAATTATTGAGTATGAAGAATAGTCGGATCATATATTTTCCTTTTCCGTAGTATAATTGTCTGTAGGTTCTTTGCTTTAGTATTATCTAGATTGTGAATTAAATTGTAAGCTCGCACAATTTTACACTAATGCTACCCTTGAACAAGATTGCATGCAAACTTGTGTCTGAGTGGGATTGTAAGGAAAATCAGTTAGATCTGTCTATCTCAATTTCTCTAAGCAATCCCAAAAATGGTGATTTTTTATGTGACCATACAATCTTGCTAGAAAGGAGGCAATTGGATCCTCCTACTAACAATTATTGATACATTTCTATTGAATGATGTGTTTCTTGCTATTCTTTTCTTCCAATGGAATAATTGGTTTTGACGAAGTGATGAATGTCTTTAGCTTTTTTTTACGGTATTTTGGATTTTGAAGTTTTTGGAGGTGTGAAACTGAAGCATGAGGAATATATGTGTTTTTAAAGTTGGTCTATAGGGGATGCTTCTTTTCTTATTAAAACAATTCTTATTTTATGCTTCTTTATTTTTATAGCTTAACATAAAACAAATCCTAATAAATATGTCTCGACTTTGATCTATAATGGGAAATATATTGTATTTGATGCATCTGTTATATCTTAGTTTCTATGGTTGCTTGTCCTTTCTCTAATTAATTGCTTTTTTTCCTGCAGGATTTGACTCCAAATCAACTCCAAGATGGTGAGTTTGATTGCTTCCCTCCTAATAAAACATCTTTTTCTACAGTTATTGTTAAGTTAGATAAAAGATTGGGAATAAATTTCTGAAACTTCATTTTGGCTTGTTTATATCAGCACTCAGCAAGACATTTTCGGTGAAAAAGAAAAAGGGAAAGCTTCGAAAGGCGTGGGATGGGAGCAGATGGGAGCAAAGTTATTTATAATGTTGCATCATGGGGGGCTACAGCCATAGGGTAAGTGGCTGACTCACTTCCTATTCTCTTCAAATATTTAGGAATTGATTAATTCATAATCAAATCAGCGCTATATGGCTGAATTCTGCGTTTAGTGTTGGTTTGTTTTTTGAGGTTGTTGGAATTGGTTTTTTCCTCTCTTTAGTTAACAATTTAATTCTTGACAGGATATATCAAAATCCTGTTATTCTAAGGGCTGCAACTAAAGCATTCTGGACTTCTTGTCAAGTGATATCAAAGCTAATCTGATCTGGCAATGCAGCTTGGAGAAACATTGTGATATAGTTATTTAACTGTTGTACTTTGCTTTGCTTGCTGCTGCATTTCAGTTTGATGTACAGTTAAATTTGTTTGCACTACAGATCAATTGATCTTAATGTAGCTCAATTTGATTTCAATCTTGTAAATATCTCTATTCAAATGCTCCGAGTGCAAATAAGATTCACTATTTCAAGCCTTGAAACATAACCAATCTTATTTATTGTAGGTCGATTCAATTGGATTTCGATCTTGTAAATATCTATTCATATGCTGAGTGCAAATAAGATTCTCTATTTCAAGCCTTAAAATTAACCTGCATTTTTCTCAGTATCATCACTTATGCTTGCTTTGTTGCTCTCTATTGGAAGGTGTTAGATAATCGAAACGCACTAGGCCATTTGTATTTACCTTTATTTTTGGGTGAAGCGGCTTCGACAACATTATACATTTTAAACGTCATTCATCTTAGAGTTTTTGAATCAATGTGTTTCATACATGTTCTTAAACAATTGAGGAAGAAGCTAGTTGATCGAAGTCAAACTATTCCTAAACAATTTGACAGGGGCATACGGTCACAGCGTGAAAAATATCAGAGAATAAAATACAACATATGTCTACGACGACGAGGGGGGTGAATTAGTCACCAACCATAATTGGTTCTTTTAAAAATTAAGCAATTAAAGTCAACTATCAAGTTATTAAAATTTAAAAAAATTGTAAAACAAAAAAGGTATTTTAGTCATTTCATAAACACCATAATTTTTACACTCATTATAACGTATGTTTATGCCACTTGTCCCAAGACATTTTCATTCATATTTCATTCTCTCTCTTTCATCCATTTTCAATTCTTATTTGATCTCATTTCTCTTTCCACATTTATTTTTCATTTTACTTCTAATTACCTTTCTCTCTTTTGACTTTTTTTCTTCAATATTTTCACTTTCATTTTAATTTTCTCTCTCTCAATTTTCTCTTTTTTTTTTCTAAACATAAATATATTAATAAATTTAATTAACATAATTATTAAAAATAATATTTTCAAATGTTAAAATTAATCATAATTATTAAAAAATACAAATGTCAAAATTTTCTACTTTTCCGACTGATCACTATCAGCAAAACACCTATTTTATTTTAGTTAACACTATATTTATTTGAGACACAATTCTTATTTTCAAATGTCAATATTTTTATTTTTCTCACGGGGAACTATCAGCAAATAACTATTTTATTTTGATTAACAATTATCTTTATTTAATATACAAAATTCTTATTTTCAAATGTCAAAATGTCTATTTTTCTCATGGGGCACTATCAATAAAATACTTACAAGTATATTTAAATAAAAATTTTATCGTATTAAATAAATTTGTAACGGGACACGATGAGTTAAATTCATGTAATTTTTATTTATAAATATTACTTTCAATATGTATTTGAGTACAAATTGACCATACAAATTTATTTTAACATATGCAAACGCATGAATATTATTATTCTTTATACAATTATATTTATCATTTAATCTTATAAATATCTAAATAAATTATATATATAGTATCAAATAAATGTACCCGGCAGCACGGGTAGTTTACTAGTTTATTTGAAAAGCAAATTGAGCGCAAGGTTTTTAGCTTAGATCAAAATAATAGCCTAAACGAACCTAGTTATTTAAAATTCGGATATGCGCAAGTCGTATGGAATTAATACAATGATAAAAATAATCAACACAATTATTTCTGAATTAACTATTTACCACAAATCACAATGGTTGCCTATTTTCAATGATGCATTGATAAAATGGAAAACAAGCAATTTATCAAATATTTGGCATGCGATCAATTTTTCAGAATTTTCCTTTAAACTTTATTAATATGAAAAAAGCACTTACAATCAAAGTGATTGTAAGATAATCAACAAAATAATTTTCAACTTTAATAATCAAGCAAAATAATTGTACAATTTCGACCTGTTTGGATCAATTAGGACCTGTTTGGATAAACAGCTTATTTACATAAGTGCTTAACAAAAAAAACAAAATAATATTCCTTTCTCTTTTTCTCATATTCTTCTAGGGTTCCCAAATCCGAAACAATAACATAACCATAACCCCATTTTTTCATTCTCTCCGAACCGGAACAATAATGGAAGCTATTCTCTCCGATCCTGAACCGGTTCGGGTCAAGAGAAAAACCCTTCAAACCGTTCTCGAACAGTGTCAGCGAGCCCTTGAACTCATCAACAACGACGCTTCCGATCAAGTTTCCGATCAAGCTTCCGATCAAGACGCCGACGGCCACGTTTCTGATTCTAACGATGATAATCTCCCTTCTACACCTCCCGATCCAGAAGCCGATCAGGTAACTTTTACCTTTCCCTTTTTTGATTCAAGCAAAATAATTGTACAATTTCGACCTGTTTGGATCAATTAGGACCTGTTTGGATAAACAGCTTATTTACATAAGTGCTTAACAAAAAAAACAAAATAATATTCCTTTCTCTTTTTCTCATATTCTTCTAGGGTTCCCAAATCCGAAACAATAACATAACCATAACCCCATTTTTTCATTCTCTCCGAACCGGAACAATAATGGAAGCTATTCTCTCCGATCCTGAACCGGTTCGGGTCAAGAGAAAAACCCTTCAAACCGTTCTCGAACAGTGTCAGCGAGCCCTTGAACTCATCAACAACGACGCTTCCGATCAAGTTTCCGATCAAGCTTCCGATCAAGACGCCGACGGCCACGTTTCTGATTCTAACGATGATAATCTCCCTTCTACACCTCCCGATCCAGAAGCCGATCAGGTAACTTTTACCTTTCCCTTTTTTGATTCAAGCAAAATAATTGTACAATTTCGACCTGTTTGGATCAATTAGGACCTGTTTGGATAAACAGCTTATTTACATAAGTGCTTAACAAAAAAAACAAAATAATATTCCTTTCTCTTTTTCTCATATTCTTCTAGGGTTCCCAAATCCGAAACAATAACATAACCATAACCCCATTTTTTCATTCTCTCCGAACCGGAACAATAATGGAAGCTATTCTCTCCGATCCTGAACCGGTTCGGGTCAAGAGAAAAACCCTTCAAACCGTTCTCGAACAGTGTCAGCGAGCCCTTGAACTCATCAACAACGACGCTTCCGATCAAGTTTCCGATCAAGCTTCCGATCAAGACGCCGACGGCCACGTTTCTGATTCTAACGATGATAATCTCCCTTCTACACCTCCCGATCCAGAAGCCGATCAGGTAACTTTTACCTTTCCCTTTTTTGATTCAAGCAAAATAATTGTACAATTTCGACCTGTTTGGATAAACAGCTTATTTGCATAAGTGCTTAACAAAATAAGCGCTTATGAATAAGCTCGAAATTCGCATGAGCTGATTTTATAACAAATCCATTTAAACTATTTGTTTGTCATTGTGCAGTTGTGTGACTTGCTGAAATCACGACTTGAGTGTCCTGATTTCCTTGAGAAGTTAGAGTGTGCGCAGGCGTCGGTTTATCAGAACACGGGCGGTATGTAACGAATCGTCTTTGTACTCTGTACTCGGTGTTTGGGTTTTAGGATTTTTAATGAGATTTAGCTTGTTTGGATTGTTGTTGTTGCAGAAGAAGGAAGTTCTTGGGATTTGGTGAGTGAAAATGATCTTTGGGAAGGGATTGACTCTGATGAAGAAGATTATGTTCTTGTTAGACAAGATGATATAGTGGATGGAATTGCTTGCTTTATGGCTGCTTATTTGTTGTCCCTTAAGAAAACCAAGGTATGTATTGTTATCTGCATGTTCTTTTGTTACGTTGTTGGGGGCTCTGCGCCATACCTGAGAATTTGATGTGGTATATGGTAGATTTATGCTATAGTCTGAATTGCTATCGTCAGTTGACTTGCAAATTCCACCCTGAAATAGTTACGAGTTTCCTGAAGGATTGTGAGGAGGGAATTATTCTACCCTAACCTTTTCTAAGGTTGTCTAATGTGTCCTTTCTGTTTGCTTTTTCAGCAACCGGGATTATTTGGTATTTAAATGCTTTTGTTTCTTTGGTTCTTCTTAGTCTTACCTTTGTTTAATATTCAAAAAATGCGAAAACCCTTGGTTGATATCAAGAGTATTGTTGACCAAGTTAAAATGGAAACTTGCATGCTTAAAGACTATGTTAACAAAACTTATTTTAATTACAAAGATGTCCATTTTGAAGACCCAAGTGTTTGAATATCAGGAACAGCATTACAGATTGAGCATTGCATTAACAATAACTTCCAGATAGAGACCCTTTCTTCTGTCTACATCACAGGCAGATTTTTTTTGGGGGTGTATAAATCTAGATTGATCTTGCTTCCATCTTATCTTTAAATTATTGAGTATGAAGAATAGTCGGATCATATATTTTCCTTTTCCGTAGTATAATTGTCTGTAGGTTCTTTGCTTTAGTATTATCTAGATTGTGAATTAAATTGTAAGCTCGCACAATTTTACACTAATGCTACCCTTGAACAAGATTGCATGCAAACTTGTGTCTGAGTGGGATTGTAAGGAAAATCAGTTAGATCTGTCTATCTCAATTTCTCTAAGCAATCCCAAAAATGGTGATTTTTTATGTGACCATACAATCTTGCTAGAAAGGAGGCAATTGGATCCTCCTACTAACAATTATTGATACATTTCTATTGAATGATGTGTTTCTTGCTATTCTTTTCTTCCAATGGAATAATTGGTTTTGACGAAGTGATGAATGTCTTTAGCTTTTTTTTACGGTATTTTGGATTTTGAAGTTTTTGGAGGTGTGAAACTGAAGCATGAGGAATATATGTGTTTTTAAAGTTGGTCTATAGGGGATGCTTCTTTTCTTATTAAAACAATTCTTATTTTATGCTTCTTTATTTTTATAGCTTAACATAAAACAAATCCTAATAAATATGTCTCGACTTTGATCTATAATGGGAAATATATTGTATTTGATGCATCTGTTATATCTTAGTTTCTATGGTTGCTTGTCCTTTCTCTAATTAATTGCTTTTTTTCCTGCAGGATTTGACTCCAAATCAACTCCAAGATGGTGAGTTTGATTGCTTCCCTCCTAATAAAACATCTTTTTCTACAGTTATTGTTAAGTTAGATAAAAGATTGGGAATAAATTTCTGAAACTTCATTTTGGCTTGTTTATATCAGCACTCAGCAAGACATTTTCGGTGAAAAAGAAAAAGGGAAAGCTTCGAAAGGCGTGGGATGGGAGCAGATGGGAGCAAAGTTATTTATAATGTTGCATCATGGGGGGCTACAGCCATAGGGTAAGTGGCTGACTCACTTCCTATTCTCTTCAAATATTTAGGAATTGATTAATTCATAATCAAATCAGCGCTATATGGCTGAATTCTGCGTTTAGTGTTGGTTTGTTTTTTGAGGTTGTTGGAATTGGTTTTTTCCTCTCTTTAGTTAACAATTTAATTCTTGACAGGATATATCAAAATCCTGTTATTCTAAGGGCTGCAACTAAAGCATTCTGGACTTCTTGTCAAGTGATATCAAAGCTAATCTGATCTGGCAATGCAGCTTGGAGAAACATTGTGATATAGTTATTTAACTGTTGTACTTTGCTTTGCTTGCTGCTGCATTTCAGTTTGATGTACAGTTAAATTTGTTTGCACTACAGATCAATTGATCTTAATGTAGCTCAATTTGATTTCAATCTTGTAAATATCTCTATTCAAATGCTCCGAGTGCAAATAAGATTCACTATTTCAAGCCTTGAAACATAACCAATCTTATTTATTGTAGGTCGATTCAATTGGATTTCGATCTTGTAAATATCTATTCATATGCTGAGTGCAAATAAGATTCTCTATTTCAAGCCTTAAAATTAACCTGCATTTTTCTCAGTATCATCACTTATGCTTGCTTTGTTGCTCTCTATTGGAAGGTGTTAGATAATCGAAACGCACTAGGCCATTTGTATTTACCTTTATTTTTGGGTGAAGCGGCTTCGACAACATTATACATTTTAAACGTCATTCATCTTAGAGTTTTTGAATCAATGTGTTTCATACATGTTCTTAAACAATTGAGGAAGAAGCTAGTTGATCGAAGTCAAACTATTCCTAAACAATTTGACAGGGGCATACGGTCACAGCGTGAAAAATATCAGAGAATAAAATACAACATATGTCTACGACGACGAGGGGGGTGAATTAGTCACCAACCATAATTGGTTCTTTTAAAAATTAAGCAATTAAAGTCAACTATCAAGTTATTAAAATTTAAAAAAATTGTAAAACAAAAAAGGTATTTTAGTCATTTCATAAACACCATAATTTTTACACTCATTATAACGTATGTTTATGCCACTTGTCCCAAGACATTTTCATTCATATTTCATTCTCTCTCTTTCATCCATTTTCAATTCTTATTTGATCTCATTTCTCTTTCCACATTTATTTTTCATTTTACTTCTAATTACCTTTCTCTCTTTTGACTTTTTTTCTTCAATATTTTCACTTTCATTTTAATTTTCTCTCTCTCAATTTTCTCTTTTTTTTTTCTAAACATAAATATATTAATAAATTTAATTAACATAATTATTAAAAATAATATTTTCAAATGTTAAAATTAATCATAATTATTAAAAAATACAAATGTCAAAATTTTCTACTTTTCCGACTGATCACTATCAGCAAAACACCTATTTTATTTTAGTTAACACTATATTTATTTGAGACACAATTCTTATTTTCAAATGTCAATATTTTTATTTTTCTCACGGGGAACTATCAGCAAATAACTATTTTATTTTGATTAACAATTATCTTTATTTAATATACAAAATTCTTATTTTCAAATGTCAAAATGTCTATTTTTCTCATGGGGCACTATCAATAAAATACTTACAAGTATATTTAAATAAAAATTTTATCGTATTAAATAAATTTGTAACGGGACACGATGAGTTAAATTCATGTAATTTTTATTTATAAATATTACTTTCAATATGTATTTGAGTACAAATTGACCATACAAATTTATTTTAACATATGCAAACGCATGAATATTATTATTCTTTATACAATTATATTTATCATTTAATCTTATAAATATCTAAATAAATTATATATATAGTATCAAATAAATGTACCCGGCAGCACGGGTAGTTTACTAGTTTATTTGAAAAGCAAATTGAGCGCAAGGTTTTTAGCTTAGATCAAAATAATAGCCTAAACGAACCTAGTTATTTAAAATTCGGATATGCGCAAGTCGTATGGAATTAATACAATGATAAAAATAATCAACACAATTATTTCTGAATTAACTATTTACCACAAATCACAATGGTTGCCTATTTTCAATGATGCATTGATAAAATGGAAAACAAGCAATTTATCAAATATTTGGCATGCGATCAATTTTTCAGAATTTTCCTTTAAACTTTATTAATATGAAAAAAGCACTTACAATCAAAGTGATTGTAAGATAATCAACAAAATAATTTTCAACTTTAATAATCAAGGAAAATATTTATACGAATTGATCAATCAAAAAACTCATTCAACAAATTGCATATAGAATTTAAATGAGAGTAGGAGAGAAAGAGATAGAGAGTAACACAAAGATTTGGTAAGGCAGTTCCCCAAGTCGATCTCGCATGTGAGTACGCATGCCCTCAATTTCAAATGAAATTGGGAAGTTCTTTCTTACTTTGCAAAAGTAACTGTAAAAGAAGTGTTCCGAGAGCAACTGTTACAAACCCTAATTGTTTGTCGTTGATTCAACTCATTCTTCCAATGATCTTTATAACAAGATTCAGCTTGCAATCAATTGCCAATTAACTTTTCGACTATTGTTACTTCTTTGCGTACAAAGCTTTCGTGCACGATCAATTGTAACTATTGTACACAAGACTTTCAATTCAATCCGTCATTCTCACGCTACTCTTTTGTCTAATTTATCTCTAAAGCTTTCATTAGGCGTGATTTCCTCTTAACTTGTCGCAGAACCCCCAAATCAACGGATCTTTGAGGACAAACCCTAACAAATAGTTTTTCTGGATAAATCTCCCTACAAATCTCAACTCAATATTCTCTAATACAACAAACCTAATTGGACGTTATCAAACCTCGTCTAGATGACACCCCGACAAAAGATGATTATGTGTGATTTGTCAATGTGTATGCATAGTTTGGAGGTTGAAGATAAAGAGCAAATGCACTACATATCAATTGATCTTAATGTAGCTCAATTTGATTTCGATCTTGTAAATATCTCTATTCAAATGCTTCGAGTGCAAATAAGATTCACTATTAAGCCCTGAAACATAACCGATTTTATTGTAGGTTGATTCAATTGGATTTCGATCTTGTAAATATCTATTCATATGCTCTGAGTGCAAATAAGATTCTCTATTTCAAGCCTTAAAACTTAACCTGCATTTTTCTCAGGATAATCATTTATGCTTGCTTTGTTGCTCTCTATTTGGAAGGTGTTAGAAAACGGAAACGCACTAGGCCATTTATATTTACCTTTATTTAAATCTGCAGTCTTTATTATATTTTAACTATATTTTAATTCTCCACAATATACTTCACGATATATTGCATGTGGTAAGAGAAGAACCTATTTTATAAATATAGATTAAGAATAAATAATATTTTTGAAAAATTAAACTTAAAATTTTGTGATTTTGTTGGAACTAAACATATTTTATCCTAAAATTTTAGCGGATTAATAATAAACTACTCTAATCCTAAAATTTTAGCGGATTAATAATAAACTACTCTATTGAATTCAACAGATCTACTTAATATAAATGTAAAGAAGTAATGATGATAACCCTAGCAAACTCTAGCTTATGTGTCAATCTCACAACAATCTAAGCTTATGTGTCAATCTCACAAAAATCCAATCTTATTTCAAATTTTAAAAACATAATAAAATTGATATAATTATTATATAATACCAATTTTTTTATCACTAACAATATTTCGTTAGTCATTTATATAAATATTTTATATTAGAGAAGAAATAATAATATTAATATTTTTAATAAGAATAAATTACAATATTTCTTATTCTATTGTATATAATATTTATATTATCCTAATTCTAATTCTTTTTATAAAAAATATTTAATTTACAAATAATAATAATAATAATAATTATAATTATAATTTTCGTTTTATATTTATACAAACAACTTTACCAATCTTTCAACAACTCACCTAATAGCTTTATTAATATGAAATTTTAATAACCAATTCATATTTTAATCTCTGCTATTAGAAATCTCTAACCTCTAATTTCTTTAATTTATAATTACTATGAGACTCTTCTTTAACTCATCGTTATTCATACTTTTATAACTACAAATTATCTTTTAATAATCAAAGATAAGTTTAATTGATTTTTGGAGCTACCACAATAATGTTGTCATTATTTCATTATTCAATGTGGAAGTGTAGTACTGGTATATAAAAAACGAAAAACAATGTAATCGCAAGACAAATAAGGTCACTGATATGTTTAATACTTTCCACTAAAAGTGAGAGCTACATCAAGAAAAAAGTCATCATTTATGCATGAATAATTTTGTTTTGATAATTTAATAGTCTAGGTTCTATAATCCTTTCTCCGCTCCTTAAAATATGTCATCTAATGATATTGTTGTCAACCTTTCAGCTTCTAAATGATTTCTTTCTATCTTTTAATCTAACTATTATTTCTTCTAATTTTAAGAAGTTGGCTTTAAATTAGAATTTTATAGGCAGTTGAATGTCCAAACATTTGTAGGCTAAAACAATTTCACAGTTCTAAGAAATTTAGAGACCATGGGATATATGGTGGTGGTTAGCTTGAAAATGGATATGAGCTTGGAAAAATTTGTTTGTAAATTGTCGTGTAATTACAAATCAACACAAGTAATTTATATATATATATATATATATATATATATATATATATATATATATATATATATATATATATATATATATATATATATATATATATATATATATATATATATATATATATATATATTTCTGCAATTTTTATTCCATTATTATTAAATTAAATCGATATTAATACCTAATAATAATTATTAATTATTATAACTACGACTAATCCTAAATATATTATTTGCTCACCACTTTTATACTTTGGTCGTCTATTTCACAAATTCATTTTTTTAAAATTGGCACAATATCATACGAGTAAGATTTTTTCCCCTTATCTCTTCTTAATCGATCAAATTAATTTATATTCTTTTCATTTTTAACACCAAAATAACTCAAATGATTAGAGTCCTATCTTTTCTCAATGATATCACAAATGATTGAGATTAAATTAGCAAATCATAAAAATATAATGATCTCACAAATCATTGAGAACATAACTAAGCGAAAGAAATTTATTTACATTATAATTTAAGTTTTTCTTAAAACTATTTCTTACTTTAAATAGTTTAACATTGTATTACTTATCTTTCTATTTCTATTACATGATGTATTGTTATTTTTGTGATATGATGTTTTTTTTCCTCTTAATTCACATATATTCATACCATCTTTTTTTAAATTCATTTTCTCTAATAGATGTATATCATTATCCACACCCAAAATATAAATCTTTATTATTTTTATATTTTATATTTTTAATTGACATGTGTCTTCATAATTGTTGATTTTTATTTTTATTTTTTGTGCATGAGAATGAAATATACATGTTTTAGAGTTATAGTTAAACTTATAGAAGGTTTGTCTAAAAAATATGTGGCTAATCATTTTTTTTCTTTCTTTTTGTGTAGGAGAACAAAATATACATATTTTATATTTATAGGTCAACTTATAAAAAAATTGTTTAAAAATTTGTGTCTATCCCATTTTTCCATGTATTTTCATATATATATAAATATATAAATTAATTATTTTTATTGAATTTCTCATATTTGTCATCTAATACTAAATTTTCAATGACAATAATATCTCAATAGTTTAAAATTTGCATAATTATGTATACATACCATTAATAATATATTTTCTTTTATGTAGATTATTTATTTATTTAAATGATGACCACATCATTTTAAGAAATGCTAAAAATATATGAGAATATATTAATATTTAAGTGACAATTTTAATTAGATAA
The DNA here is from genome assembly GCF_029867415.1 of Vicia villosa. Taxonomy (NCBI): domain Eukaryota; kingdom Viridiplantae; phylum Streptophyta; class Magnoliopsida; order Fabales; family Fabaceae; genus Vicia; species Vicia villosa. The sequence goes on along the minus strand of NW_026705298.1, from coordinate 356,828 downwards.
TAAATATTTTAGTGAAAATAATATGTCATTAAAAAAACTATTAAAATAAAAAAACACTAAATTTGATTTAAAGAATAACATAATAATATATTTATATAATTATTTTAAATTAACATTAATATTAAAATAATAATAATAATAATAATAATAATAATAATAATAATAATAATAATAATAATAATAATAATAATAATTTTCAATTCTAAGGTACCCGTGCATTGCACGGGCCAACAATCTAGTTTTTTACAAAAAAAATCATGAAGATTGATGGGAAGAGCTTATTATGAAAACTCATACATGTTTTTTTATCTTTAACTAGAGTATTCAGAATTGTCTCTTGAGACAATAAATATTCCATTAAAAAGCGTGTATTCAATGTTTTAAAACTTTAAATATGACATTATTATATTTAATTATATTTAACTTTTTCTAACTATGTCATCGACATTCGACACTAAGTTTCCAGACACTGGCACAAATATTTGTTTTTAAAGGTGTTGTTTAGAACAATGACACGACACAATTTTCTAACAAGACACTAATATGAACACTAGTAATAATTTAAAAAATACTGTAAGACATTGGTAATAATTTATAAAGTTAATAGATTAAACATATCATCGATTTTATACGCTAATACAGACACTTTTTTCAAAGATATTGACTTCAGACACTGATATATGGACACATTTTTTTCCAGAAACATCGGTTTCAGATATCGACACTAACATGAACCCACTTTTTTCAAAGGTGTTTGTGCTATATGGCATACCGTTTTTAATACCACTAAAGAATTCGATTAAATAACTGATGCATGGTATGAACAAATAATATGTTGAGCAAAATTTGGATTGCATTTCTTACAAAAAGGGCAAGAGATTAGATTAATGGAAAGCAAAAAGCTAGTACAAGTATTTAAAAAATGCACTATTTTCCATTTCTCAGTAAGTAAAAATCATATGAATATTGGAGTTCCTTACTCCTGCAGTCCTGCTACAAAATTGGTAACATCATCATATTATTTACATGTGTATTAATGGCCTAATAGTAAAAACTGTTATCCTTGTGGTTAGGTGCATCTTTACATAGCATAGATCGAACTTCCATGATGCATCTAGGTGCCTCCATGTCCTTCTCTTGTATTGCATTTCCTAGAACTTGTTGCATCTGCGATGCAAATGTATCATCCAGAACCTGCACACATACATTCATGTTACAATCCATAGAATCCGGATGCCGAGCGTGCATTAAGAGAGCTTGTTACTTACAGAAACAGCCACCCTTGAACCCTTGTACCACGATCTGTTCTCTTTTCGGTTCTCCAAGAAACTCAAAATTTCCTGTCACATAAAGGACATATTACATGAGCAAATTTTCCATAGAGGTGGAGAAATCCGAGACGGAGGTGAAGTTAGTTACCTGTCCCATTCGATCCCAATAACCTCAACAGATGGAAATGAAAACATGAGTCTCGCAGACACTGTGAATGTGACTTATGGTACTGGCTATCTGCTCTTTCAATGGCAGCATTCTACCTTTTAAATCCGACTCTACCACTGTTTCCTTGGATTCTTGAAGAATCTTTTTTAACTTGGTAGCATTCTGTAACTTTGTCTGAAACAAAATCAAAAGATACATGTTAGCACGCTATTTGACAACACTTTGTACTAAAATGTGTATCGCAGAACAATAGCTTATGTTCAGATTCGGCTAAGCTAGAGCACCGCTATTTGACAACACTAGTCCTCAGCGCACCGAGTATTGAAATAATAACAGCAATAAATTTGATTTCAAAAGTCTACTAACATTCTCGACAAGTTTTTCTACAATTGCCTGCAGGTAGTTTCGGAACTTCGCTCTCAGCATCACTGTCACTTCACTGAGTCGCTCACCAGGTGCTGTATTTCCAGGATTTGGCAAGCAAGAGCCCCATGATTTGAACTGCGATTCAATCCTAGGGCGCAGGGTATCGAGCATTCTCTTCAAAGAATTCAAAAGAATTCCAACCTGTCAAAAGGTAACATGATTTTAATTGTTTGAACAAAGTCTTATCCCAAAGATTATTTTTCTGAAATTCAGCTCACCTCGTCAGGAACCACGTATGCGCATGTAGACCGTTTTGCAAGTTTCTGAACATATTTCAGCCCAAATTTCTTCGGATTCATGTTTTCTTTAAGAGGAGCTAATACATCCGCATATTGTTTATCTAAAGCTTCCACAATGGCCTTTTCAATATCAGCTATTGCCTGTCATAATTTTTTCCATTAGTTAAAATCAACTAAATTACGATGACAGCAAGAAAATTGAATTTTGGCATCATCTAAGATTCACGAGAAAAAGAAAAAAACCAGGACGAGGAAACGGAAAAGTGATAATAAGATTTGACGTACATTTTCTAAAACCATTATATACTCCGGCCAACGGCAAATGATGACCTCATAGTCAGTCAATGTCTCCTTCAGCCGCTCATACATGTCATCAACAAAGGGAGTAGTAGAATGCTGTGTTCTAACACCAGACCACTTCACCTGCAAAAACAAAGCATTTAAAAATCCTGGTCAATATAAGACAATTTTATTAATTAAGTGCGTCCTTCAAAAGGTTCTTTTAAACACTGATCAACAGAGGGTATCATGAAAAAACGACGCGTTAGTGAAGAAAAAAAAGGGTACCTTGTCTAATCTGCAAGACTCTAGCAAAGATTGGCGTTTATCTTGGATCCAAACAAGAATATACAAATGGAACAGCTCTTTTGCATCTACTCCACCTTTGATCGGACTGAGAAGGAAATAAAGTATATGACGTTAACGAAAGGCATTCATTCTTTGACTACGTAATTAGAGCTACGCTCCTAGTCAAATGCTAACACTAGTATAGATCACTTACTTAATATTCCAGGCTGAAAGATCTCTTTGAAAATCTGATGTAGCAATTAGAAGTTCTGCTACGGGTGATGATGGGCCTGTCGGTGGACAAGATATGAGGAAGGCTCGTAATCTGTTGCAAAGCTCTGTGCTGTATATGGAAGCAGAAAGATTTGGCAAGTCTACAAAGCTGTAAAGTGATTCAAATGATGATTTCTATTAGTCAAGTTTCAAACAAACAAAAGTAACCATACCAAGAAAAATCGGTTACCACGTGCACATACAGACTCTAGATAATAGATATTGTTAATGTGACAAACATGCAGCAAATAAGCAAAATTCAAGATGAGAAGCAATGTGCAACATGTATTAAAATTCTAGCAAGCAAAGCAAATACAAGAGAGTTTGAGAAATGAATAATACCTTGGAAGTATATTTTGATTATGAATCTGTATATCTGTATAGATCTCATTCCTAAGATTTGTGCATAGAGTTTTCATCTTCTGGTAAGCAATAGTGATAGTCATGTGATCCATCAAACAACCTTCATTGTTCTGTGTAATATATTCATCTGTATCAGAAAGGTGTCTTCTAGCCCTCTTTTTCGCCGCAACCTGAGGATATATTAATTGTCAATTAAACCGAAAAGTGTATTCGATTAGCGATTGTCATAATCATCATCAAAAACTCAAATTTCTCCAACCTGGAAATAATGACAGAAAGCAGTCTGGGCCTCAGGAGATAGGATATCGTGAAGAAGCTTGTAAAGTTTAACGGCGGGTTCTAAGGCAGGTGCTGCACGATCAGATGCTGGTCTGAAAACCTCGATGATACCAGATAAACACGATTCATCAAGTGACTTGTAATTCTCAAAAGTTAGTGAGAGTATCAGTTCAATTTCTTCCTTGTTTTCTCCTAATAGTCGATTCTGATAAGTTGACAAATTGAGCCGTATTAGATAAGGCACAAAAAAAAGTCAATCTATTTGAAAGTAAGTAAATGCAAATTAAAATTAGTATAATGACTAGGATATAGTCCTTACAAAATAGAGGACATTAATCAATCTTAAGTAACATTGGAGGAATCTTTGGATTGACTTATTTGAGATTATTTGCAGCACAAGTACTTATGGCATGTCGATAAGTTGTTTTCAGAATATTTCCATAAAATCTCTGGGATAGCTTATACTAAAACAATTTGACTTTATTTTTGTTACAGAAATAGATTATACATAAGCACCTATACAATAACGCTTAATTAAGCTGTTTATCTAAACAGGACATGTATCAATAGAATAAAAGAGATGCCAATGATACCTCCTGATGACTCAAAGAAGTCTTGCTATTTCCCTTCATGATAACAGGTGCCAGCAGAGTATATACCAAGTTAAGGCAATCGGCTGTTGGTGTAGCTACGTCCATTACATACGATAGATATCTATTCCAGTAGAAGTGTAGAATATTATGAGTATATGATTAATGCAATAATTTAGAAAAAGTTCAATAAATTAAATAATTTGGTAGAAAATTGGGCATCAACTTCTCATTACCTCAGCTTGGTATATATCTCGGATACGCCATAGTATGAAGCAAACTCTGTCAAGAGCCATTTCCATGGACCATCTAGCAATAGGTTCCTTTGTTGGAAGCCTTGGACTTTCATCGCAACTTCTAAAACTAAGTCGTATGCAACTGTCTCTGCTACAGAACCACACTGAAACCACAAGAGAAAAATGTAATGAGAAATATTCAATTTTGAAACTCGTTGGTATAACAGAAAACAAGCTACTGTTCTTCGAAACTAACCTTGAGATGATTATTGTCATCTGCGCTTATAGTATAAGTTATAGAGAGTTGTATTTTGCCAACAAGCTCATGATCTGGCTCACGATAAATAGGCCACCAACGTACCTTGTCAGCCTGTTTTCAGATTGAACATGAATTATTATATCATAATGATCATCACTTGCGACATGCACTAATAATTTCCTGAAATATAAGTTCAACAAAATATTACCTGATTATCAGTTATGGCGGCCACTTGGACAAGAACACGGCCAAAATGTTTTCCCTTAGAATCTTGAACTTCGATAATCAAATCGTCTCCAAGACTATCTGGAAAGCTGTAAAAGTAAGCAGACTATGTTCAACCACCATTAGCTGTGAACTTGTGAATGTAGAAAAAGACAAAAACGAAGAAAAAAAACTTACAACATGTGAGTTTCAGCAGATCCAGGATGCAACTTAATGGCATCTTCTTCAGCTAAGCTTTTCAGTCTTAAAGAAGACGAGAATGTTTCTGATGATAAACACACACAGAAAATAAAACTGAATGAAATAAGAAAGTTAAAGCCAAAACAAGTGAAATTATAATACCGAAACCTAGGCACTTTAGATGACCCAAATTTCACTTTCACATACCTTGCACAACTTCATAGGATGATGAATTGCTCCGTAAAGTTGTTACACCAACTTTCAGGAGTCCAGAGACTTGCTGTATATAGCGAGTGCTAGCATGCACATATGCCAAGCTTTTGTGAGTGAAGGAGCCATTAGCAGGCAAATGTGGTACAAAGCGAACTTTCCTAAGAGCGTGCCAACCAGAAGATATTTTTGACTGTAAATTTGAGAATTTATATCGTACAGATTCCATTTTAATTTTGTCTGCCACTATTGTTGACATGCTACAGCCAGTAGGAGGTTCGACACCCCTTTTGACTTTACGTACTGAAAAGTGAAGAATGTTTCAAAAGACTCGCTATGGAGAAGTTAAATAATTTGAACAGTAAACAATAACACGAGATTATACCTTGAACCTTCATCTTGCCGATAAGTATTTTTGGTTTAGGTACAACACCCTCACTGGAAAGCTCAGCATTGCATTTCACCAATAATTCCTCTTCGGGTTGAAGTAGCACTTGTCGCAATCTACATATTAAAACTGATTGATTACATCAACACTTTAAGGAGAAGAGAGTAGTAGTGATGGAAGAATTTAGAGTCTTAACTCACCCAAATGCATCCCTTAGTAGAGAACATTCATTTTCCAAGAACATAGGAGCTTCCATACATTGCATTGCCCAAGCATGAAGGCAAAGACGCGCGCAAGCATCGTATGCAATTACTGCTTGCCATGGTCCAAGAGAACTGAAATGAATTTATTTAGTTATATAGTACACATGTGTGAGGAGAAAAATATTCAACATGAACAAGAAGTCTAATATTGATACCTTGCATGAAATGTTGGAAGACGGGGTGGTTGTGGATTAGAAGATGCAGCACCGTCAGAACCAGTAACAGGTCTGTGTTAACACATCAAAGAATAAGATGATATCATAATAAGTGTGTTTTGGACTCATGATAAGCCACCGTTTTTTTGCAAAAGCTTCAAACAAGAACATGGTGCCAACCAACACGATTTTTAAAACTCCCCGCGATTCCAACTATGCACTGAATTAAAACTACTATACATATGTATATGTTGTATGGTTACAATGTCATGTATGTTTAATGAAGATTAAGAAGTCAGTGTTGAGAGGCATGCAATTACTAACTAGATCAAATATACTAACCTAACAAATTTTTCCGAGCTTGCATCTCCATGGTGCTCAAACTTATCCCTGGTTACAGATTTCAAGGTACTTGATTCTGCTTTATTTGGAGTACTACGAGCTGTAGAAGTTGAAATTTGCTCATTAGTTGGTCTTATCTCTTGAGTAGAACCACAAAATGGGGGTGCACTCGGAACGTCGTCATCGTCAGATAATCTTCCATTCTGAAAATTACCATAGCACAGATCACAAAGTTAGGCTAATCTCGGCCAGCCAAAGACACAGACACTTGTAACAATTTGAGAAAGTGAAATATTATTTGAATGTAAACCACATGTGTCGGTGTTATGTTCAGGTGTTATGTTAATGTTGAACGCGCCTTCAATTTGAAGTGCTGGTGCTACTCAGTATTCATTCACCAACTGAATGCAGTAGCAAGCCCAGTAACACCGACGCCTCTGAAAATAGGTGTGTCCTTGTCGGTGTCCAAAATCGACACAAACATTTGTGATTACGTTTAATTTATTCATTTTTTCAAATTATTACTGGTGTCCACGTATTAGTGTCAGTGTCGTGTCCGTGCTTCATAGGTAGCAAGTGCTTAAAAATAAAATAAAGAAAAATTTATAAGGAAATTGCACCTTTTCGGCAGAACTTTGTTGATTCATCCTTGAAGGTACACTGGAAGCATACCCAGCTGACATATAAGCCCTACTTTTCGGAAGAGTGCCGTTGACACTTCCTACTTGTGTCGACGAGAATTCTGAGCTGGCCGCCGAATCCGACGATTCATACTCGGTGAAGCCACTCTGCCTAACATTAGAATCAGCTCTCATCATCGGATCCCTCGCCAATCCCTGTCGTCCTGCCAGTGTTTCTCGAGATGAACTAACATCAGAAAACGTGTAATCACTCGCATATCGAGATCGTGGCATCTGGGAACCATTCCCGTGTCTCCTAGCAACACCATCGGGGATTCTACTGTCTTATGGTGATGACTCCAAAGAATACTTGCCACCATAAGCATCCTCCTCCGAATCAACACTAACGTCCATATCAGTATTCGAACCACTGTCGAACCTCTCCTCTGCTGACACAGTGAACGCATTTGCAGGAAGATGACCACTTCGAAATTTTGCCGGCGGTGGTAATCCAAACCCTCTTCCTCCACCACTCATCATTCCATTCATCGGATCGTTTCGAGATCTCGTTGTAGTAGTGTTTGAGAATGGAACTTCCTTCTAATCAACAACCAAACACAAAAAACAAAATAAAACCCAAAATTAGAATTTCATAAACCTCAACATGATCTCAATGTAGTGTCCTCCGAATTCAATTTCCTTCTAACAATCATCATCAACAACAACAACAACTAAGAAAAAAACACAAAAATAGTAACGACCTAAAAACATAAAAATCAAAACTTTACAAATCACTAACAAAACAAAAGAAAAATCACAACTTTATTAGAATTAAAGTGAATTAAGAGAACCCCATTAATATTATGATAAAACCCATATTAACAAAGCTGGACAAAGCTAAAAAGTGAAAAGAACAGTAATGGTGAAGATTACCTCTCTGACCCATCGAAGTGCATTTTTGTCAAGTCCTTCAGTGAACATGTTAACCTAAACAAATCTGAGAGAACCAAGCTTTCAATGTAGATGCAATAAAAGAATGAAGCTAAAATGCAGAAAAAATGGGAGTGTCAAATGTGAATGAAAAATGAGGGTTTTTGAGTAGTAAAAAAGAGAGAATGAGAAACGGAAAAATGGGTGTGAGATTTGAAGAGAGAGAGAAAAAAAAAGGGTTTGTTTGCTTAATCAAAAAGCTTCCTTTGTTAATGAGCTTAACTCAGAAAAACAAAAAACCACAAAAATTGAGAACACACAAACAACACACTCTCTCTCTACCACTGCTGTTTTGTCTTCTTTGTTTGATGGTTTTTTATTACTTCTTGTTCTTTTATCATCATCTCATAAATTCTAATTTGGGCCGTTTCTATTTTTCACATTATTTTTTGTTTTGGTTTCTTTGATTTTCAACAAAAATATATTTTTTGTTTACTTTTATTTTCAACAAAAAAATATTTTTTGTTTACTTTTGTTTACTCACATATATTGTATTTTTTAGGTTTTGGGAATAAATTATTATGATTAGGTTTTGTATGGCATAAGTTGGTCGGTTGGAATATTTAAAGTATAAATAAATCTTATTGGTATCTATCTTAAATTTATTTGCATGTTTTGTGGATTGTATTTATAGAAATTTGTTATTATTTAAAAAATATTTAAAATATTATTTTATATTAATTTTTTAATTATTTAATATATAATATAATAATTAAAAAAAATTAGTCAGTCCTTCTGAATCACGAAATTAGTTAGTCAATTCACTATGTAGATTAAAATTAATCGACTAAATCTGATAAAAAAAATATATCTAAATTGACTATCATGGTTTTTGTTTTGGAAGACATGAAAATAGTGTTAGAAATATAAAATTAAGTACAATGTATTTCACTTTTTCAAAAACTTTAAATAATTATATATTTTAAAATTGATTTTATTTGATTTTGAACAAATTTAATTTTTTTTAATTTAAACATGAATATCATGTTAAAATTTATTATTAGTTTATTATTATAAAAATATATTTAAATATAAATGCATTTAACTTCAACTCATTTTTAATAAAACTAATTTATAGAATCAGTTCATTCTTAAGTCAATCTTTATCATTACAAAAATAAATATACACTAACTTTATTTCAAGATTAGAGATGGTGACAACATATTTTAATTTTATATATAATATAAAATATATTGAAAACAACTAATTTCTATAAAAAAACAAAAATTAACACAAGATATAAAAATCTAATATTATAGAACAGAAGTTCATATTCATAATAGTAATCATTTAATATAATCAAGCAAAAGGAGTATTTTGGCAAGTTTGTCAAGTGTCACTCCCTTATGCATTCTATCAATTTTTTTCAATTCTATTTATAGTAAATTTTATTACTTATTTATTTATTTTATTTTATTTATTTAATTATTTGGTTATATTTACTTAATTATTTAAATAACAAATTTTTTTTGAAACACGTGAAGTTATTATTATTAGTTTCACTATTGGAAATCTCAACAATACCTTATGAATATACTTTATTCTCAACAATCCCTTATGAATATATTTGTTCTCAACAATAATGGTTGGACCATTGGGAAGATCAAACATATAGCTCATTCAATAATTTAGGTTTTGTTTTGATTCTCACGTTTGGAATTTATTGGGCCAAAAATTAATCAATGCAAAGCTGTCCAAATTCACTCATTCCTCATGCTATAAAACCATACATTCACTTCCTTAAAGTCATCTACAATTCTCATAACAAATCTCTTCCAAATTCCTCCATCATCCTTTCCACGTACAAATACGAAATTCGCTCAACCAATCCTAATCCGCTCGCATGCATCTGCATCAAGCCATCTAATTGTAACAGTAAAATTATATAATGGATTGGGATTAGGGTTTCTGGGGTTGAGGGTATTTTACTTGATGTTTTGATTGTTAAATCGTAGAGGAGAGAAAGGTTTATATCATTAGTTGTATCATTATTTGAATCATAATTGATTTTGGTATAAAACCAAATTTATACAGTAATATCACTAGAGGACGCATAAACCTAACAACGCACAACAACTGTAAAAATCACAAAAACGCCATAAGGAGAGTCCGATCCGTATGCAAGAAGTATAAAAGCAAAAAATTAATATTTACTTTTATTACCAGTTCCCATTAAAACAAACAAACCATTATCAATATATCTCTTGGCATACTATAAATTATGACAATATTTAAATATTAATGAATTGTTATTTAAAATAAGTTATAAAAATTAAAAGAATAATAAATAGAATAAGAGTAATATAATAAAAATTAAGTTCTCTTTCTTCTTTTTATCACATTTTCTTAATCCGTATGAGAAGCTCAATTGCCACAAATAATATAAAACGGATTGAATAATAAATATATTAATAATTAATTTTAATATTGAAACAACATACTCCCTCTGTCCCAAAGTATAAGAGAAATTCTCTTTTTTGATTCATTGAATAATTAATGTATCTCATCCATATATAGACCAAATACATTAATTATTCAATGAATCTAAAAAATGAATTTCTCTTATAATTTGAGACGGAGGGAGTAATAATTATTGGGGACAACTTCTTTACCCATCACAAAAAGTTGGGTAGTGTACATTCAACCATTCATATGATGCCATCTAATTTTAACACAATTAATTATTTATTAAATATTACAATTAATTGTTGTTTTCAAGGTATTTTATACAGGAGGTAAACTTACCCAACTTTTTGAGTTGGGTAGATAAGAACTCACCATAATTATTTATTTTGTAAAATATTTTTTTATGATTTATTATTTACAATAAAAAATCATATGATAATTTAATTTCAAATTCTTATAACTTATTAATAAAAGGTCTTAAAGTGTGATTTATCACATTTTGATTTTAAATTTAAATTCCATTAATAAGGAAACATTTAATAAATAAAAAAAATGAATGGGGTTGAAAATATTCTATAACTTTCCACGTGAACGACAAAATAGGAAAAAATGAAATTTAGAGTCATAAAATAAAATAATATTAGACTATAAATTGAAATCAAATAAGTTAAATAGGTTATAATTTATGAGTAGATCAAAGAATCATGCCATAATATAATGATGGTTTTAGTTTGTGTATTTTCTTTTTAACTTTGTCAGATTTTTTAGACATTAAAGGAAGAGCTAAAGTTTTTGCATTGCTAATAGAAGAAATAAACTTTTTTTTATTAACCATTTTTCGTGTAAAAGTCATAATTATTAATTTTAACGTTAATGTTGTATTAAATTTGACAATAGTAATTTTATAATTAGTATTAAACAAAAAAATATATACTAATTAGTAGAATAAAAAATATATGACACAAAAAGATCTCATTTTATTTAATACAAACTAAATAATTTTTTTTTTACAATTGTTATGATACACAAAAAATGACTAAAAAGATGTTAATAATTATTTTATTAGCCTAATCAATAAATTTATTAAACGAAAGTTTACGAGTTATATATAAAAAAATCTGAATTTAATTTGTTTTGCTGTAGTGAATGAAATAATATATTTTTATCCATAAATCAACTTTTATTACGTATTATTATTACATATTAATATTACCATTATTACATATTATTATTTATAATAAAATATAGTTAAAAAATCAAACTCAAAGGGAAAATATTTAAAAAATAACGTGGAGATTCTATGGTACATGGATCCTCTAAAATGGTAACATTTATACTAAAAGTTGATATAATATTTGTTTTAACAAAAAAAAATGTAAGATAATTATGATGTATAGAAATCACAAAAAAAACAAATGGATAATTATATATTTAATTTATTTTATTATATATTAAATATTTATAAGAAAGATGAATAAATGTAAATGTATTATATATGAATTTATATTCCTATGATATTTTTGTTAATGTAAATTCATACTATATGAATCTTATGTACCTTTGTAAAAAAACAATTTTTAATTTTAAAACTTGAGTCAATAAATAAAAATTATTTTTAATATTTGAAAAATTCTATCTCAAAAGTCAATATTTCTCGGAAAATAAATGAATTATCAAATATTTTTTATTGAATGTTTGAAATGAGAGAAAATATTTTTATTATGTATAAAATTCTATTGAATCCTTTTATCCCATGTCTCGCACGGAGACGATCCAAGGCCGTGAGTATATTTCTAATACTAGTACTTAGACCCGTGCGAGGCACGGGTTAAATATTTTCTAAGTAAAAAAAAAAATTAAATACATTTATAATATAGAAATTTTACGTATAGTTTAGAAATATATTGATATAAATAATTTTGATATAAGTTGCATTTGTAATTTGAAATATAAGTTAATTATTTTGATTTTTTATAATATTATTTAACGGTTTAAAATAAATTTAGATAAAAATATTAAATACAAAAATATTATTTATTTATAACATAAAATTAATAATTAAAGTAGAAAATAAGTATAAATGTGAAATTGAAATAGAAAAATCAAAAAATTTTATAAATGGTAGAAGATAAATAAATTTAATTATAAAGCTATATAAATCACAGAGCTGAGGAGACAAATACTTCAATCCATCTTTTAAACTCCTATCTTATATTATTCAAGTTCTTCAACAATTTTTTAACAAAAAACAAATTAATTAAAATTTATATATTTAAAAATGAAAATAATTCTTTAGTTTTTAAAATATAAAATTGTCACATAAAATTCTTTTGTAACGGTTGTGTTTTGAAATAAAATTCTTTAATATCAAAAGTTATTTCAATTTACTACAAATCTAAAATTACCTAAAAATAAAATACATTAATAGTACATTCATTATAATTAATTAAATTTAAAGATTAAAAAAAATTATTAAAGAAAGAAAATTGATTAAGGAAGATTTAGGTATAATTTCGAAAATATTGTTAATTCAATAAAATTGATTCATTTAATAATAATTGTTAATTTTGATTGATTTAATATTTTATAGATCTAATGGCGTGATTAAATATAATGATCAAAATTTTAATTAATTTTAAAAATTAGCCAAAAATGTTAACTTAGAATTCGACATTCTAATATGATATGAAGTGTTTATAATATTAATAATAATAATAATAATATTAATAATAATAATATAATAGTAATAATAATTATAATAATATGTAATAATATATGTTTTATGTAATAAAATTATATTATGTCATTCACTAAAACAAAAACAAAAAGTTATATATTATTGTCAAACTATATTAGCTTTTAAAATTATTTACAATCACAGTTAATAAATGACTCTTATAATATTGAGTGAAGACCCATTTTGGTCCCTCACAAATATTACACGAGTCAAATTAGTCCTTCACAATAAAATAGACCCAATTTAGTCCTTTATAAAATTTAACTGGATCATATAAGTCATTCTCTTAATATTTTTTTCAAACCGGTTTTTTCTTAGTTTTAAACCGTGACTGTACTGCCACGTTGGATTTTATTTATTTTTCATTTTCTAAATTCTAAATTGATTTTTATTTTTAAATTCATTTTTAAACAATTATAAATTAATAATATAAAAAAGGCAAAATTATTTCTTATAAGGAGTTGAACTCAGGCTCACGTGGTTAATCTTAAACAATTCTAAATTTAAAATAAAAAATACAAAATTTGTATAAATATGGTCTTGAACCTAAGTCTCTTCAGATTAAATGAAAGTCAATTTAATAAAATAGAAATTAATTTGTCTATTTGTAAATGATAGTCATTTTACTAACAATAGATATTGATTTGTCTAGTTGTTATTGATAGTCACTTTACTAACCATGGAAATTGATTTGTCTAGTTGTAAATGATAATCACTTTATTAACAATAGAAATTGATTTATTTAGTTGTAAATGATAGTCACTTTACTAACAATAGAAATTGATTTGTCTTGTTGTAAATAATAGTCACTTTACTAACAATAAAAATTGATTTTTCTAGTTGTAAATGATAGTCACTTTATTGATAGAAATTGATTTGTCTAGATGTAAAGTGAAAATCATTTAACTTGAAGGGACTTGGATTTGAGATCTAATAGGTAAAAATTTATGTATAGAATTTGTTAATATTAGTAGAAATCATGGAAATTACTTGTTTAAAAATAATTTTGACTTTTTTGATATTATTCATTGATAACTACTTAAAAATGAAATTAAAAATAAAAATTAATTTAAGTATTTAAAAAATAAAAAATAAAAAAATCCAACGTGTCAGTCCAGTCACGGTTTAAAAGGATTGAAAGAACCGGTTTAGAAGTAGGAAAAAACCAATTTGAAAAAAATATTAGCAGAAGGACTAATATGATCCGGTTAAATTTTGTAAGGGATTAAGTTGAGTCAATTTTTTTGTGAGGGACTAATTTGACTCGTGTAATATTTATGAGGGACCAAAATGGGTCTTCACTCTATAATATTTAAAAATAAAAAATTGAATGATAATGAAATATATCAAATTAATTGATTGATCATTATTAAGTATAGTAAAAGAATAAAAATTGTCCAAATTTTACCATATCAAATTTTATTGTAACAAATTTATGTATTAATCAAATATTTTTAGAATATTTTAGAATAATTATTAACATTTTATTTTAAAAAATATAAATTTTTTTGATAAACAAATATTTTAATATAATTTATTATAATTTAATGGTGTTTATAATTATAGTTAAAGTCCATAGTAAATAAACTTTATGCACTGTAAACTTTATGTATATTGTTATATATTATGTTATACATTTTTTTATAAGATGAAATTTACTTTTCATGCACAATAAACTTTATGCATATTTAAAAAAAGTTAATAAGTTTAAAATATAAAAAGCAGAAAGAATTTTAAATTCGAGTGTAATATTAAATTCAATATTTATTTATAATTTTTTTTGACTTTATAGCTCTCTGGTTCTTAGAAAAAACGACCATATTAATTCAGAGTTTGCGAACTGACCTACCTTTTTGATGGATTATCATGATGCTTTATTGTTTAATATGTACCACAATCATTCTGAAGTAAGTAATGTTTTTTTATCTGAGTAAGTGACTTAGAATTGAAATTAATTTTCATTATTCATTGAAAATAAAATTTATTTATAATATTTAAAATGATATTAAATGTATAATTTTATATATGATTAAATAATTTTAACATAACCATTTAAATTGGTATTAATATCAATTATATAAATTTAATGGAATGAGTAGTATAGTAAATTGAAATTGGTATCAAATTTGTTGGATCACTACAATTATTTAAATTGAATGTAGTCATTGGATTAAATTTTTTTTAATTAATGTAGTTTTAAATGATATTAGTAGTAATATTTTCAAAATTTTGAAGAGATATATGAAAAATAATATTTTAATAAATCATAAGATTAATAGTAATACATACATTTAATTAATTAAAATAATATTTATAATTATAATGAATATTTTTAATAAATTTTGCTATAAAAGTACTTTAAAATATGTATGTATTAAAATTTTAAATAACTGCAGTCAAATTATTTTGTAGGATGTAATTGTAGTCAAATATATATATATATATATATATATATATATATATATATATATATATATATATATATATATATATATATATATATATATATATATATATATATATATATATATATATATATATATATATATATATATATATATTGAAAACTATTTATTTTGGTCTTAATTTATTTTGGTTTTCTTTGTAGTGCTCAACTCTTTCCATAAATGTATACATCCGGTAAAATATACAATAAAAATAAGATGTTGTTTATAATATTATCATCATAAAAACAAGTAGAAACTACAAAATACAAATATAAAATGTATAATACATATATTACAGAATACATATAGTAATTATAAAATACAAACAAAAATGGATACATCATAATTATCATAATCAAATTTCTCTTTCTAAGATAAATATCAAAATTTTAAGGAGAATAAATTATAGAACGCTTTTAAATTGACTTTATTAAAAATAGAAGAGCATAAGTCTAATAAAAAATTTTCTCTTTATTAGATAAATATTAGACTTATAATGGAAAACTTTTCAATTTTCTATATTGAAAATGGAAATAGAAAAGGTCTACCAAAAAAAGAAAAATAGAAATCCTAAGGATAAAATTGACAGTCTTTTTTCTTGATGATATCATAGATTGTTTTTATTTTTATTTTAATTGTCAATTAAATAAATTTAAAAAGTTGTTAGAAAAAAGAGAATGTTATTTGACCAACCAATTAAAAAACACTCATTATTCGAAATGTTTGGTCATCTAATTAAAAGAAAAGAAATAAAATTAAAAGAATAAAGGAAGAAATAGAATGAGAGAGAGTGATTCAAGACCCAACTCACTTTTTCAACCCTTTCTTTCATGTTGCTTCGTCTTCTTAGTTTCTCCAACAAACAATCCGTCGTAGACTTCCTTGTTAACCTCATATGGCAACAGCAAGCGATAAGTAAAGAAACAACTCTTCCTGTTTTCTTCTACTAATTCTGAATCCTCTCGCCAAAATACCAGTAACACCTACCTACAAAACACCAAATTGAATGAAATCGAACTAAAACCCTTAAAACTCTAAAAAGAAATTAAATGGATAGCAGGAAAAAATTTGCACAATTGGTTGGGGGTTTACAATTAGTACATCATAGGCTACATAACGGTATCAAGAAAATTAGGAAAACATCTATATGGTCGAAGCTAGTCCGACAGAACTCCGACTCCGGCAACGGTGCGGTTCAGGTAGACATCAATTCTTTCTCTACTTTCTTTGTCTCCATTCTTCTTATTCTCTTTCTTCCTGGTTCGAATTCTCTATTCTTGCTCTGACTGCGCGCATGTTTATAGTTAATGCTCAAGCTTTATTAACTTTGCAATGACAAATTAATGGATTAACTAAAGAAGTTTGTAGAATAACGACATGACCCACACCAAATGAATACGAAGAAGAACATGATAAAGGACGATATCAGATTTCAACAAAACCCACAACAATCACAAAATCAGATTTCAACAAATGCAAGATTAGCAAGGAAAACAAAAGAATGGAAGGACCAATGAAAAATATCCTTTTGAACCTAAAAATTCTTTTTGCAGGCTGTAGTATTTTGAAAAGGGTAAATTTGCAAGGATAAAACTCATTGGTATTCAAACGTTTTGATTGTTGCATATCCATTGCATATTGCTTGATAATTATAGTGGATGGTTTTGATAATTATAGTGTAGGGTTTTCATTGTTTACATTGGTAAGTGTTTGTTGTCTTTACGTTTTCCACTGCAATTTCATTTATGCATGTCACGTTGGTAATTGAAAAGTTTTCCTATTATCAAGGGATTTCCACAACATGTTAATTAAATAATTAATTAAATATAAAAATAAATATAAAGATAAATATAGTAATATTTCTATTAATAGCATTTTTAAAAATAGTAAGGACTCTAATATTGTGACAAATGGCAAACTTGCCAAAATACTCATTTTGCTTTATTATATTGTATGATTATATAGTTATTTTGAATTTCGTTATAGTTATACTGATCGGAATCAATCATACTAGATTTAAACCCGAGCCTTGTACGGGTATACACACTAGTTTAGTCTAATAAGCACAAAAATAATTTTTGATGAAGGAAACTCAAACTAGACCCCTTGACCGGTATCACTTATTGCTACTCTTATTATAATATAAATATTAGTAGTTTTTTTATAAAATAAAAAGTTAACTTTTTTCACTGTGAATCAAAAATTCAATACAAGAGAGAACAAGTTGAAAACTACTACGTCTTACTAGTATTTTATTACTTAATACATAAAAGATGTGTGACTGTTTTGTATTTGCAACTCAATTATAGAGGTAAGAACGTTGACATGTAAGGTATTGATTTAATTTAATTGAATGGAGTACTATGTTACGTAAAAAGTTAAATTTATCAGAAAAATTAGATAATCTTGCCGTAATTACAATGGAGAAAAATGTCTCTTTAATATTTGACGACGATCCTTTAAACTTAACACTTAAGTTTAGTATAATAATATGTTGAGGTGAATTTTTTATTTAAACAATGCATATACTCAATTAAAGGGTGATACATATATGATATTTATACATTCTTAAATGAGATAGTTTTGGGTTAAATTAAATTAAAATTCTATATCTTGAAGAGTGGCAGAACAGGCCACTTCAAGAAGGATTGTCGTTTCGATAAAAAGCACAACAACGCGAACGCAAGTGGTTCAGGAAAGGGGTCTAAGGACCAATCCGAAAACCAAGGTCAGAAATCAATTTGTGATTTGAATAGTTTGATTAAACATTCGGTTTCACTAACTTCTGAGGCATTTTATGTGCAGGATGATGCTATCGCGTGGTGGATTGATTCTGGTGCCACAACACATGTTTGCAAGGATCGTTTCTGGTTCAAGAATCTTGTTCCAGTGGAAGATGGTTCTGTTCTATACATGGGAGATGATCATTTCGCTCCCGTTGAAGGCAAAGGAATCGTGGTGCTAGAATTCAGTTCTGGAAAGACTATTACTTTGTTTAATGTATTGTATGTTCCTAAGTTACGTAAGAATTTAATTTCTGGTCCTGTATTGAATAAGTTTGGATACAAGCAAGTGTGTGAATCCGATAAATATATTTTATCGAAGTCTGGTGTGTTTGTAGGATTTGGTTATTATAATAATGGAATGTTTATGATGAATTTGAATGGAGTTCCTAAAGATTCTGATTCTATATTTATGTCTTCTTCGAATGTTATCAATTTTTCGTTATGGCATGCTCGTTTAGGACATGTACATTATAAAAGAATGCATGAAATTTCTAAAGACGATTTAATTCCTGTTTTTAATGAAAATAACGAAAAGTGTAAAACTTGTTTGTTAACAAAGATCACTAGGCAACCTTTTAAAAGTATAACAAGGAAATCTGTCATTCTTGAGTTAATACATAGTGATTTATGTGATTTGCATTCTACTCCATCATTAGGGAATAAAAAATATTTTGTCACTTTCATTGATGATGCATCGAGATTCTGCTATGTTTATTTGTTGCACACTAAGGACGAAGCCTTAGATAAATTCAAAATTTATAAAACTGAAGTTGAAGTGCAACGGAATGTAATGATTAAAACATTACGTACCGATAGAGGTGGTGAATATTATGATCATGTATTTTTCCAATCCGTAGGAATCATTCATGAGACTACGGCACCTTATACACCTCAACAAAATGGTGTGGCTGAAAGGAAAAATAGAATTCTTAAAGAAATGGTAAATGCCTTGTTATCTTACTCTGGTTTGAGTGAAGGGTTTTGGGGAGAAGCTATGTTAACGGCTTGCTATTTGTTAAATAGGGTTCCAAATAAAAGGAACAAGACTACCCCATATGAACTTTGGTATAAGAAACGACCCAACTTAACATTTCTACGTGTTTGGGGTTGTAGAGCCGTGGTTAGACTCCCGGATCCAAAAAGGAAAACTTTGGGCGAAAAGGGTGTAGCTTGCATCTTTGTTGGATATGCTGAACATTCCAATGCTTATAGGTTTTATGTTATAGAACCTAATGACTCGATTTCTATTAACACAATTATAGAATCAAGAGATGCCATATTTGATGAGAATTGTTTCTCTTCTATACCTAGACCAAAGTTATCTATACCTAATTCGGACGAATCTTTAAGGGATGATCATTCAAATGATGTGCCAAGTGAGACACTTGAACCCCGTAGAAGCAAAAGAGCAAGAAAACCTAGATCTTATGGATCTGATTTTCAACTATATTTAGTTGAGGGATCAAAGGATCAGATTGAAACTCAATACTATTATTGCTATAGTATAGAGGAGGATCCAAGAACGTATGATGAAGCTGTGAAATCTCGAGATTCAAATTTTTGGAAAGAAGCAATTGATGAAGAGATTGGTTCTATCATGGAAAATAATACTTGGGTATTATCTGATTTACCACCAGGCTGCAAACCATTGGGTTGCAAATGGATCTTTAAAAAGAAGATGAAAGTCGACGGTACAATTGATAAGTTTAAAGCTAGATTAGTTATCCAAGGCTTCAGACAAAAAGAAGGGATTGATTATTTCGATACCTATGCTCCGGTTGCCCGTATCACTACTATTAGATTGTTGATTGCCTTGGCGGCTATTCATAATCTAGTGATTCATCAAATGGATGTCAAAACAGCATTTCTGAATGGTGATTTGGAAGAAGAAGTGTACATGAAGCAACCTGAAGGTTTTGTAATGCCTGGTAATGAGCATAAAGTTTGTAGGCTAGTTAAGTCGCTGTATGGGCTGAAACAAGCTCCGAAGCAGTGGCATCAAAAGTTTGAAGAGGTTGTTTTGTCTAATGGTTTCATTCTAAACCAAGCTGACAAATGTGTATATAGCAAATTTGATACATCCGGTAAAGGAGTTTTCATTTGTCTATATGTTGATGACATGTTGATCTTTGGCACCGACCAAAGTCAAGTTGATAAAACAAAGGTTTTCTTGTCATCAAAGTTCTCCATGAAGGATATGGGAGAAGCGGACGTTATTCTTGGTATTAAGATTAAACGGGAGAATAAGGGGATTGTAATTACGCAATCTCATTACATTGAGAAAATACTCAAGAAATTCAATTATGAAAATTGTTCTCCGGTAAGTACTCCCATGGATCCAGGAGAAAAGCTTATGCCAAATACAGGTAAACCTGTGGATCAACTCGAATACTCAAGAGCTATAGGCTCTTTAATGTATGCTATGATTAGCACTAGACCGGATATTGCTTATGCGGTTGGAAAGTTGAGCAGATTTACTAGTAATCCTAGTAGACATCATTGGCATGCAATAACTAGGGTATTCAAGTACTTAAAGGGCACTATGAATTATGGATTGTCATATATGGGATTTCCTTCGGTGTTAGAAGGTTATACGGATGCTAGTTGGATAAATAATGTGGAAGATTCATCCTCTACAAGTGGATGGGTGTTCTTGCTTGGGGGAGGTGCCATCTCATGGGCTTCCAAAAAGCAAACATGTATAACTAGTTCCACAATGGAATCTGAGTTTGTAGCATTAGCTGCTGCTGGTAAAGAAGCAGAATGGCTAAGGAACTGGGTATATGAGATTCCAATATGGCCTAAACCGATATCACCAATTTCAATCCGTTGTGATAGTAGTGCCACACTGGCTAAAGCATACAGTGAAATATACAATGGAAAGTCTAGACATTTGGGTATTAGACATAGTATGATTAGGGAATTAATCATGAATGGGGTGATATCTATTGAGTTTGTTCGGTCGCAACAAAACTTAGCTGACCACTTGACGAAGGGGTTAGCAAGAGACTTAGTAAAGAAGTCGGTAATTGGGATGGGATTAAAGTCCATTTAAATCTATTAGTTATGGTATACCCAATTCCCTTCTAATACAATGTTAGAAGCAGAATTCAATGTGGAAAGATCATAGTTAAAGATTGGAGCAATTGTGTTTATCTTCCCAAAGTATGTGCTCAGACCTGCAAGTGATGGTTAGGTTGAAGTATATCTTCTTAATGGTTCTTTTGAAAAATTGTGAATGCAGGTGCAAGATTAAAAGGATCACCTATGTAAGCATGAAGTTTTGCCG
This sequence comes from Vicia villosa, assembly GCF_029867415.1. Lineage (NCBI taxonomy): Eukaryota > Viridiplantae > Streptophyta > Magnoliopsida > Fabales > Fabaceae > Vicia > Vicia villosa. The sequence continues at coordinate 335,117 of NW_026705298.1, read as the reverse complement.
CTTCAAGAAGCTTGGACTTGGCTTCCTATATGCTTATTAATGGATAAGGACACATGGCTTGTAAAGTGTCAAGTATGAATAGTAGAGTATTGTAAGAAACATATGTGTACTATATCTTTAGATATTCAAATGGATTGACGGGTTCAATCATTATGACACCCCGATTTTCGAATATTTGGAATGTGTATTTGTACTAAGATGAAAATTCAATCGTAAGACATTTTCTTCTATGCATTTGTTTGATCGTTATACCTGTAAAGTAAAATCAAGGATTATACTAAAATGGGGGGAGTTTGTTGGTGATTTTAGTATCATCAATGCATTTTGGTAGTAATGTGATTTACTATAGGCCAATGCAATTACGCGTTAAGTTTGAAACGAGTTAGGGTAGTGCGGAGTGCACGCTCGTCAAGCCAAACGTATAATTGAATATGAGTAATAGAAACGGGGTTCCAAGGGGCGGAGCCCCTGGCGGGGTGCGGGGCAGCGCCCCGTCGGGGTCCAAGGGGCGGAGCCCCTGGCGGGGTGCGGGGCAGCGCCCTGCCAGGGTCCAAGGGGCAGCGCCCCTGGCTGGGGTCCCGCTGGTGTGTTTTCCGAAAAGGTGTGTCTTTTCGCCTCTATTACTGGTCTCCTATATAAGGAGTCTTTTGGTCTCAATTTGGTTAACGAAATTACACTCTTCCTCTCTACATTCTGATATGTTCTCCATTGTCAGAAACAGATCGTTCTTCAAGAATTATCCCCGCAAAGATTTCGTGAACCCAGACAAAGAATAGGGTCGAAATACTTTGTTCGGAAAGTGAACAAACACGATTCTTGAAGATATCCAGGATTATCATACCATATTTCTAACATTTAATTCATAAGCATGCATTAAAATGAAAACGGACTTGAATTAAACTAAAAAGTCTATATCATAAAGAAATTTGATTTGGTCCATATCATGCATTCAAATCAAATCATAACGTCATTTTTATAAATTAACCCATCCTTATTCAATGTTTGAGCTTGAAGAGCACATTGATAAAAACAAGAGCGCGTTGATAAAAAGAAGAGTGAAGATTTATTTTGATCCTTAAATTGTAGATTATAAATTAATTTGTGTGAAAATAAAAGTCTGTATTTAATCTCTTACAAAATTAAGTCGGATATATTAGTCTCTTTATTAATATTTTTTTCAAATCGGACATATTAGTCTCTTTGTTAATATTTTTTTAAATTGGTTTACTTTCTATTTTAACTGTGAGTGTAATGACACGTGTATTACTTATACCATATGTATTATTTACAAAAGAGACATTTAGGTCTTTACATTAAATTTTTGGGATAATTTGGTCCCTAACAAAAAAATACTATGTTTAATCTCTTACAAAATTTAATTAGACCGTATTAATCTCTTATGTTCAATCATACTACTATTACATTAAAACTAGTGAGCAAAAATTCTACATTACCATCTTCACATATATTATAGATATACCATCATATTCAAAATATTATAGTATCATCAAATTTTAAAATATTGTACCAACAAATAGAACTTCAAAATTCAAAATATTTATATCATCAAATTAAAATCAACAAAACAAACAAAGTGTCATTAAATTATTGAGACAAAACTAAATAAAATAAAAGAAAACTTTAAGGCATGAATCCAAGAGTCGTAGGTCCAATTTGTGGAGGTTGAGATGACTGTGGAGGAAGAAATGGAGGTGTTGATGATCGGGTGGATGAAGTCCCAATTGTTGAAGGACATGCAATGAAAAATGGTGATGGCATCCTAATTAAAGGAGGTGATGGCCTAACAGAAGGATGTGGTGGTGACCTAATATGAGGACGTCCTACAAATGGTGGTAGCATTATTGAACATATCGGACTAATATGGTCCAATTAAATTTTGTAAAGGATTAAATAGGGTTTTTTTGTTAGGAACCAAATTGTCTCATAAAATTAATGTAAGTACCTAAATGTCTCTTTTTGTAAATAATACATATGGTATAAGTAATAAATATGACAATACAACGGTTAAAAAAACTAGTTTGAAAAAATATTAACAAATAGACTAATATATCCCAGTTTAATTTTGTAAAGGATTAAATATGATTTTTTTTCACAAAAATTAATTTGAACTCTGCAATTTTTGTGAGGATCAAAATGAATCTTCACTCTAAAAAAATTGATTTATAACATAATATTTTTCTTTTTATAAATGGATTTTTTGCAATAATAATAGAAGGTTACGATGATTATGATAAAATGGATACGAGCACCAAAGGAAAATCAAATTTACTTTTCCTATTATTTATTTATTGTTATTTGTTTATAAAGGTCTAAAGAAAATTATAAATATCAAAATCCCCTTCGGTAAATATTGTATTTGGATTTTTTTTTCAAGATATTTAATATTTAATAATGCGTTCTTAAATTCTTTCTTTTTAAGTTTTCTATTGAACGAATGTTGTTTTGATCTTTGAATCTTAACGTTATTATTTGTTAGAGATTAAAAATATAATTAATTTATTTGTAAGAAAATGTATTGAAAAATAGATTTATGAATTTCTTTTTTTTAATTATTTTGTTAAAAAATTGAAAATTAAAATATATGGATATGGAAAAAACTCAAACTATTTAACATGAAAATGAAGTAAAGTAAATTATTTTTTTGAAAATTAATTCCAAAATCTTTTATAAAACATTTTTTTTAAATTAAAAATAGAATTTTTTTCTGAAAATGAAAATAATTCTTTCAAAAATAATTTCTAAAGTATTTTATTTATTTAGATCACCGACTAAATTGAAGAAAAATTCCTATGAATCCGAAATTAAAGCGCACGTAGTTTATTTATAGTAAATAAATTGACCAAGTATACAAAGTGGGGGTAATTAATTCATTTCTTTTATTTCAATTTATTGATTCAACCTAAATCTAAACAAACCCAATTTTCATTTTTCAAAAAATTGAATTGAAATTGAAACGTTGTAGTAGTGGGGACACTTTATGGTCTTTTGGTTTTTTTCCTACAATTTTCTAGTGTGTGTAAGCTGCTAATTAGGCAAAAGAGTCTCCACTAGTAGCAGCACAAGCACATGATAGTGGGTCATACACTTCACACATACTCTTTTTTATTTATATATTTATATATTTATATATTTAAAATATGGATATGTTTTTTAGTGATACTCAAAGGTGGGGAAGAATCTATATGGAAGCTTTGAAAGAATTTGGTGACAACGTGAATGACTGAGTTAATGCTTCGTTGACGGCTATAAGGGTCTGTTTGGTTCAACGGAGGGGAGGGGAGGTGAGGGGAGGGAATTTAATAGAGGGGAGGGGAATGGAGGGGAAGGGAGGGGAGGGAATTTAACTAAATATATGTTTGGTTCAAAGAAGGGGAGGGGAGGGGTTTTTACCAACATGTATGTTTGGTTCACAAGGGGAGGGGAGGGATTTTAAAATTAAATTACCTTTTTATCCTTATAAATATTGTTATTTGTTCTTCGTAAAAATAATTCTAAATAACAATAGTATTGAGTAAATTTCCCCAAATTAAAACTTGTTCGTTCATAAATCATACTATAACAGTAAACAACAGCACACATTAGTTGAACTATAGATCTTCAACGCAAATCAAACAATTATCTGATCTTGATGATTCATCTAACCCAATAAAACAATTTTTATAATTAAAAATACATAAAATAATGTTAAAATGTTAAAAAAAAATTGGACAAATAATATTAAACTTAAAATCTTTATTTATAGCATAAACATAATATATTTGCATATTGTTATTATTATTAATAGTATAATAAAAAAATCGTATTACTATCATACATTATAAATAAGAATTGATATAAGGATGTTATTATTATTAAAAAACAACATAATATCAAAAAAGAAAATTCAACAAAATAAAAAGGAAAAAATTCACCTGAGAGCAACAAGGCACAAATAGAACCGCAATGAAACGTGAAATAACATAGAAAAATCTAGTCTTTAATAATTCAAAAAGGACAATCTTGGAATTAAAAAAATAATTGAGGATAAAATAGGAAAAATAATAAAATTTTGATTAATGAATCTTCCCTCCCCTCCAAATCCCCCCAATTTGGAGGGGAGCAAAAAGTGAGTCTAGGAGGGAATTTGCTCCTCTCCCCTCCCCTCCCCTCCCCTCATAAAACATGAACCAAACACATTTATTTATAAACATCCCCTCCCCTCCCCTCCCCTCCCCTCCATCTACTTCCAACCAAACGGACCCTAAGTGAAAATTTGTTGTGAAGTGACTTTAATTTGTATATATTTAAATGTTGGTATTATAAAGATAAACTTTGAAATATTTAATAATTGGCATAGTCCTAGTGGAACTTTGTTGGTAACATGGCAGTAGTAATAGAAGTACCTTATGCATTCGGTATTTTAACTAAAAACTTTTGAATATTTATGTGATTGACGCTCCCACGAACATTCATAAACCAACTTAATACTAATAGTTTTAGTTACTGTATTGTGTTAACCTTAATAAAACTAGCATTTTTTATCACAGACTTTTTTTCAGTACACTCTACTCAATTCTTTAAAATTTTATAAAATTTATATGAAACTCACAAAATTTATAACCAAAGTGTTTTGTATGCAAGTTTGTATTCGACAAGTGTATTTGACATAGTCAAAATATTAAAATTCCGTTAAATTTGATAGACAAAAATATAGTATATAGTTGTTGTATCAAATTCAAAATATAATTGTTAGGGTCGGTCCTGGATTCGGAAAAGAAGGTCTACAGTCCATGATCTCATAATAATGGGGCATCATTTTAAGAACTAAGGAATCTTTAACCTATCCTTATATCTTTTTAGGGATCCCTGGCAAAATTACTTAAATGACTCCATGTTTCGGATATACATATCTGAACGAATCACCATTCATTTTTTATCAGGTTAATTAGAATATGCATTTTCGAAACCACCAAAGATCAATTTCTAATATGCATATGCGAATTATGCAGAACCAGTAGCAAAATCAAATTCATCAAAACCACATACATAATTAGTCGCAATTAACATAAATAGTCGAAAATACATAGATAGTTGAACAGAAATTTAACATTACATATTGTTATAGACGGATAACTAGGGACGTTGCAACATTATGATAACATTTTCTCCCAATCTTCGAAGTTTCACATCCACTTCAATCGGACCCTTATTCGAGTATTGTTAAAAAGCATTTCGCATGACCTTTAAATCGTCATCCATCTTCAGCTCAAACTTGGTGAACTTGATCTTTCCTTCAATGTCCAACGAGGGCGAACGATACTTGACATTGACTACCCTTCGATTTTCTGGATATCGCAAGAGAAAGTTCAGTGTGGTAATCATGTCGGTGAATGGCATGTTCTCATAGACCCGTAACTGAAGTGGCGGCGTGTTACCATTGAAGTAGACAAAAGCAAGGTAGGGATATGTTTGGAGTCATCTTTGTTTGTGGTGTGCAATGTTGAAGAAATAGATTGGGCCACCTATTTATAAAAGATTTAGAGCATTTTGGACCCAATATTTCTTATCTTGCACAAGGAATGTTTCGAATAAACACATCCAAATTAACCTTAAGGTTGTTTCAGATGTATATATCTGAAACAACCCCTATGTTGTTTTTTTTAATACGAAGATTCCACCTCTGGTAAGGAATGTTTCGTCCACTAAATTGATGTAGCTGGAATAAGACACTCCAATTTCAAATAAACCTAAACAAAAGCAAGGTAGGGATATGTTTGGAGTCATCTTTGTTTGTGGTGGAATTGTTCTTTGAATCTGAGGTATTATTGGTGGTTTTATAATAGGCGGTGTACGAGGTGGTTTCGAAGTGCGAGCTCCATTGAAGACACTTGTTTGGGACTTTGATGTCGAAGAATCCGGGAATAGTGAATCAACAACTCCATGATAAGACGAAGTCTGCTTTGTTGAACTGTCATCTTGAGTATTTTTCACCTTTTTAAGTGCAACTTTGGTTTTTACCGGTTGCGATGGAGGTTTTAAATCAGTGGTTTCAGGATATGCAATTTCCCGAAACTGTTTTTTGATGTGTAATTTCATAGTGTCGTCCACTTTATAGAATCTATCCGTGATCACTTCCAACTCGATTGTGATGGTAATATCCGATGAATTTTCCTTCAGAGTAACATAGTCATCAAACTGCGGCTTTTTCAAATGAGTGTATATCTCGTCCATACGAATGAGGGAATTTAGCTTCATCTTCTTTGAAATGATACAATCACATGGAATTCTATAAGTTCTCCTAATTGTACATCCATATTTCGAGCTATCCAGACCCGTTGTTTCAGCATGTTTGGCTTCATGAAAAATATAATTTAATCCCGTCTGGGACATGTTGAGAACCAATTGTGAGTAGAGAATGTTATCTTTGAACCGATGTTCTATAACAATTGTGCTTCGACCAAAAGTACTTTGAATTTTGTTATGTTGATTTCAGAGTATTTGGTTCATCGTGTCCTATTCTCTAGAAATATCTCCCTTGATATCACCCAACCATTTCTTCAACGCCGAATATGCGGATTCGACTTTATTAGTCGTTGTGCTTCCCAAATGTCTAACATGGTACGTCTAAGCACAAACAACTTTCTCTTTCACCTAATCAAGAATAATAGATTCCACATATTTCAAAAAAATCGGGATATTTTACACACAAGTTCCTGAAATGTATCACATTCTCTTTATACAAGTCTTCCATCGAAGAATTTAATATATTCATCCATCCATACATTATCTTCTCCACCATAATAATAGGCTTGACCACTTTTCCGTCTTCATACTTGATTTCTTTGGTGCCAACCGTCGGCTTTAGCCGAGATCTCACATTTTTGTTATATGATGACGACATAGTAACACGTATGATGTAGGAAACACACTTCCTACAACATTCATAAGGGAATTATCTCGGTCGGTTACAATGATACTTGGCATATTTTGTGGATCTTCAACAAACTCTTGCATATACCTAACGCCCATGTAACATTGTCTTATTTCTCCGACTCAAGGAATACAAATCGAACCAAATATGTCTTATATGTAGAAGTAACACCAACAATTTATAGAAGTGAAAGCCTATATTTGTCGGTCTTATACTTTGAATCAATTATAAGAATGGTTGGAAATATGCTGAACAACTTAATACTCTCCGGATGAGTCCAAAAAGTATCACGAACACTAACTTTGTCCTTGCAAACTCTGTACCTTAAAATGTAGTGGATATCATTCAAAAGTTTCAAAAGTTCTTGCATCTCGGTTCTCAGACCTATAATCGTAATATTTTGTTGATAGAGTTCATTATAAACATGCCTTATATTTGAAATACTTTATGGTCTTTTACGTTTCAAATCGGCAAGTATGTTTCTCAGCGCAACTGTAATTACCGACATCTCTGAAATAATCACATTCTCCTTCGGCTTAAGCCGACACATAATCGGGTGGTTGTGTAGTTTGATGTCCAACACATGATTATGTAAACCATAAATGACATTGAACCACCATTTATCATCCATCCTACAATATATACGTAATTTAAACGAACAACCACATTTCCTCGATCAGGTGTCTTCATGTACCAACTTCCAGATTTTAGGAACATACTTTCCACTTCTCTCGCAGACCATCGTAACAAATGCATACCTTCTACTAGTGTCGTTGTCAGACCTTCCAATGACAATGTCAAACCCGAGTTTGCTAGATTCCATTCGGACCCATTCAAGCATATGTTGACGTGTATTGAAAACTTGTTCATTTTAAAATTCTTGTCTAACATCTATCGCCATAATAATTGATTTATTATCGTCCTTCATCTCTTTCAATTTTGGTCCCTCGTTCACATTGTCTGGAACCTTCACTAAAGCTTTCAGGCAGTTGTTTGGGTGCACCATATCTATATTAAAAAAAACATAAAATTGTTAAAGCAGAATTTTGTTTCTGCAACAGATATAGTTTCAGATATGCACTTCCGAAATATGTTAAGTGAGTTTCAGAAATGCATATCCGAAGTGACATTGTCTTTTCATTCAAAAAATTAGAATCAATGTTATGGAATGAGGAGGAAAATTAGAGATTTTTACTTGAAATTGAAGTTTTTTATGCTCCATTTGGCATGATAAACCACTTGGAACTTTGTTTGAAGTAGAAAAAAATGATTGTGAATGGTTGAGGTTTGAGAGGGTTTTGATTATGGAGGGAAGGAATGGATGAAATAATTGTAAGGGGTGATAAAAAATCAGCCTTTTACAGTAAAGGTATTTTCATAAATACATTTCCGTAAATACCTCTGAGATTTAAATCCAACGTTTAAAATATAATAACGTGCAAAAAAGGTTCGTTGGGATATGCATATCTGAAACACTTTATTAAAGATTCATTCGGATATGCATTTCCGAAGAGTATTTTGGAATTTTAGAAGGTGAATTTCACTCTATAAATGTATAATAACATATTCACAAAAATTATGATTAAATTATAATACTGAAAAATTAAAAAAAAAAATTAAAAAAAAATATTTACATTTCCTTTGTTATGGTGCAACGCCTTGATTCTTGTGTTGGAAGGCTAATGTTAGTAGTTCAAACCTTCATCATGCCTTCCAAAATTTTCAATTTTATTATTTTTATTAGAACAACTCAATTATTGTTAATTAGTTCCTTTTTTCATTACAGTTCAATTATCTAATTATATACAGGGACAGCAAAACGGGTCGTCCTTCCCACCCCACCCCGCCTTATGACCGCCAAAAAAAAGGCAGGGCGGACAAGCCCGCCAAGTGAAATGGGCATAAAAATCTAGCTCGTCCCGCCAAGGTGGCGAGTTGGCGGGCAGCAGGTTTGCCCGCCTATTTTTTTATTTATTTATTTTCCATTTTTAATAAATTAATAGGCTTTTTTTATTTTCGCCCGATGATGCATGCGAAATAGAAATTTCTCGTTTGCGATTTCTACACTAGTCCAGCCCCAATTTCCATCCCGAATCTAGAACTAGTACAATCTAAATGCACAAAAATCACCATATTATCATACAACAACAATATATCATCACATATTTTACGGGCATCAAATCATTGTATATTAACATCATCATTTACAAATTCATCATGCTTTTTCATCAATTCATCACACAACAATCATCATACAAAAGAAAACCTTCATCTTCCTTAATCCCCATATAAAATATACTCCCTCCGATCTTTTTTATAAGAGAAAGTTTAATTTTTACATTCATTCAATAATTAATGTATTTAGTTCATAAGTGAATAGATTCTAATTTGGCCACTGGTGCAAAGGTTTCTGTATAGTCAATCCCTTCTTGCTGACTATATCCCTGAGCCACCAGTATGGCTTTGTTTCTTACCACTTCTCCCTTCTCACTGAGCTTGTTTCTGAACACCCACTTTGTACCAATGATGTTGAATCCTTTAGGTCTAGGAACCAAATCCCATACATCATTCCTTGTAAACTGATTTAGTTCTTCTTGCATGGCAATTATCCAGTCTGGATCTTCTAGAGCTTGAGCAACAGAAGTTGGCTCGATCAAAGAAACAAGACCTAATTGACATTCTGCATTGTTCTCAAGGAACGCTCTTGTTCTGATGGGATCATCTTTCTTTCCAAGGATCACATCTTCTGAGTGAGCGGAGGTGAGTCTAGAAGATCTTCTGACTGTTGGCTCTTCAGAAATTTGGAGATTCTCTAAAGATGCAGCAACTTGATCTTCTGATTCTTTGCTTCTTAGACTTTCAGCTTCTGGAGCTTTGCTTCTTGGTTCTACAACTTCTGATAAGTCAATATCTATATCTGCAAAATTCTCAAACTGCTTTGGCTTTTCAAGACCAAGCTTATCATCAAACCTGATATTGATTGATTCTTCTACAACCAATGTCTCAGTATTGTATACTCTGTAGCCTTTAGAGCGTTCAGAATATTCAAGAAGAAAACATTTTTGTGCCTTAGAATCAAACTTACCAAGATGATCTTTAGTATTCAGAATAAAACACACACATCCAAAAGGATGAAAATATGAAATGTTGGGCTTTCTGTTCTTCCACAATTCATAAGGAGTCTTATTTAGAATAGGTCTTATAGAGATTCTATTCTGAATATAACATGCAGTGTTTATTGCTTCTGCCCAGAAGTGCTTAGCCATATTGCTCTCATTGATCATGGTTCTGGCCATTTCTTGCAGAGTCCTATTCTTTCGCTCTACAACTCCATTTTGCTGTGGAGTTCTAGGGCAAGAGAAATCATGGGCAATACCATTTTCTTTGAAGAACTCCTCAAAGAACCTGTTCTCAAATTCGCCACCATGATCACTTCTGACCTTTATGATTTTGCACTCCTTCTCAGATTGGATCTGAGTGCAGAATTCAAAGAACACTGAATGAGACTCATCCTTGTGTTTTAAGAACTTTACCCATGTCCAGCGACTATAATCATCTATAATGACTAATCCATATTTCTTCCCTCTGACAGATGCTGTTTTGACTGGTCCAAACAGATCAATGTGCAGAAGTTCTACCGACCTTGAGGAAGAGACAACATTCTTAGATTTGAATGCAGGTTTGGAGAACTTGCCCTTCTGACATGCTTCACAAAGAGCATCTGATTTATATTTCAGATTTAGGAGACCTCTGACCAGATTTAGTTTGTTAATCTGAGAAATCTTTCTCAAACTAGCATGTCCTAATCTTATGTGCCAGACTCATTGCTCTTCATAAACAGACATAAGGCAAGTCACCTTCTGCTTCTCAAGATCAGAAAGATCAATCTTATAAATGTTGTTCTTTCTCTTGCCCGTAAATAGGATTGAGCCATCCTTCTGACTTACAGCCTTGCAAGACTTTTGATTGAAGATTATATCATAACCATTGTCACTTAATTGACTTATGGACAATAAGTTATGCGTTAATCCTTCTACAAGAAGTACATTAGTTATGGAAGGAGAGTTACCAATACTTATGGTTCCAGAGCCAATAATCTTGCCCTTCTGATCTCCTCCAAACTTGACTTCTCCGCCATACTTAAGCACCAGGTCTTGGAACATAGACCTTCTTCCCATCATGTGTCGCGAGCACCTAGAGTCCAGGTACCATGACATTTTGTGCTCTGCCTTCTTTGCTGCTAAGGATATCTGCAACAGAAATTATCTTCTCCTTAGGTACCCACAATTTCTTGGGTCCTTTCTTGTTAGTTTTCCTTAAGTTCTGATTGAACTTGGGTTTAGCATGATAAGTAACAGGAGGAACAGCATGATATTCTTTGGGTTTGTCAGCGTGATATCTTTTAGATTGTGTCACATGCTTCTTGGTGTGTGTTGTGTTAAAACTCTGTGCATGTGATGTGAGCTTGATATCATGTGAGTGGCCATATTTGAACTGATCATACAATGGCTTGTATGTGATTTTCAAATCATCAACAAGTTCAAATTTATGTGAGGTATCACCCTCATAGCCAAAACCAAACCTTTTGTTTCCAGAGACACCATATATCATAGAAGCAAGATGACTTCTGCCAATACTTCTAGATAGGAACTTTCTGAAGCTCGAGTCATATTCTTTCAGAATATGATTGAGACTTGGAATGGATTTTTCTGATTCAGAAGGAGATCCACTATCTTTGGATAATTTTAAAACTTTTTCCTTCAGTTCAGAATTTTCCACTTCCAGCTTCTTAGTTTCAAATTCAAATTGCTTTTTCAGCTTTTTGTATTTGATACTAAGATGAGCCTTGAGTTCCAGAAGTTAAGTTAAGCTGGAAACTAACTCTTCCCTAGATAGTTCAGAAAATACCTCTTCAGAGTCTGATTCTGATGTAGATTCTGATCCATCATCCACTATAGCCATCAGTGCAAAGTTGGCTTGCTCTCCTTCAGAGTCTGATTCTGATTCTGATTCAGAATCATCCCATGTTGCCATAAGACCTTTCTTCTTATGAAACTTCTTCTTGGGATTCTCCTTCTGAAGTTTTGGACATTCATTCTTGAAGTGTCCAGGCTCATTGCACTCATAGCAGACGACCTTCTTCTTGTCAGATCTTCTGCCACCAGAAGATTCTCCTCGTTCAAACTTCTTTGAACTTCTGAAGCTTTTGAACTTCCTTTGGTCTTCTTCCAAAGAAACCTCATTCAGATTCTTTGCAATCTTGAATGCAGTCACCATTGGACCCCATCTTCTGGGTAAGCTTCTGATGATCTTCTTTACATGATCAGCCTTGGTGTAACCTTTGTCCAGAACTCTTAATCCAGCAGTTAGCGTTTGAAATCTTGAGAACATCTTCTCAATATCTTCATCGTCCTCCATCTTGAAGGCTTCATATTTCTGGATTAGAGCAAGAGCTTTGGTCTCCTTGACTTGAGCATTTCCTTCATGGGTCATTTTTAATGACTCATATATATCATGGGCAGTTTCCCTGTTAGATATCTTCTCATACTCAGCATGAGAGATAGCATTAAGCAAAACAGTCCTACATTTATGATGATTTTTGAAAAGCTTCTTTTGATCATCATTCATTTCTTGTCTTGTAAGCCTTACGCCAGTAGCATTCACTGGATGTTTGTAACCATCCACCAGAAGATCCCATAAGTCACAATCTAGACCAAGGAAGTAACTTTCCAGTATTCAAAGTTTTCACCATCAAATACTGGTGGTCTAGTATAACCATTGTTACCATTTCCATTGTATTGCTCAGCAGAGCCAGATGTAGATGTAGGTGTGTTTGTTGGAATTTCACCAGCCATCTTTTACGGAAGCGTTTTTCTCTTCCTAAATCTTTTCTAAACACGGTTAAGTGCTTGCACCTTAGAACCGGTGCTCTGATGCCAATTGAAGGATAGAAAAACACTTAGAAAGGGGGGGGGGTTTGAATAAGTGTAGCTTTAAAACTTGTAAGATAAAAACAATTTGAACAATGATTTTTATCCTGGTTCGTTGTTAACTAAACTACTCCAGTCCACCCCCTTGGAGTGATTTACCTCACCTGAGGATTTAATCCACTAATCACACTTGATTACAATGGTTTTCCACTTAGCCAACTGCTAAGTCTTCTAGAGTATCCTGATCACAACCTGATCACTCTAGGAACAAACTGCTTAGACAACTTCTAAGACTTGCCAGAGTATACTAATCAACAACCTTATCACTCTAGAACTTACAAATTAATGTAAACAAATTCTTTTAAGAGTTACAATGCTTCTTATAAAGCTATTATCACAACTGTGATTTTCTCTTAAGTTTAAGCTTAAATCTCACCAAGATATTACAACAGCAATGTAGTGAGCTTGATGATGAAGTTTGAGAGCTTTTGAATTTGACAGCAATTATGGATAGTGCGCAAGTGTTGTATATAGCTTCTCATCATAACTTCATATTTATAGGCACTTGAGAAGATTACCGTTGGGAGCATTTAATGCTTTGCGTATTTCGTACAACATTGCATTTAATGTTTCACTCTTTTGTCAACTACCTCGAGCCTTGTTTCCGCTGTGTCTACTGACGTTGCCTTTAATAGCTTCTAACGTTCCTTTTGTCAGTCAGCGTAGCCTGCCAGTCTAGTACTTGCTTCTGATCTGATGTTTGTGTAAACAACGTTTGAATGTCATCAGAGTCAAACAGCTTGGTGCAGAGCATCTTCTTGTCTTCTGACCTTGAAGTGCTTATGAGGGTGATACCATGAGAACTTCAGTGCTTCTGCTTCTGATCTCAAGTTCTTCTGATGCTTCCATAGACCCATGTTCTGATTCTGCTTGACCATCTTCTGATGTCTTGCCAGACCATGTTCTGATGTTGCATGCTGAACCTTCTGAGTCAGTGCTTCTTGCGCTGATTTTGTGCATACTCTTTATATAATTCCTGAAATGGAAATTGCATAGTAGTAGAGTACCACATTATCTCATACAAAATTCATATGCTTGTTATCATCAAAACTAAGAATATTGATCAGAACAAATCTTGTTCTAACAGATAACTCTTCTGGAGACTCTGAGAAGCTCTCACATTCTCTTGAATCAATTTGATCTTCTCTGTGGTCTGTTGGACAATCTCATGTCCATTCACAACACCCTCTCCTGATTCATATCATCACAAAGGTGTTTTACACCCTCTACCATACAAAGCTTCAAACGGGGCCATTTCAATACTAGAATGGAAAATGTTATTGTAAGTAAACTCGATCAACGATAATAAGTCATCACAAGGACCTCCTTGTTCTAGCACACAAGCCCTCAAAAATCCTCCAAAAATTGGATAGTCCTTTTTGTTTGACCATCCGTCTGCGGATGATAAGCAGAACTCAACTTCAGCTTTGTCCTCAAAGTAGTTTGCAAACTCTTCCAGAACCTCGACGTAAACCTGAAATCTCTGTCAAATACAATACTAGACAGAATCCCATGTAAACTAGCAATCCTCTCAATGTAAATCTTTGCTAATTCCTTCAATAAATCAAGTTGGATCGGAATGAAATGAGCGTACTAAGTCAATTCATCCATAATAACCCATATAGTATCAGAACTCTTCTTTGTCCTCAGCAGCCCCGACATAAAATCTATCAAAATACTATCTTATTTCCACTCAGAGATAGGCAACAATTGCATCAAACCCAACGACTTCTGTTGTTCAATCTTTGACTTTTGGCAAGTCAAACAAGAATACACGAATTCAACAACTTCCTTTTTTATTTCAGGCCACCAAAAGATTCTCTTCAAATCTTGATACATTTTAGTAGCATCGGGAGGAATACTCGGACCATTTCGGTGTCCTTCTTCAAGAGTACTCCTCTTGAGTCCATGCACGTCAGGAATACAGATTCTTTTCGGAATCTCATAACACCACCAATCTTGAAATCACCACCTTGACTTTGATTAATTAAGGTTAACCGATCGACCAATTTCAAACCAGTCTTCTGACTTTCTCTGATTTACTCATTTATCAACCAACACCAGTTTTCTAAATTATTAACTATTCTCTCACTTAGATCCTTATTATTTTATAATTTTTATTTACTAGTCACTGCCTTAGTGTTAAGAGAGTGAAAAGCTTTATCTGAGAATTGTGGCGTCTTTCTGTTATGCTAAAATTGTTTTTTTAAAAGAGCAGTTCTCACATGATTTGTAATAGTTTTTAAGGTTGCAAGCTAAACCTGTAAAAAACTTGGTTTAAGTTTGTTGGACTAAACGTGTGGAAAAGATCAAGTTGTTTGTGTAAGGTTATGGGGTTGATCCTATGTGTAACACCCCATATTTTCTAATTTTAATTTAATCGGAAATTAAATTATTATTTAGAATTATTTGGTATTTTTGTTGAACTAATTGGAGGAATTATGGAATATTGGTCTTTGGGCCAAGTGTGGTATTTAGTAATGAGGAGGTGTTAAGTTGTGGAGTCCATTACTAAATTATATTATGTTTTCATAAAACAAGGAAATAAGAGAATATTGGACTTTTGGGGTGTGATGAATAATTAGGGGGTGTATGGAGTAAAAAGCTCTACACTTAGTCCTAATTCTATTATTATTTTATTATTGGAAAAATAGAAAAGAAAGGAACAAGAGAAGAGTTGGGAGAAAAGATTTTGATCGTAGAAGTGAGAAGAGCAAAGGAAAGAGGAAAACCCCAAAGTTCAAGGATCAATTCAAGAATATCCATCAAGGTAAGGGGTGATTACTCTAATTATATGGTATTATGATTTTGATGATGATAGGATTGAATTAAGGGATTAGAATCTCTATTTGGGATGTTAGGTTTTGTGAAATACCAACACTGACATGCATGATTTGATGAATTGACTGCAATTGATGATGTAGTATTGTTACATGGTGTTATGGTATGTTGTTTGTGCATTAGAATCATGTATTTGGAGTATTTTGATGTTATTGGTGAACAATTTCGTAATGGTATGAGTTGGTATGTGTTTGGGATGCATAAAAACCTTAAAAATCATGTTTTTCAGCTATTGGGTTTGTGGGAACTGGTTCCCATGTGGGAGGAACCGGGTTCCACTGTTTTAAAATGTTAAAAATAGCATTTTTGAGTCCAGGAACCGGTTCCCATGTGGGAGGAACCGGGTTCCAGTACAAATTCCAGCAGCACGCTTTGAAAACTATTCTAACTTCAAACAGCTCTAATTTTCAAACCGTAAGTCCGTTTTAGACGCCGTTTTGGACGTTGTTCCTTAAATTGAATACTCTACCATATGAAATAAAGAAAACAACAATAACTTGATTTTATTTTGAAAATCTTGATTTATTTCGTTTATGGCGTGTTTTGTACATTGTGTGCATGATTTGGTTAATGTAACAATGTGGTGATGTTGTAATGATATAACTGTGATTTGACGTTATATGTGGTGTGAATTATATATGATATAATTGTAGATGGTGCTGAAACCGAATATATCATTCGGTGTTGCTTTTGGTGAGTTATTGGTAATGACATTGTTCATTTTGATCATGTGGTGATTGTTGTGATCGTATAATGATAATTGATTTGTTTTGAATGAATGCATGATACATGTACATACTTGTTGGTGATAACTATGTTGAGTTATGTGAGACGATGTTATTCATCGGATCGGTGATGTTGTGAGTATGACATATGTGCGCATTCATTCATACGCATTTTGGTGATGGATCCCGGTGATGTTGTGGACAAATGGTGGGCATAATTCCCATTGTGTGGAATTTGTGCCGGTTGGGCTGTATCTTGGTGATGAATAGATCAGTCGGATAGGTTTAGCCCATGTTTGGTACCACATGCATAAGAGTCTGCATGGTCTTTGTATAAATTGTGACATGTCAGGATGAAATCCGGTGTTATGATTGTGTTGTGTTATTGGTGCATACTTTTGACTTGTGCTTGTGATTGATATGAATTGATAAATCTGAATATGCTAAGTAGGGTGGATAATTGCTTATGAATTCTATATATGATGATTTATAATGCTATTTAATTTATGATGTAGTCTCACCCTTACTTTGATGATTTCAGATTGAAGTAGCGGCTTAAGCGATCGGTGAGGATGGCTTGTAAAGTCATGTCTTTAGTTTTAATAAATAGGTGTCGGTGTCATGCTCTGAGACTTGTAACACTGGGGATCGCATGTTTTTAGAGTTATCATACTCTTTTATTCCTTTATTATTTGGTTTAGATAATTCTCTTTTGTTGGAATAAAAAGGTTTAGATCCTTATGAATGATGTTTCATGGAGTATCCAAATATTATTGATTTTCCGCTCTGATAAAACATGAGTTTGAATGAATTATATGTTGTTTTCTCAGTGGAGCATGATTACACATGGAATGTATAATTGTTTTAAATTGTGACGCCCTTGAATTCATGTTTAACTCTGATTTTCTACTATGTTTTTCGGGGTATTTAGAAGGGTGTTACACTATGCAAAAGTTCAAGTTGGTTTCTAGTGGAAATATCAAGAGGAAACTCTTGGGGCCTGGAAAGTCGTAAGGTTTATGGTCGTACCAGGATAACCTCTAGAGCAATCTTTCTTACTCTATCTCTTTATATACATATCTTTAATCTTTTTCGATGTTTATTTTTTTGCTTATCCCTACTTCTAATATAAATAATTTTAAATCAATCATTTATATGAAAATGTTTTTAAAATCTAAATATCACAATTCACTCTCCATCTTGTGTTTGGATTTATTTGTTCAACAAACTTTTTTTTTTCTTCTCACCTTTTTCATTTTCCAACAAACTTTTTTAGCCCAATCTCATGTTTATGCATTTTATCAAACAAATTAGCCAAATCATTATAATAAAAGCCTTTAGATTCATAAATTTAGGCATCTAACGACTTTGTTAATTAAATCTTCATTTTGAAAATATTTACTTAAAATTCTTAAATGATCAACAATGTGAATAAACCATTTTTTCATATCTTGAATATTTTCTTCAAGATTCATTATAAACAGTTCATACTTACGTATAAATGTGTTCATCATAGCCCTTTTTACCTCAGTTATACCTTAATGGTTAACTTGAAGAGTGTCCCACATTTATTTTGCAGATTTAAGGTATGAAACATTGAAAGACTCATCAATACCTAAAGCGATAATGAGGATGATTTTAGTTTTCAAATTGTACCGCACCTTTTCTTTATACTTATTGGTCCATACGTATCTAGGTTGGTTTTCAAAAACACAATTAACTTGATGTGTGGGAACAGATGATCCATTTTAAAATGTGAATCAAATATGACAATTCATCCCTTGAATAAAGATTTTCATTTTCTCTTTTTTATAAGCATGGTCTTTATCATTGGAAGATGAAAGTTTGTCTATGGAATCGTTTGATCCTAACTCTTAAGACCATTAGTCATTAAATATGAGTTAGGATCTAATACGAATTATTACCCAAGTAATTTCAAACACAGGATAAAGGATGTGGATTGTGATATAAAAAGTTTTTAAAGGCATAAAAAATAAGTTGATTTTAAAAAGGTGAGTAAAATATGAAGAGAAGGACAAGTAAATAGATACAAAAGAACAAAGAGATAACATATTAGAGAAGAACACACTAATTTTATCCTGTTTCAACCAAAAACTAATAGACATACTGAAGGTGCGAGAAACATAAGAAAGAGGGGTATGAATTAGGTTGCACCAAATATAATCTTTTCGCAACTCCAAACACAAAGCTAACAAGTGAATAAAAATTAATGAACACAATTATTTTTATTCTGGTTCACTGTTAACGAAGTTACTCCAGTCCACCCACCAAGGTTATTTGTCTTATCAACAAGGACTTAGTCCACTGTAATCTAACCGATTACAGACAACCACAATAAGCTTATGATTAACCTTGTTGACAATCCCAACACATTCATCTGATCCATATCGTAAAACCATTATGACTACAGACAAATTCTTCTTGGGAATTCTGACTATCTCTCAGTCCCCTATGGCATCTATCAACCACCATTGATTACAAAGTTATGTATATAAAGATGCTTCTAATAGACTGATTAAAATTTTTTAAGTACAATAACACAAAAGTGTTGAAAGAAAGATATGAACAAAATCTCCTTGCTAAAAATACAAAACCATACAAAGAATATCTTAACAGAGTTTTTGCAGCTCTTTGGTGTAGTTTTGCAGAACTAATTAGTTGCATTCAAATTCTTCCAATGACTTTCTTTATAGAGAAGGATAAATCCATTAAATGGTATAATAAGAAATACAAATACAACTATAAAGTCCCCAAAGGTCATGGTGGGAATGGTAGATAACAAGTACAGATAGAATTGTCCCCAACGGTCATTGTGGGAATGGTAGATAACAAGTACAGATAGAATTGCTAAGAGAAACACAATTTACGTTAGTATTTTTATGCTCACCATCACATGCAAGACATTCTTAATCTTCTAAGTCTTTAGATGCTTCTGATTGTATCTTGATTGAAGCATGTTGTATAAGCATCAGAATTTGAGTCTTTAGAGCCTAAGTCTTTGAGTATTCAGAACCTGTTTAGTAAAACATTGTCTTCAGAGTCTTCAACACTTGGTCTTTAGAAGAGATGTCTTCAAATCTTTAGAACCTGTTCAGTAAAATATTATCTTCGGCATCTTCATAACATGGGATACATAAGCAATGTCTTCAGATCTTCAAAACTCGTTCAGCAGAACCTTGTCTTCAGCATCTTCAAAATATGGGACAACAGAAGAAAAGCTTTAGAAGGCCTCCAAAGCTTCATTACTAAAGTCACGATCATAAGCTCTTGTACTAATGTTCCTTAAAACCATTGCAGAAGTAGCATTCAGAATCTTGACTTCCTTTGTAACACACGTAGCGTAGGTATTCTTCCAGAGTGTTGAGTTCAGAATCTGATGATGTCACACGCCTTCTTACCAGAGTCATAACCTGTTTATCAAAATTTACACACTAGACATAACCCATTAGAGTACACGATTGTTCTTTAAGATAACATGTAAAGTTATCATCAAAACTCAAAGTCATGTGCATAACCAATCTTGTCCTTACATATACATCTCGTCCCCAAGGGTGAACCCTTGAGATTTTCAATATCACGGAGCTTTTACAACAGGATCAACCCACAACCTTCTTACACAAAACTCTTATATCAAACTTAACTTGTAACCTTTATATCAACATATTAGTTATAGATCAACAACGACTTACACAAGACAAATCTACTTAAGTGTTTGATCTCTCAACTCTAAAAGAATATTTAAGTGAGTGTAAAAATACTTGTGGATCTATGTGCTTGCAGGTATGAAATATGTAGCAACTTGTTGATTTGGTTTTGATGTTGATAACACTCTCAAGAGAAGTCTCCGTTAGTCTATTTATTCAAGGAATGTATGTTTAGAGGATATCATTTTGACATGATATTGATCAAGTGATGGTTCTTGATGTGATGATCAAGTGACGAGTGCTTGACATGTTGATCAAGTGATGATTCTTAACATTTTGTTTATCAAATAATGGTTCTTGATGTATTATCAAGTGATGATGCTTGATATGTTATCGATCAAGTGATGATGCTTGATGTGTTGAACAAGTAATGATGTTTAATATATGGATCAAGTGATGGTGCTTGGCATGTTGACCAAGTAATGGTGCTTGAAGATTAAGATGTGTTGATTAATATGTGTTGATGAATCCTGAAGATCATCTAATGTAGTGATCAAGTATATGTGCTTGAATATCAAGTTGTGTTGCTCAAGTTGTAGTGATCAAGATTTTTGTACTTGGAAATCAAGTTATCTGTGCCTATTTATGGGAGACAATACCTTATATAAGCAAAGATATCTGATCAAGCAGTTTGTCTAATGATAGAGGTTATTATGAAAAGTTATCTCAAGTCTCATTATAATAATATTCAAGGTTTCAATAACGTGCTAAAGTCAAAAATAAAATGGCAAGGAACCATAAGCCTAAGAGTTGTAAAAGAAAAGAATTGTGAAAGCTCGTCGCGTCTGTTAAGGTATAAGATTAAATCTCAACTTTACTAAGGAAAATATCCCTACACCCACTTAAACCTTTTGAAAAGCCTCTCTTGATTTTGTAAATCAACCTAAAAATGTTTTAAGAGTATAGATAATTGATTAAGGAACTGTTCGATCATTTAGAAGCATGCTTTACAAATGGATAATCATTATGCCTAAAGGGTAATTGATTATATCACTTTGTAGTGCCTCAAATCAATTAGAGAAGTACATTAATGACTGGAAACAACTTGGAATCAAAACATTCCATTTTTTGGTTTGATAATCAATTATTAGATGTGCATCATCGATTATCAACATTGAAAAATCCATGGATTGTTTCCATGTTTGAGCCACGTTTTGCCTTATAAATAGAGGGTCAATTTCTCATTTCTCACACACTGGAAAATATATTTGAGATACCTTTCTATCACTCTCTTCCTCTATTTTATTTTCTCACATTTGCCTTACTGCTTTTAAGAGTGAAATATTTATATCTATGAGGTAGTATGAGTTTGGTGCAAAGGCATAATTTTAATTTCTTATTGAGAGAAATTTTGTTTTGGTTGTGAGCTAAACCAAGTCAAAATATCTTTTGTGGTTGTTAAGTTAAAACAAGTAAAATCACTGTTTGGTCGGGGAGGTCTCCGTATTTAAAACTCCTTAGTCGGTTCATGAGCTTAGCCAACTATTAAAAAGCTCTCAGCCGGTATGTGAGCTATGCATACTATTAAAAAGCTCGCAGTTGGTTGTGGAGGTCTCCGTACTTAAAAATTCGTCTTGATTGGGAAGTTATCCATTAAAAAATTAAATACTTGTATAAAAAGGTTAATAGGCATAACCTGTCAAAAACTCACATCATATTGAAAACTCTTAAGAAGGAATTCTTGGGAAAAGGAGTAAGCCATTTCATTAGACCGAACTTATATAATTCCAGTGTCTTTATGTCCTCCCTTAACTCTTTACATTCCATATATTTATTTCTCTTGCAAATCCATTTTCTTATTTATTTTATGTGTTTGTTTTACAAAATTTTTTCAAACATGACTTTTGTAAAAGATTTTGTTTTGAAAATGGTTTTTCAACCCGACATAATTCACCCCGTCTCGTGTTTGAAGCATAATGTCCAACAATATTAAGAGTAAGAAAATGAGCATAAGAAAGATTATTTTTCAGATTTATTGTGCGTTTTCAAATAATTACAAATCCTTATTTTATAGGAATGTCGGTTAGAACTGTCATTGGGGAGTATGATGCGAGATACAAAATACAATTAGATAAATATAAACAGTTGAAATGAAGGTTGGGCATGCTAACATGCATAATTTTAGAATGAATGTCCACTTATTCTCCAGTTGAGTGGACGTCTATAATTAAATCAGACATCAGTCTTATTGAATCTATTATATAAGCGTTCGTTTGGTTACACATTTTGTTTACATTTTCTCGCATCCCGAATCAATTTGACATTACAACTTCAAGCTTCAATTTAGGGGATTAATCTATGAATCCTTAGTGGTTCTCACACACCTTAGTAAAAAATACTAATGCCCATAAACTCCGGAACTTAACCTTCAAACACACCCAAAATGCAACCAAAGTCAAGTTTCAGTCCTAGGCCAGAACATAAGTGAAAATATCCAGATGTCTAGATCTATTTTTTACGGAGAATAAGTTTCGTATATGTCTGATTCATATAATGCACCGAACCTTCCATCTTCCTTATTCTTAATTTCATTTTAGAAAGTTTACTCAGAACCTAAAACAGAGCTTGTGGGCAAACCCAATTTCCATCTTTTTAAAGCTTTCTCGCTACTTATATTTAATTGCACTCAAGACTAAGACAACAATCAACCTCTCTGCTCCATTCAATTGAAAATCGTCGACTACTCACATTTGGTAACTTTTTCATTTTTCATTTTTTTGTTTGTTTTGTGATGTGTTAGTTTGAATTCAAATGCATAATAGGTTGTTTCGTGAGACATGCATGTATATTTTTTGAAGTTTGAAGTTAGAGCATTTGGGTATGCTTTGTTTTTTAGTTTATAAGGTTTTAAGAGGATACAAAAGTTAACTTCCGAGTTTTGTTGTTCTTCATTGCGAAAGTTAACTTCTGAATTTTGTTGTTTTACATTTTTTTCTTCTAATTTTGCCAATTTTGTCCCATGAGTTTGGCTCCTCTGATTATGATTTAATTATTCTAGTGTAATTACAAGTAAAATGTCTGACAATGTAGACATATTATTGCATGGTAGAATGATACAACATACTTCTGTCCTTTAAAGCATCATCTTCCAGAGTTCATAAGTCTCCAACATAATCCTCCCGGAGACATGAGTCTATTGCTACTGCACTAGAAGTCTAACCTACTGCTGTTGTTCTTGATGTTTATCCAGGATGTTCCTCAGACACCTCACTGATTTGTCTATATGTAAACCATGCTGCCAAGAACGTGTGAGATGGAGAGCTAAAATAAATATGTATTTATTCCTTTAAACATATGTGATGTATTTGAAGTTTATGACATTGATGTATTCGCCATGGTAGGAGGATTACAAAGCTGCCAGTTGCCGTAACCTGATGAACCACAATTTCAGAATGTCATGTAAATATCCGGGATGCAAGATTTATCTAGGAATGAGTATACTTTTATTAACCATGGTTTGTTGTGTGCTTTCATCGAGACATGTCTTTCAGAGACTTCTTCATTCCATCTTTTGATCGGTGAGATATTAATCACACTTAATGATGTTTCACCCCTCATACATCTTCCGATCAGGGGAGAATTTTAAACTACTCTAGACTTACTAGACCAGACGTACTGGATATGATGATGCATTATTTGGGAGTTGACCCTAGTGATGCCCAGCAAAAGATGGATGACACTAGAGGATGTCGTGTTAGGTTTGAATTTCAAGAGAGGCTATACAAATATTGCCTGAATGTGACAATTGAGGTTGATGGTGATGATGCACATGTAGCACATCATAAAGTATGTGTATTGAGTTCATATCTCTTGTATCTGATTGACACGTCCATATTCGTGAACAAAAATGCATACTATGTCGATGTCGTCTACATGTGATACTTCATTGACTTAGAGAGGAAATTTATATATAATATTTTGATTATATTTTGTAATCAGTGTATGGTTTTATTGTATTATATAAGTTTTATTAAAATATGTCAAATTTAAAACAAAAATATTGTCCAAAAGAGAAATTTATTGTTTTGAGGATTAACACAAAAGTTAATTTCCATAATATTCACCGAAGTATGAAAATAAACACACTATTATAAGTTCAAAATGTGTCTAACATGTTAGTCTGAA
Organism: Vicia villosa; assembly: GCF_029867415.1. Lineage (NCBI taxonomy): Eukaryota > Viridiplantae > Streptophyta > Magnoliopsida > Fabales > Fabaceae > Vicia > Vicia villosa. Next base: position 310,780 of record NW_026705298.1, on the reverse strand, counting down.
ACTTAACCTACAAATTCACTCTTCAATAATACAGATGTTAACTTTTGTATTATACTTTGCCAAAATAAAGTGAATCATTTACGAAATGTTTTGTGTGTATGAGAGAGCGTCTAAAGGTTAATTTTTATAATATTTCAAAGATATTTTCATATTTCTTAAGGGTGACTCATCACCAGGGGTGGAAGAGCAAACCCCTAAGTTTAAGGTGCATCCGTGCAATATCGTCTCTAATTTTTGAAGACTATTTATACGGTAATCAAAGTTTAGCCATAGCAAAATAATCAGAGATCTTATTTAACTAAAATTTAATCGTGATAATATTTTTATAAATCTCTATTTAGCCACGATTTTGCTATGATAAATTTTAAACCCTATGCAGTAGTTCGTCCAACATACTCTCAAAGATGGCAACGCATGATACTCGAAACAATTCTAAAGATAAGCTTTTAAAAGTGTTTTAAAAGTGTTAGTTTTTCATTTTTTTTATTCATTGACATCAATTTCCAACACACTTTTGAAGGTGTTTCTCTTTTTCTCATTAGCCATTTTGAAATTTCTCCTTATATGCAAAATATATTTTCATCATTTAGGTGCAATTTATTAATCTATTCAATCTCAATCACACTATCATTAAATTATTGACGTAAAAAAAAAAAACAATGGAATATTCACACCTCTAAAAATTATTAGGGCCAAGAATCGCCAACGTGTTCATTCCAAAACCATTTACACTTTATAACAATATAATATTAATTTAATTTAATTTATACATTTATTTAATAAAATTACCCTAAATATTTTTTTTCCTCTAACAATACTAAAAAAAAAACAAAAAACAAAAACAAAACTACATGAAAAACCACGAAAAAAGAACAAGCCTTATCGGAATCAGAAAAATCGACAGAAACATAACCATCCACACAATTCATTTGAAAAATGCCATAAACTTATCCCAATCAATTTTCATAGCCACACTCTTACTTCTCTTCTTCTTTCTCTTCTCTTCATATTCTATCACCAATAAAAATCTAAACTTTTTCTTCACTTCATTTCAATACCCTTTAATCCTTATGCATGTTCCACCTCAATCCAAACACAAAGTTCTTATCTTTACATCACAGGTGCCTTTAATTCTTCAATTTCATGACAATTTCGTTTCTGGGTAGGTTCAATTCTTAGCTTTTGTAGGTTCTGTAACTTGGGTGATGAGGAATTGTTGAAGTTTAACTAGAAAGTTATTGTTTTTTTTTTGGTGTGTGTTGTTGTTGTTGGGTTTTATTATGGTTATATTAGTGGGAAACGTGCAAGGGACAATAAGTTCTCTTGCTTCACCAATGAGTTTAGGGAGTTTCATTGGTGCAAGTAGTTCACATTCTGTTGTTAGAAGAGTTTCTCTTTCTAGAGGGAATTGTGTTAGAGGGAAAAAAAGATGGCATTGTGTTTCTTTGTCTGTTTGTAGATATTCTGTTACCACTACTGATTTTGTTGCTGACCAAGGGAATCCGGTTTCCTTTGATTCTTCTAACAATGGTGATAGTGATAAAGGTGGTGGTGGTGGTGGTGGTGCTAGTGCTAGTTTTGGACTTAAACCTCCTCCTAGGCCTGTGTTGAAGCCCTCTGATAATGACGCGGTTTTAGGATCGGGTTCGTTGAGGAATGGTCAGGGTTCGGATAATGTGGATGAGAGGAATAAGGTGATTGAATCGCTTGGAGATGTTTTGGAGAAGGCTGAAAAGCTTGAAAATTCTAAGCTGGATGGGGGAAGAAGTAATGGTTCGGTAAATAAACCACCGGCTAGACCTGAGATAAATGATAAACCTAAGGATGTTAGACCTGTGAGTTCGTTACAGAAACATAAGTCTAAGACGTTGAAGAGTATATGGCGTAAAGGGGATTCGGTTGCGAATGTGCAAAAGGTTGTGAAGGAAGTTTATAGGCCTAGTGTCAAGAGTAGTGAAGTGGGGGAATCTGTAATTGGGGGAGGGGAGAAGGTAGCATCTGAGTCTCGTGATCTTCAGCCTCCTTTAAGGCCTCAACCGACGTTACAATCTAGGCCTTCTATTGCCCCGCCTCCGCCGCCGCCTGTTAAAAAAGCCGTTATCTTGAAGGATGATAAAGGGCAAGGAGAAACGCCTGTTAAGCCTAAAGAAAAAAAGGCGCCTATCTTGATTGATAAGTTTGCTTCGAAGAAACCGGCAGCTGACCCTGCGATGGCTCGAGCAGTTGTAGCAGCGCCTTCGAGACCAGGGAGGGCCCCTCCCCAAGGAAGGTTTAAAGATGATATCCGGAGGAAAGGTGCTTCGTTTGGGGCAGGACCAAGAAGACGGGTATTCAATAAGGATGGGGTTCCTGATAAGGACACTCGTGGTGCTACAAGAAAAGGAAGGAAATGGAGTAAAGCGAGTCGTAGGGCTCTACGGCTTCAGGCTGCCAGGGATGCTGCTCCGGTTAAAGTTGAAATTCTAGAGGTCAGCGACCAAGGTATGCTGGTGGAAGAGTTGGCATTCAATTTGGCGATCACCGAAGGTGAAATCCTCGGTTCTCTATACTCCAAGGGGGTTAAACCAGATGGGGTACAAACTCTAGACAAAGACATGGTGAAGATGATATGTAAAGATTATGAAGTGGAAGTTATCGATGCCGATCCTTTCACAGTTGAAGGATTAGTGAATAGAAGGGAAATTCTCGAGGAAGATGACCTCGACAAACTCAAAGATAGGCCTCCTGTTATTACTATCATGGGCCATGTTGATCACGGCAAGGTAAGCGATATCACTCTGTTGTATTCTTCATTTATGTCTGATTTTTCTCCCTATATTCCTCCATTTATTGATATTTGTTGGTGTTATCATTTTGCAGACAACTCTTTTGGATTATATACGGAAGACCAAGGTATGGTGAAAATTAAATAAAAACTTAATTTTTCTTTCAGTTCATGGTTATACGAAGGTTGTATGGATGTTTGCTTGTGTTGTGTGAATGATTATGATTATTAATGTTTTTGTTTCCTTGCCGATGTTGCCGTTCCTTATGATCAATGGATTTCAATAGAATGAATTCAGGATTAGTTATAGCTTATAGTAAGAAATTTTTTAATAGGCAAATACTAATTTTTAATTTGGTAGAGGGAGCGAGAATTTGTTAGCGGCAGAGATCGAACCATGGACCTCCTACATAATACTCCTTCACCGTCCTAACCCACTGACACTCTTGCCGTTTCTCTTTGTACCAATAATTAGTAATATATGTTGATTGTGCATTTATGAGATGTTATGCTGTACACTGCCCCCTTCTCCGTCATCTACTTTTTCATAGCGTCTGAATATGGCGAATTATGTAATAATTTAGGCTTTATCTATGGCACTCACATTCAGTTTAAAGCTGATGCAAATAATGTAACAGGTAGCGGCTTCTGAAGCTGGTGGGATCACACAGGGAATCGGAGCATATAAAGTGCAAGTACCTTTTGATGGCAAAACGCTGCCGTGTGTTTTTCTCGACACTCCTGGGCACGAGGTATGCTTGACTTTCTAAACCTCAGGGTTCGGAGTTCAAATCCTCTCAGGGACGATTGTAAAACGACCATTAGTGTTGTTTTACTAATAATGATAATTTCCTATACTTGATATCTATTATATATGTTCCTGTAGGCATTTGGGGCAATGAGAGCCCGTGGAGCAAGCGTAACAGACATTGCTATTATCGTTGTGGCTGCTGATGATGGTATTCGTCCTCAAACAAAAGAAGCTATAGCTCACGCCAAAGCAGCAGGAGTACCCTTAATCATTGCTATTAACAAGGTAGGCCAACACATGTCTCCCATATCATTTTGCAATGCTTATGATTTACTAGGCGATGACATGAGGGATTATTGACACACTATTATTTATTTATTTAAAATAGATAGATAAAGACGGAGCAAATCCAGATCGAGTTATGCAAGAGCTATCTTCCATTGGTTTGATGTCAGAAGACTGGGGTGGCGACATCCCGATGGTTCAGGTTTATATTTCTTATTTTCGTGATCATACTCGTATTTTGTTTATGCTTCTGATAATAACTTATAGGAAGTTATAATTCACTTTCTTTCTCTCTTATAAACAGATAAGTGCTCTTCAAGGGGAAAATGTAGATGATCTTTTGGAAACAATTATGCTTGTTGCCGAGGTAACTTCTTTTCTCTTGTTGACATAGCTAGTTTAACTCACTTAACTCTCAAACTATTCTATTGCTTCATCTGACTATTTCTTGTTTAGTTGCAAGAACTGAAAGCTAATCCTGATAGAAGTGCGAAGGGCACAGTCATTGAGGCAGGCTTAGATAAATCAAAAGGACCGTTTGCGACATTTATTATCCAGAATGGAACACTCAGAAGGGGTGATGTAGTAGTCTGCGGAGGAGCTTTTGGAAAGGTTGGTAGACACGTTAACTTAACTTTAAGTAATTAAATTATGAGCTATTTGCTTTGCTTTCCTCCGAATTCATTTACATATTTTATTACTTCCTTCAGGTAAGAGCTTTATTCGACGATGGTGGAAAGCGTGTCGATGAAGCTACACCTTCTATACCTATCCAGGTTTGTAAATTTTTAAGGTTCTGAATAGATGCTAAAAATCATCCTCGTTCAAAATTTTCTGATTTTTCGGCTGTACATAACTGCAGGTTATCGGATTGAATAATGTTCCAGTTGCTGGTGATGTATTTGAGGTTGTTGAATCCCTTGATATTGCACGTGAAAAGGCAGAGTCTCGTGTTATGTCATTGCGAGATGAACGTATTTCAGCAAAGATGGGAGATGGCAAGGTCACTCTTTCTTCGTTAGCTTCTGCAGTTTCGTCAGGAAAGCTTTCTGGACTAGACTTGCACCAATTGAATATTATTTTGAAGGTTGATCTTCAGGTATGGTCACGGTCACAGTCACGGCTACTACTGTTACTAGAATTTGTACATTCTCTTTGTTGCTGTTAAATTCCGTGTTTAACTTATCGATGTTTTTGTCGATGATATCGTGATGGTGACTAGGGATCCATTGAAGCCGTCAAACAAGCGCTGCAGGTGCTACCGCAAGATAATGTCACGCTGAAGTTTTTGATGGAAACAACCGGTGATGTAAGCACAAGTGATGTTGACCTTGCCGCAGCAAGCAAAGCTATTATTTTTGGATTTAATGTCAAAGCACCAGGCTCTGTAAAAAGCTATGCAGATAATAAAGGTGTTGAGATACGATTATATAAAGTTATTTATGAATTAATTGACGATGTGCGAAAAGCAATGGAAGGACTCCTCGATTCTGTTGAGGTAAATCAACACATCTATTCTTTATGAGCTTTTAAGTTTCCGATGGTTCTGCTGCAATTCTTAACTGCTATCTTTTGCCAGGATCAAGTATCAATTGGCTCGGCAGAATTACGGGCCGTATTCAGAAGTGGTAGTGCTCGCGTTGCTGGATGCATGGTTACAGAAGGAAAGGTTACAAAAGGCTGTGGCATTCGAGTCGTTCGAAAGGGAAAAGTAGTTCATGTTGGTATTCTCGATTCTTTGAGACGGGTGAAAGAGATTGTTAAAGAGGTATGCTTATGTTTCTAGTTTTACTTCCCATTATTAATAGAACCTGTCAAAATCCCACATCAGGCAATATATAGCCTGAACATGTGTTTATAAGTGGAGGCAATCCTCATCCTACAAGCCGGTTTTGTAGGGATGAGTTAGGCCCAACCACATATTTTAACGTGGTATCAAGAGTCTGATAGTTTCAGTAGGCTCGACCACATTTCTTAACATGGTATCAGTGGACCACTTGCTATCAGGTTTCCGCTATCGGGCCATCCTGCTTATGAAATTGTTAATAGTTTTTGGCGACGGTTGCCGTGTATTCCTTCTCTATTAATTTTCTCTTGCTTGTGAACAGGTAAACGCCGGTCTCGAGTGCGGGCTTGCGTTAGAAGACTACGATGAGTGGGAAGAGGGTGATATTCTTGAAGCCTTCAACACAGTCGAGAAGAGAAGAACCCTCGAAGAAGCCTCAGCATCAATGGCAGCCGCAGTGGAAGGAGTAGAAGATAAACAACAGAACGAACAACGAAGCGAGTAACACTACGACGATAAGAATGGTTCCTATCTTGAGAAAACAAGGTAACAACAATTCACACATGATGATATTTTTACATTGAAGATGTTGCAGCTGAGTTGAAAATGATTTGTTCCATTGGTTTGGTTGGTGTAGAAATGTGTATATAACAAAGTAAAATTTAGCTTAAGCTCTTTTGTAAAGAGGGAAAAAAGTTTCAATGCCTTGACCTAGAAATACTTGTAACACCACCACATATAAGACAAGGAAAAAAGAATTGTTGACTTTCTTCTTCATTTTTTGTATGATGCTCTTGATTAATGGATGCATCATCTTATTTTTGATAAAAAGAGAAAAATGGATGCATCATTTTAGAGTTATGGGTGGATGTTTGTGTTTCTTATGTGTTTTGTGACATAGTTGTACAAGTATGAATGGAAACAACTTATATACATGTTTTAATTACAAAATTTCACACACAAAAAAAAAAATCAATGATAAAGATAATATATTTGTAATATAATGTTTTTAAAATTTAAATAAACAGAATTTGCTAAAATCATTTAGTAGTCAACAAACTAATAATGATTTACATTCATATTTTATTTTTTTCCTTCTAAAGAAATAATAATTTTTCTTTTATATAATTTAGAAAAATATTTGTTTCATTACTACTCTTTCCTTTATTTTCTTCATTATTAATGTAGCTATACTATTCATACACCATTTTTTACCCCTTCACCCAATTCACGGTTTACAAATACCGTGGTTAGTTGAGTGTAAAAAGTTGATTAATATAGTTTATAGTTTGGTTAATAAATATTCAAATATTAAAAATAATTTTTAGTTAAAATGTTAATTAATGAATTGATGAAATTGGTTAATTACATAATTTTTATATCGGTTTTTTTTAATCTAGAAAATTTATTTATTTTTAAAAATATTTTTTATATATTTTAATTTTTTTAAAATAAAATACTGTTCACTGTATTGATGAACAACAAATATGGTGTAGTGTATCATTTGAGTGTAAGAATATCATTTCTGTTATTAATATTGGTTTGATGAGATCAGTCCAATGACGTGGGTTTGAGTAGGCACAGAGTTCTAAACTTCACCCTTTAATTGGTTTTTATTCCCTCCATTTCAAATTGACAGTCGTTTAAGGTTTTTGTACACATATTAAGAAATGCAATAATATTGTTATGATATATTACACTTGTATTAAATTAACTTTATTACTCTACTTGAAATAGTATCCTGAGTAATAGTTAAAGAACACAATTGAAAAATAACAATTATTACTATATTGAAAAGTGAGAATGACAATCATTTTGAAACAAAATTTATTTGCTAAAACGACAGTCATTTTGAAACAAATTTTATTTGCTAAAACGTCAGTCATTTTGAAACAGAAAGAGTAACTATTGAGCATATATTAGAGAATTGCTAACCTCATCCTATGAGTTGGAAAAATACTCACTGCAAAATCGAAAATACCCCTCAGGTTTCAAAAATGCATCTCCAAGCGCACCATATGTATTTCTCAAACAGAGTCTAATTGAATAACACCCCATTATGGTTCAAAATTTATTACGGAGCTCCATCTCCGTAACAACTCAATGTACATCACATATATACCCATTAAAACACCTTATGTTGAAATCCGGAGATGCATTTTTGTGATCACACCAGACAAACTCCAAAGATGCATATCCATAACCACAGCAGATAGCAATTTCTGCAGTTGATTTAGAGATGCTCTGATGAATTTGACGACATATAACTTTTTTGTATAATTTAAACCACACACTTTCAGACAGGACCGACCCAACATATTTTGAGTCCTAAGACAAAATTTAAAATTAATTTTTTAACATAATAATAAAATTAATATATTTTCATTTGAATTGTAATAAGTTTTTTAAGATGAAAAATTATTTATTAAAATTATTTAGAATTAATTTCCCTCAATATTTATCTTTATAAATAAATAAACCAATTCATTTAAGTGCTATTCTTATCATATTTTAAACATCATTTAAAAAAAGTATTGCCAAAAATTTTAAAAATAAAATAATAAATATTAATTCATATATATTTTAAATTTGTTGTCTATAAAAATAAATTTTAAATTAATTCATATATATTTTAAATAAATATTACTGTTTAGTTAATATACAAAATTCTTTAAAAAATTCCTAAGTTACAGTATATTAAATAAGTAAAAAAAGTTAAGGCTCTAAACGGTAGTTTTGGTCTCCTACTCCTAAGATCGGCCTACTTTTAGAATAATATGAAAATGATATAAAAGTTAATAATTTTAGAGTACATAATAAAGTCAAAATTTAGTGTACAAAATAAAATATAACAGAAAATTGTGCTCATAATACAAAAACTACAAATTACTGCGTATGAAGGACTGTGCCCCCTGTATCTACGCTGCCTCATGTGCTGCAGTGCCTCCAGTCGCACGCTCGCGAAAAATGAACAGAGTCGCCACCAATATATTTATCCCATAAGGGAAAGGAATATCAGGAAACCTAACAAAGGAAGAAACAGGGTCTTGCGACCAGAGAATCTAGGTGCGGGAGTCGGTTACGCAAGGGGAAGGTATTAGCACCCCTCGCGCCCATCGTACTCGATGGTATCCACCTATGTTTGTTTCTATCTAAAGGGTGTGTACTATGTCTATGTCTATATGCGAATGAATGCAAAAGAAATACGGGAAAAGAAGAAATTATTTACAAATGTGCTCGTTCAAGCCCCGCGACTTGATGCCTACGTATCCTTTTCAGGAATCAGAGCGCCGTAGTTCGGCTCAATATTTTCTGTTTGTTTTTGTGTTTTTTAGTTGGGTGGAGTTAACGCTCGCGCTCTTGCATAAGGGGACAGCCTAGGATGCAATAGAGCGGAGATAACAATGCCCTTAAGAAAGGAGAGAAAGAGAGAGAGTTTGAGTGTTTCGAGGAAATCCCTTAAGCAAGGGAAACTCGAGTTACTCTTTGGTTGGTGTTTTTTAGAAGTTGGGAACTTACGCCTGAATGGGACCCTTAAGCAAGGGAGATCCAAGCACTCGAACATTCCATTAAGCAAGGGATGTTTCAAGCTTCCATTCCCTTTTTAAGAATTTTCACTTTGATTATTAGTGTTTTTTAGTGTTTTCTTGGTATTTTTTAATGGGAGTTTATTTTGAATATTTTTAGATGTTTTAGTGTTGTAAAAGAAAAAAGAATGAAAAAGGGGCACTATTCCTAATTTCTAAATCTATGTTGTTGATTATTCTAAGAGAAAATGAGGAGGTTTATCTAAGCATCTCACAATATAAGAAAATATTCACAAAAGGAAAAGAATTAAAGTCTATACTATTTATGAAAATATTTACAAGCAACAAGCATTTTTACTCATGTGAGAAATTATTTTGAAGAATTAACAAAGAAACTATTTATTTATGGCTTTACAACCAATCACAAATCAAAAGAAATCAACAATTAAAATCTATTAAAAATCAAAAATGAAATCTATGGATTGTTAAAATTCTAATTGGTTAGAAAACAATTTTTATCATTTTCATTTGAGTAAAAAGAATCAACAAACTAAAATATATAAAAAAAAAAATTAGAAACAAAATAAAATTCTATACACAGGGGGTGAATTAGTAATTAACAAATTAACTGACTCTGTGTTAATAGGCGCATTGGGCCTGAAACTAGGGGTGTGGATATAAGAAAGCGCTAAGGCCCAATCTGAAGATGGAGCGTGGCCCAGTTTCCTTTATTTCTTTTTTTATTCCATTTCTAGTCTTATTATAATAAGCATGTGTTTTTTTAGATATGCACTATATTTCACATATGAAACGTGGAATGCAACATGAATCAATTGGTAACTAGTTTACTTAAGTCACAAAATGCCAAAAAGCATTCTCAACCAATCAGAATGTCACACGTCATAAGCCAATGATTGTAGTAAGGACAAAACAAGCCAAATAGTGGGAATCAGACCCAATGCCCCTCTGCCACGTCGTCAAAACGAAAAAGAAAATGGAGAGGAGACAGACGCCGGAGACGGAGCTCCGATCATCTTCTCCGGTGAGGCTCCGCCGCAGGGGAAATCAAACTCGCCCAGAAATAATAAAAAAAGACCACCTTTCTACTCGTTTTCTCACGCTGAGTCTGAATCCGTCCTCCTTTTCTATTGATTCTAAGTCTAACATCATAACCGAACGTGTTTTTCGAAACCCTAACTTTTAAGAAATTCAACAACTTCAATCTAAACATGTCATCATACTTACAATCAACTTCAGCATTCAAATGCATCCAAAATATGAACATTTTATGTGAAACGAGTTAAGATGCAAGGGACACAAAAATATTCATATTATCATACACAAACGTGTGAATATACAGAGCTATGTGAAGGAGTTATATAGAACTTGCCTGGAGAGCCTCGAACGAAACTTCATAAAACTTCTATACTTCAAGAATCTTTGAGCAACTCCTATTGGTGAGAAATAAACTCACAGATCTATTGAACAGTGAGGATGGAGGAGTTTGCATCTTGAGGAACGAATTGGCAATGATGATGATGACGTGAAGAATCTTTAAAGGATGATGGAGGTTGAATGCTATATAGGACGACGATGTTGAGATAATAAGGCGATGATTCTATGATGATGATTGTGGTTGTTGAAGTTTGAAGATGATGGAGATGATGGAGTTATGGTTATGGAGGTTGAAGGTTGAAAAGTTTTGTTACATTTGGTTGTTATGGTGGTTAAGATTTGTTAGGAGTTTGTTAGGGTGGTTGGTGGTGGAGAGAGAAAACGGTTATGGTGGTTAGATAGAGATGAGAGAGAGATGGGAGGGAAGAGAGTGAAGAGAGAGAGAAGGTGAGTTGAAACTGAAAATGAAGAATGGAGAGTATGGAGCGAGGGAGTAAAACGTGGGTGAAAGAGAGAGAATGAATAGTGTATGTGAGTGTGAGGGCTGTGCAGCTTCTTATATATCGCTAATGATTGGTTCATGATAGGAATTCTTCAGTGTGGGACTTGGATTTGTAGCTTGCCATATAACTTTTCCATTTTTCCAATGTGGGACTTGAAGTGTGTTGTATGTTGTAGTTGTTGCTTTGCTTTCTCTCTTAAGCTAATGAGCAAATATTGCATGGAATAATTCTTAGGCATGCTTTCAATAGGATAGTGTCTGCATGGCTTGTCATGGTATGTGGAGGTAATATATGGAACAATTCATGCATGATGCTGCAACAATTACTTGTGTGCCTTGCCATATTACCAATGCTATGTTGCTCACTTTGGACACTTATATCTCAAGCCATGTGTGGTCAAATGATGCAAGAATGTTGTCATAGCAAAGAGGGCATGGGATAGAACAAGATTGAAGTTGAAAGCATCTCAAGATAAGGCCTAGAAGTATGAGAAAAATAGCCTTGAACTCATGCAATTCCCACTACACGCGCATAGCAAGGAACTGGGCTATGCATGCAGTCGGATTGTAACTTTGTGAGGGAAGCACTTTGAGCCTCTCTATCTTGATCAACACATGTCCAAAATTAGTGATACTGGTCTCAATAGATAGAGGACATGGCAAAGAGTAGTTTAGAACCAAGATTGTTCAAGATAGTGACTTTTGGAGGAAGAAAGAGGCATTGACACTTGGCACACCATGTGTTTGCTGAAATGCATTGCGTGCCCAGAATTTTGTGCCTTGGCTGTCTGCAGGATTTGACCAGTGTTGGGGCACTACTTTGAAAGCTTTCATCTCACGCAATACTTGTTCAATTGACCCAATTCTTGTTTAAATGGATAGAGGGGATGGCAAGGAAGAGATACATACCAAGTTTGCATTCATGGCACTTCTGTAGAGCTCTGAAAATGGCTGGAGATTTGGCATGCCATGTGTTTGTTAAAATGCCAGGTCATGACCTGACTTGTGACCTGGATTATGACTTGGTTTAAATGAATTTTCAGTAACTTCAAACCACTTTATCTCTTCATACAAGCTTTAAATGAAAAAGTGATCAACTACAAAGTTGTTCTACTCCATGAGAGGAACAACTTTGGTGTTGGAAATTTCTCCAATAAATGCCATTTGCCACGTGTAAATCAGGGCTGAAGTGGACTGCTCATCGAGATTTAAAGAGCCAAAATTTTTTCTAAGTGTTGAAAACTTGTCCTTTTGCTATTTTGGCAACTTTTTGTCGAACTCCCGATTTTATCCATTCTTTGACTTTTCTTGACTGATTTTCCACCAAAAGTCAATATTTGAATAATTCTTCTGATTTTGACCCCAAAAGTCAACTGTTCTGATTTTTCCGACTATTGATGAAATTCCCGGTTAAATCTCCTCCAGTCAAATCCGGTCAAACAAACACATCCACCTAGTCAGTATGAGAACTTTTTCGCACATAGAAGCCATTCCTGATTGAATGTTGACCAGAAAGTCAACTGGTTGACTTTGGTCAAAGAAACCCTGATTTAAGGAACCAGGTGATTTGCAAGCTTGTACCCTTCAATCGATACCTTGCCACAAAAGTTATTTCCTGCTGGTCTTTGATTGATACCAATGATATGCATGCATGGGTATGGATTATGACCTAAGTGATGTATGTACATGAATGCAAAGCCTAAGCCAGTTAGAAGTTAAAGGGTAGGACAAATTTGGGGTATGACAGCTGCCCCTATTTAATCGTCTTATACTCGAAGGTGAGATTGGCGCCAGCCTTTCGAACATTCGGAGTAGAAGAAGATTAAATACCAAAGACCCGAAATTTGTCCCGAGAAGATGGAGTGGTCTTTATTCTTTATTTTTGTTTTGATATCTGCTGGGGAAAGAGAGGAATTTGTTTTTCTGGTGGATATATTTACAGTGAGCAATGGATTTGGATGGTGATAGCTTGTAACGTGGTAACGGTGCCAATACAGGGTTTTCAAAGAGAATGGTTGTATGAAACAATGACCGAAAGGAAAAAAGATCTCGTAGCGATCTACGACTCAACATCGACTCGACACCAGGAGAAGACCTAAGCATGATCTTCAGGACTGAAAGAATAAGATCTCGTAGCAATCTATGACTCAACATCGACTCGACACCAGGAGAAGACCTAAGCATGATCTTCAGGACTGAAAGAATAAGATCTCGTACGATCTACGACTCAACATCGACTCGACACCAGGAGAAGACCTAAGCATGATCTTCAGGACTGAAAGAATAAGATCTCGTAGCGATCTATGACTCAACATCGACTCGACACCAGGAGAAGACCTAAGCATGATCTTCAGGACTGAAAGAATAAGATCTCGTACGATCTACGACTCAACATCGACTCGACACCAGGAGAAGACCTAAGCATGATCTTCAGGACTGAAAGAATAAGATCTCTTACGATCTACGACTCAACATCAACTCGACACCAGGAGAAGACCTAAGCATGATCTTCAGGACTGAAAGAATAAGATCTCTTACGATCTATGACTCAACATCGACTCGACACCAGGAGAAGACCTAAGCATGATCTTCAGGACTGAAAGAATAAGATCTCTTACGATCTATGATTCAACATCGACTCGACACCAGGAGAAGACCTAAGCATGATCTTCAGGACTGAAAGAATAAGATCTCTTACGATCTATGACTCAACATCGACTCGACACCAGGAGAAGACCTAAGCATGATCTTCAGGACTGAAAGAATAAGATCTCTTACGATCTATGACTCAACATCGACTCGACACCAGGAGAAGACCTAAGCATGATCTTCAGGACTTAAAGAATAAGATCTCGTACGATCTACGACTCAACATCGACTCGACACCAGGAGAAGACCTAAGCATGATCTTCAGGACTGAAAGAATAAGATCTCTTACGATCTACGACTCAACATCGACTCGACACCAGGAGAAGACCTAAGCATGATCTTCAGGACTGAAAGAATAAGATCTCTTACGATCTATGACTCAACATCGACTCGACACCAGGAGAAGACCTAAGCATGATCTTCAGGACTGAAAGAATAAGATCTCTTACGATCTATGACTCAACATCGACTCGACACCAGGAGAAGACCTAAGCATGATCTTCAGGACTGAAAGAATAAGATCTCTTACGATCTATGACTCAACATCGACTCCACACCAGGAGAAGACCTAAGCATGATCTTCGGCGACGGTTGCCGTGTATTCCTTCCCCATTAATTTTCTCTTGCTTGTGAACAGGTAAACGCCGGTCTCGAGTGCGGGCTTGCGTTAGAAGACTACGATGAGTGGGAAGAGGGTGATATTCTTGAAGCCTTCAACACAGTCGAGAAGAGAAGAACCCTCGAAGAAGCCTCAGCATCAATGGCAGCCGCAGTGGAAGGAGTAGAAGATAAACAACAGAACGAACAACGACTCGAGTAACACTACGACGATAAGAATGGTTCCTATCTTGAGAAAACAAGGTAACAGCAATTCACAGATGATGATATTTTTCATTGAAGATGTTGCAGCTGAGTTCAAAATGATTTGTTCCATTGGTTTGGTTGGTGTAGAAATGTGTATATAACAAAGTAAAATTTAGCTTAAGCTCTTTTGTAAAGAGGGAAAAAAGTTTCAATGCCTTGACCTAGAAATACTTGTAACACCACCACATATAAGACAAGGAAAAAAGAATTGTTGACTTTCTTCTTCATTTTTTGTATGATGCTCTTGATTAATGGATGCATCATCTTATTTTTGATAAAAAGAGAAAAATGGATGCATCATTTTAGAGTTATGGATGGATGTTTGTGTTTCTTCTGTGTTTTGGGACATAGTTGTACAAGTATGAATGGGAACAACTTAAATACATGTTTTAATTACAAAATTTCACACACAAAAAAAAATCAATGATAAAGATAATATATTTGTAATATAGTGTTTTTAAATTTTAAATAAACAGAAATTGCTAAAATCATTTTGTAGTCAACAAACTAATAATGATTTACATTCATATTTTATCTTTTTTCTATTATTGATCTAAATATTTTTTTATACAAAAACTTAATATTAATCCAAATATTTTTGTAAATGATACCCAAATAAAAATAATATTTGTATTATTATTTACGAAAAATGTTATGGTATACGGGAGAAAATCTACTATTGATGTAAATATTTTTATATAGAAAATTTACTATTGATCCAAATATTTTTGTAAATAATATCTAAACAAAAATGAAGTCTGTATACGAGAAAAAATATATTACTGACCTAAATATTTTTATATACGAGAAATGATATTTATGATCAAATATTTTTGATCGAAAAATGGTATACGGGAAAAAATCTATTATTGATCTAAATATTTTTTATACGAAAATTTAGTATTGATCTAAATATTTTTGTAAATGATACCCAAATAAAAATAGTATTTGTATTTTTATTTACGAAAAATGTTATTTATGATCCAAATATTTTTTATTTAAAAATGGTATACGAGAAAAAATCTACTATTGATGTAAATATTTTTATATACGAAATTTACTATTGATCCCAATATTTTTGTAAATGATACCTAAACAAAAATGAAGTCTGTATACGGGAAAAAATCTATTATTGACCTAAATATTTTTATATACAAGAAATGGTATTTATGATCAAATATTTTTGGTCCAAAAATGGTATACGGAAAAAAATATATTATTGATCGAAATATTTTTTTATACGAAAATTTAATATTGATACAAATATTTTTGTAAATGATACCCAAATAAAAATAATATTTATATTATTATTTACGAAAAATGTTAGTTACGATCCAAATATTTGTATTAAAAAATGGTATGCGTGAAAAAATCTACTATTGATGTAAATATTTTTATATACGAAATTTTCTATTGATCCAAATATTTTGGTAAATGATACCTAAACAAAAATGAAGTCTGTATACGGGAAAAAATTTATTATTGATCTAAATATTTTTATATACGAGAAATGGTATTTATTATCAAATATTTTTCATCCAAAAATAGTATACAGGTAAAAATATATTATTAATCTAAATACTTTAATTTACAAAAATTTAATATTGATCTAAATATTTTTGTAAATGATACCTAAACAAAAATAATATTTGTATACGGAAAAAAAATATATTATTTGCGAAAAATGCTATTTATTATCCAAATATATTTTATTTAAAAATGGTATACGGAAAAAATTTATTATTGATCTAAATATTTTTATATACGAAATTTACTATTGATCCAAATATTTTTGTAAATGATACCTAAACAAAAATGAAGTCTGTATACGGGAAAAGATCTATTATTAATATAAATATTTTTATATACGAGAAATGATATTTATGATTAAATATTTTTAATCCAAAAATGCTATACGAGAAAAAATCTATTATTTATCTAAATATCTTTATATACGAAATAATCAATTATTTATCTAAATTTTTTTCTTTTTTAATATTTTTATTTAAATTAAATGATGTATCCAAATTCGCGTAACCAAACAGAACCCACCCGTGCGTATGCACGGATTTGTTACTATAAAAGAGAAAAATGGATGTATCATATTAGAGTTATGGATGGATGTTTGTGTTTCTTCTGTGTTTTGTGACATAGTTGTACAAGTATGAATGGAAACAACTTAAATACATGTTTTAATTACAAAATTTCACACAAAAAAAAATCAATGATAAAGATAATATATTTGTAATATAATGTTTTTAAATTTTAAATAAACAGAAATTGCTAAAATCATTTTGTAGTCAGCAAACTAATAATGATTTACATTCATATTTTATCTTTTTCCTTCTAAAGAAATAATAATTTTTCTTTTATATGATTAAAAAAAATATTTGTTTCGTTACTACTCTTTCCTTTATTTTCATCATTATTAATGTAGCTATACAATTCATACACTATTTTTTACCCCTTCACCCAATTCACGGTTTATAGATACCGTGCTTAATTGAGTGTAAAAAGTTGATTAATATAGTTTATAGTTTGGTTAATAAATATTCAAATTTTAAAAATAATTTTTAGTTAAAGTGTTAATTAATGAAGTGATGAAATTGATTAATCACATAATTTTTATATCGGTTTTTTTTAATCTAGAAAATTTATTTATTTTTAAAAATATTTTTTATATATTTTAATTTTTTTTAAATAAAATACCGTTCACCGTATTGGTGAACAGTAAATATGGTGTAGTGTATCATTTGAGCGTAAGAATATCATTTCTGTTATTAATATTGGTTTGGTGAGATTAGTCCAATGACGTGGGTTTGAGTAGGCATAGAGTTCTAGACTTCACCCTTTAATTGGTTTTTATTTCCTCCATTTCAAATTGACAGTCATTTAAGATTTCTGTACACAGATTAAGGAATGCAATAATATTGTTATGAGATATTACACTTGTATTAAATTAACTTTATTACTGTACTTGAAATAGTATCCAGAGTAATAGTTAAAGAACACAATTGAAAAATAACAATTATTACTATATTGAAAAGTGAGAATGACAATCATTTTGAAACAAAATTTATTTGCTAAAACGATAGCCATTTTGAAACATTTTATTTGCTAAAACGTCAGTCATTTTAAAACAGAAAGAGTAACTATTGAGCATATATTAGAGAATTGCTAACCTCATCCTATGAGTTGGAAAAACACTCACTGCAAAATCGAAAATACCCCTCAGGTTTCAAAAATGCATCTCCAAGCGCACCATATATATTTCTCAAACACAGTCTAATTGAACAACACCCATTATGGTTCAAAATTTATTACGGAGCTCCATCTCCGTAACAACTCAATGTACATCACATATATACCCATTAAAACACCATATGTTGAAATCCGGAGATGCATTTTTGTGATCACACCAGACAAATTCCGGAGATGCATATCCAAAACCACACACTTTTAGACAGGACCGACCCAACATATTTTGAGTCCTAAGACAAAATTTAAAATTAATTTTTTAACATAATAATAAAATTAATATATTTTCATTTGAATTGTAATAAGTTTTTTAAGATGAAAAATTATTTATTGAAATTATTGGAATTAATTTCCCTCAATATTTATCTTTATCAATAAATAAACCAATTCATTTAAGTGCTATTCTTATCATATTTTAAAAATCATTTAAAAAAAGTATTGCCAAAAATTTTAAAAATAAAATAATAAATATTAAGCCTCTTTTGATGTAATAGGTAAAAAACATTTGTTGTCTATAAAAATAAATTTTAAATAAATATTACTGTTTAGTTAATATACAAAATTATTTAAAAAATTCCTAAATTACATTATATTAAATAAGTAAAAAAAGTTAAGGCCTTAAACGGTAGTCTTGGTCTCCTACCCCTAAGATCGAGTTTACTTTTAGAATAATATGAAAATGATATAAAAGTTAATAATTTCAGAGTACACAATAAAGTCAAAATTTAGTGTACAAAATAAAATATAACAGAAAATTGTGCTCATAATACAAAAACTACAAACTACTGCGTATGAAGGACTGCGCCCCTTGTATCTACGCTGCCTCATGTGCTGCAGTGCCTCTCGTGCCTTCCATATCTTGCTATCTATAACATCGCTCAGTCCAGACCCATCCGAAAATAGTTCGTTGTCTATACCCGTCTGCCCAATCTCCACGATACGAAGTCATCTAGACAACACATCAACAACATGATCAACCATAGTCCGCTTCTTCTCTAGTATTCCATGACGAGTTTACCTAGATGGATCTCCTGGGACATCTGGTACCATATAAGGATGTGACACCTGAAGTACCACCAAATGTAGTAACACTCCATTCGTTAGGAGTTGGGGTACATCGTGACTCATATAGTATCATTTGAAAAAGATAATCATGAAACATGATATCCATATCTTGGCATCTCGGAGTGGGATAAATGCCATTGCACGTGGCATATCCTTAGTGTTTGTGCTTTTCGCGGTGGAGCTTGGAACTAGCGAGACTGACGAGATGTAATCATATATTTATACTACACCCCGAATCACAAAAGACCATTCCCTGGTCAAGGGTAGGTTCCCCTCCCTACCCCCGAGGTATGACTCAGATCGAGGTGGACGTCTTCGGGCTCCACCTTCCAACACTCTTGGATTGGCTAAATCCTAGAGGGGGGTGCACCCCGAATCACAAAAGACCATTCCCTGGTCAAGGGTAGGTTCCCCTCCCTACCCCCGAGGTATGACTCAGATCGAGGTGGACGTCTTCGGGCTCCACCTTCCAACACTCTTGGATTGGCTAAATCCTAGAGGGGGGGGGGTGCGCCATTTATGCAGAAATACATGTAATTTTTATTTACGCATAAGTATGCGTAATATTTGTCTATGCAGAAGTGTGTGCCTGCCCCCAAGGTATGACTTAGATTGAGGTGGACGTCTTTGAGCTCTACTGTCTAACGCCATTGGATTAGCTAGATCCGAAGGGGGAGGGTGTGCCATATACATAAAAGTACGTGTAATATTTATCTACGCAGGAGTGTGTGTAATCTTTGTCTACGTAGAAATACATGTAATATTTGTCTACATAGAAATGCGTGCAATTTTTATCTGGGCAGAAATGCGTGCAATCTTTATTTCCTCGCTTTTAGGATCCTAAAGAGACATAGACAAAAAAAGAGTGTAATAGAGAAAAAATAACATATGAATATTTGCATTCATAATGAAGTGAATTTGTTACATTGAAATAGTGAAATGAACAAATAAATAAATCTTTAACTGTAATAACGTTTTAGTTTGGCAATGTTCCACGTCCTCAGTACCTGTTCTCCTTCGAGGGACTCCAAAAAGTCTGTTCCCCTCCCGGTGTTGGCTTGCACACGGTAGGACCTTTCCCAATTTGCTGATAGCTTTTCATATTAGGTATTTTTCCCTCATATGTCTTCTCTTTGAAGCACCAATTCCATAATTTGGAATTCCCGTGGTCGGACACGACGGTCATACCCAGAGGCAACAATTTTCTTGACGACAGCGCTGGTGAAGGCGGATACCATCATCTTTTTTTCCAAAAGGTCGATTTCTTTTCTGATGGCCTTTCCATTACCTTCTATTGACAACAAGTTAGTTGTCATCTAGCTCAACTTTTCTATTTCCACTAAGATGACAATTTCTACCCCATACGTTAGTTAGAAAAGGGTTTCCCACGTGGTTGACAGGGGGTGGTACGGTTGGCTTACATTACGTGAGGAATTTCATCGGCCTAATTTCCTTTGAATTCCTCTAAAATTCGCTTCAAACCCCTTATTATCACCCGATTGGCCGCCTCGACCTGACCGTTTGTTTTTGGATGCTCCACTAAGACAAAGTGTTGCTTGATATATAATTCTTCTAAAAGGCTTTTTAATCTTTTTTAATGATCTGCATCCCACTGTCTATCACAATGGCTTGAGGCACCCATGACATGACCAACACGTTCCTTTTGAAGAACTTTAAGAAATTTGTCGCGGTGATGTTTGCCAATGCCTCGACCTTGATCCACTTAGTGAAATAATCCATAGTTACGATAAGGTACTTGAGTTGCCCTGGTGTTGGGGTGAATAAGCCGAGGATATCCAATCCTCATTGTAAGAATGGCTATGATGACACGAGTACATGCAACTGAGTGGCAGAGGAGTTGAAAATATCTATATACCTCTGACACTGGTCACATTTTTTCACGTATTCATAGGCATCTCGGACCATAATCGGCCAAAAATACTTGACTCTCAGAATTGTCTTGGCTAATGCTTTAGCTCTGAAATGCTACTTGTCTATCCCTTAATGTACCTCCAGAAGGGCGTACTTGGCTTCCGCGTTCCCTAAGCACTTCAACAAAAGTGTCAACATGCCTCTTTTTTACAAAATCCATCCGACCGCCATGTATTCACCTACCCTTCTTTTCACCAACGTTACTTTCTATGGGTTCGATGGGAGATTGCTTAATTCAATATACTGTTGAATCAGGGTCATTCAAGAAGGTGGAGCAACGCTATCCATAATTGCTACCACTTCCCTTTGAGATTCGATGCTTAGCATTTTTTTGATTTTTTTGGACAAAAGAGTGGTTGATCCCGAGGCTCCTCGTGATGACTGTCGCGGGTCAAAAAATCATCGCCACGAAATTGTATCAAACAGAGTCGCCACCAAATTTTATTTATTCCAATGGGAATGGGAAAATATTGATAAAACCCACAAATGAAATGAAATGGACAAAGATGGCCTTCGTAACCAGATTTGGGTTCGGGAGTCGGTTAGGCAAGGGGAAGGTATTAGCACCCTTTACCTCCATCGTACTCGATGGGACCCATTTAGTTATTCTTGTGATTGATTGTTAGTTTATTATCTACTTGCATTCTAATTATTATATGGACAAGAAAGAAACGGGATTTGGGTTTTTTATTATTGTGCTCGCCAAGACAATTGAGTCTTGTGCCTACATATCTTCAATGGAAGAATCAGAGCGATTGTAGTTCTAAGCTACGAAATTATATTTTTTTATTGGTGTGCTCGCCAAGACATTGTGTCTTGTGCCTACATATCTTCAATGGAAGAATCAGAGCGATTGTAGTTCGAACTACGAGTTTGTTGATTGATTTTTATGGGTCTAATCGCACTTGGGCGGGAAGACGAGTTTTTGAATGTGGTTCGCACTTGGGCGAGATTTGCACTTGGGCAAAGAGAAGATGAGTTTGAAATAGGTGTTTTATGAAAAATTGGAATTCGAGTACGTAAACAATGGCTTAACGGCCATCGCCTAGAATACTTGAAAGAGCATTTGCTAAATTGAGTTCTTATGAAGTTTTTTAATGGAATACAAGCATTCAAACAAAAGCTTAACGGCCATCGTCTAAATGCTTTAGAGCAACTTGTACAAGTACGTACAACCCCCTCTTGATTAATCCATTATAAACCGAAATTGATTTGATAAAAAACGTTTTGTAGAGAAAGGTGAGACAAATAGAATTTTAAGGATCTTTAATGGAATCAAAGCATTCAAACAAAAGCTTAACGGCCATCGTCTAAATGCTTTAGAGCAACTTGTACAAGTACGTACAACCCCCTCTTTTCAACCATTATTGACAAAATTCAATTCGATTATTAAAACATTTTTTGAAGTTTTTTTCTTTTTATTGTGACAAAAGAAGTTCGAACAAGATTATTGTGAAATTGTTTGAAGTGGACTCGACATTGGGTCGAGTGTTATTGAATGAAAAATTATTATTTTGAGGTTTTAAATTTATATTAAAGAAATAGCTAAACTAAAACTTAAATTAAATTGAAATGGAGGTGTGAATTTGAGAAGGGGCGTTGGACCCTTGTAAGATTAAGCCCAAAGTTGTTTTTTTTTTTAAAGAAAATGAATTCAGATAGGCCAAAACCTCCATGGCCCATTTACATATGAAGCATCGCATGAGGAGATTTAGACCAAACCGGGTCATGAAGATTCGGCCCAGATGGCCAAAACCTCTAAGAAACCTATCCACCTCTCTCAATTTTCGTTCTCGATTTCTTCTGTTTCTGTTCATCGCAAAATCTAACAAACATAGAAAAGACTCGGCCTCTCTCGGCTCTCACTCGCTAATCTCACGATCTCACTCTCTCGTGATTCTCTCATTTCAAACAAAGCCAAAGCTTCCTTACAGCAGCAACTCTCTCTTACTATGTTTTCACTCGGTACTATCTCTATCTCGCATTTTCTCCAGCGAACATGAAGCAATGAGAATTAACAAACAAAACCCGATCCCCAACAATCCCTAAACCCCAATTCATTATTTCAGATGATTACAAGTTACATTATGTAAATGGAAAAGAAATTAAAGAACAGAAACACAATACAAGGTATGCTTACTTCACTTTTGATTCTTCTCTGTTCCTCGTCTCCTCTCCTTCGTTTCCGTGAGCTTTTACGGCTTGCTGAATAGATGTGTTTGCGAGTGAATTTCGAGCTTGAGCGTGACTCAGTTTTTGAAGACACAGTGAGGGGAGTGAGCGTGTTTGTGTTACGTTTGTGTGCTGAGTGTTTGAAGGATCTGTCTATGGTAATGTGAGATGAGTGTAAGGTTGAAGTTTAAGGTTTATGAGAGTTTGAGGTGTTGAAGTTGAATGTTTTGTTTTGGTGAGTTGCGGTTTGTTGTTGAAAAGGGCTGCGTGAGTATGGTTAAAATGGTGAGATTTACAATGAGGTTTTGGATCTGTTGAAGGAGAATGTGTATTTGAATTTGAGGTTGACAAAATGTGTGTGGGGTTAGAACCGTGAGAGATATTCGAGTAATGTTATCAGCATTTCTTTTCTTTGGCAGAGTTTTGTTTTGAGAGGCAGTTGATGAGGGATTTAGCAGAGGTTTTAGGTTTGATTATTGGTGGCTCCCTCCTCCCCCCTTGTTGTGCTGATTGTTGGTGTTTTTATAGGGTAACTGATTAGGGTTTTGGGATGAAAATTGGGGGGGAAACCCGGAGAGCATTTGAATACTTTGATGTACTGATAAGTTGCTTTTTCTTGTGCAGGTTTTGTTTGGCTATTTAGATGAATGTTTTGGAGTATTGCTGCAGAGTATTTTTGGACTGGTTTGGAGAGCAGGGTATGCAGGTCTGGTGATGGAGCAGTAGTATCAGAGGCGTGGAAAAACAAAGGGGGCACAGAGCAAATTTTCTTTTTTTCTTTTTTTATGTAATGGGCCTATTGTAGAAGAGGAAAACAAAAAACAAATTTTCTTTCTATTCAATGAAATGTATGGGCTTTTCCTTAACTCTAATTTAAATTAACAATAATAATTAAATAATGATTTAATCATTAAACCAATCTAAGTAGAATTTCAAAAAAAGAAAATGCAAGTTAATTTTTTTATTTTTTTTTTTAAAAGTAAATAAAATATGCAATGATAAAATTAGATTCAAGATGCAAATTTAATTCAATATGCAAAAAATATGATTATGATTGATTTTAATGCAAAAATTAAAAGATGACAAATTAACTATGAATTTCATACTTATTAGAAACGCAACGTGTGAAATTGAAACTTATTCTAGATGCAGATGAATCGATTGATGCTAATGCGAATGAATCAGATAAAAACTTAGGTCAAAATTTAGGGTGCGACAGATGCCCCTATTTAATTATCTTTAGCCAGATAACTCGAACGACTTTGATCTTCGAGATATCAAAGGCGAAAGGTAATTAAATACTAAGTGACCTGAATTTTGACCCTTGATGCGATGAAATGTCGTGAATGCATGGATGCATGAATTCTTGTTGAGGATATGAAGATGAAATGAAAAATATGTGGGGATTATGAAATTATCGCGCGAAGGAGTTCCAACGAGAACAACTTGCTGGGGAAATGCAATGGTACCAAAAATCGTTCTCAATCAATGAGTTGATTTGATTAAAATAAGGGAACAGCCAACATTAACCAACAAGTTAATGAAGGTAAACAACAATTCATTATCAACCAATAAGTTGAAAAAAAGACAAAACTAACACCAACCACTAAGCTGATGAAAGTCGACACATCGTTCTCAACCAATGAGTCGAGTATGATTAAAACAGGAAACGCCAACATCAACCAATGAATTAATGTAGGTAAACAACAATTCGTTATCAACCAATGAGTTGAAAAAAGACATAACTCATATCAACCACTAAGTTAATGTAAGTAAACAACAATTCGTTATCAACCAATGAGTTGAAGAAAGACATAACTGACATCAACAATTGAGCTGATGAAGGTAAACAAACAATTTGTTATCAACCAATGAGTTGAAGAAAGACATAACTAACATTAACCATTAGGTTAATGTAAGTAAACAAACAATTCATTATCAACCAATGAGTTGAAAAAAGACATAACTGACATCAACAATTGAGCTGATGAAAGTAAACAAACAATTTGTTATCAACCAATGAGTTGAAGAAAGACATAACTAAAATTAACCACTAAGTTAATGTAAGTAAACAACAATTCGTTATCAACCAATGAGTTGAAGAAAGACATAACTGACATCAACAATTGAGCTGATGAAAGTAAACAAACAATTTGTTATCAACCAATAAGTTGAAGAAAGACATAACTAAAATTAACCATTAGGTTAATGTAAGTAAACAAACAATTCATTATCAACCAATGAGTTGAAAAAAAGACATAACTGACATCAACAATTGAGCTGATGAGAGTTGACACGTCGTCCACAACCAATGAGTCGAGTACGATCAGAACAGAAATGAAGCTGCCATCAACCAATGAGATGATGAGGGTATGAAGAAATTGATTTCAACCAATGAGTTTACTTATGTTAACTGGGAAATAAGACTGAAATTTCAACCAATGAGTTGAGGAAGTAAGTGATAAATTTCAACCAATGGGCTGACAACAAGAGAAAGATTATTCTCAACCGATGGGTTGATTCAAAAGACAAGGAAATAATGATTGATTTTCAACCAATGGGTTGGCTCAAGAAGATAATGATATCCTATGCATGCTTTGTGCTTATGCATGAGATATCCTTGTTTTTCCTTTTGTGCAAATTGATGCACGTGTAATGATGTATGATGGTTGATTAATGCAAGTAATGAATTTACTGGATGGGTGGATGCCAATGGGCAATGCATTTTTTGGATGTCCATGGTGGACCATGCTTGATTTTCAATGGAAAAGATCGAGCAAGATTGATTTTTTTTTGGATTTGCATGTTGTGGGAGATTGCCCCATGAATGATATGCATGATTTAATGAATGCATGCTATGAATGAATTTTGTGGTTTGGAATATTTTGAAATGTGCCCCAATGAAGGGTAATGGTTTTTGTGAGGTGGAAAGAATCCCTTGGTAAGAGTTTGTGCAAGCATAATTCCCGACACCAATTCTGAGTTTGAGGACTACTTGATATGGCATAGTCTGCTTGGACTGCTTGAAGGAAAGGTCTTGGCCTTGATTTGCCCCAGAATGCTGAGTCTATGGAGAAATTTGCTTCAACAAAGTTTTGGATTCAAACTGATGATCCTGATATGACATGCTCCAGTATTTGGGAACTTTGAAATGAAATGCCCCTGAATGATGGACTTTTGAAGTGATGTGACTTTGCTGATGCCACTTTAGGCTCTTCGAATGATTTCCATTGTTGGAACTTCCTTGATGGAAAGTGCTTACTTACAAATGAAACTATTCTATTCAAAATGGTAATTTTAATGCGACGTGCATGCAAGTTTTAAAAACAAATCATTTATTGAAATGAAACTGTGGTATACGATGAATAGATCCCAATGAGGATGCAATGGAAGTTTGAAATTCAAGTTGTGAAAGATGATGTGATATCGTGGTATCAAAACAAATGATTAGCAAGTATTCAGGAGTCAGGTTAACGCAACCTTGCTTTAGTATGCTTTCAAAAGAAACCTTGCTTCAATTAGGACTTTTGGAGGTTGTAACGTGGTCAGGTTCACGGTTTAAGAAACAAAGGATTTAGGCTAAAAAAATTATTTTAAACCCACCCATTCTTCGTGATGTACTCCAGTCCTAAGTTCAGTTAACTCTTACAAGTATTCGACTTCCAAGAGAATTTGCAGACGATGTTTGAGAACCAATGAGTTCTAAGGTGGCAGTCACCTATTCTTCTTTGACAGTCACACAAGTTTGTTCTTGCTTTTGACAATGATCTTTTGATCTCTTTTTTTTTTGACTTTTGTATCCTTATTATTTTTGCCTAAGTCTCCTTTTTAGGTTTTGACTTAGCGGGCTTTTCTTTGATTTTTTTTTTGTTTGAACAACTTGTGTGACACTTGTCCAATAATCTGAAAGGGATTGAAAATGATGACTACCACGTTGATGGTTCAATGGAAACAACTGTTGTAGGTCTCCTTCGACATTGTGTACGAAGAGAGGATTGAACCTTTGGTCGGGAATTGTTCCCATGAAACGATTCTCTTGGAAATCTTATGAATTAGTCATTGTAACTGAACAACTACCCTGCCCCAGGTTTTTTTATTAAGGGTTCAAATTTCGTGCAAAAAGAATACACCTACTTCTAAGGCTCAAAGGGGTTAACGAGGGATTATCATCCTTATATCTCCAGTGTTTGGGGATTTGAAAGAATGCCTGTACATCATCAACAAAGTCTTATTTGAAAGCACACTGATGCAAATTGGATATCCGTTTTTCATCATACTCCCTCAAATCTTGCTTAGACAGAAAGTTGATAAAGAAAATGAAATGGAAAAGCACAATTTTTGTATTTTTTGAATTTGTGTAAGTGATACGGAAATAAAGAAAGAGAAACACGTTATGATTGACTCAAAACAAATGCAATGCTCATTTCATTAAAATTACGATTAAGGATTACAGAATTCAAATGCGACAAAACACAGTACAAACAAGGAAAATTAAGAAATGAAAAAGACAAAGGCCTAGTAACTATCAGCAGCAAGGATGAGCTTTCCCGTCTGATATCTGGCTTTAGGAACATCCCTTTTGATTCGACACTCAATGGGGTAGGGGATTAGTGACCACATTCGGATTAATATCTCGGAAGGTGAGCATCTTGCTTTCGATCAGATCTTGAACCTTCTCCTTCAGAACCCAACAGTCTTCAATGGAATGACCAACTACTCCACTATGAAAAGCACATTTAGCATTAGGATTATATCCTTTGGAGAACGGTGGAGTTGGAGCTTTAGTTGGCCTAGGAGCTATCAACGACTTATGGATTAGTGCAGGCCACAATTCAGTGTAAGTCATTGGAATTGGGTCGATGCGGCGAGGCTCCTTTGGCGGATCTTTCTGAGGCCTATCCTGATTCTGCTGCCTATTCTGATTTTGTTGAGCATTCTGAGGAGCACTTTGTGAAGCATTCTGATGAGAAGCGTTCCATGGTTGTTGATGCGATGGCATTGGGATGTATGGTTGTTGATGTTGAGCAGCTGCAACATGTGGATACTGATAGTAAGGCATGAATGGTGCTTGTGGATAAGTTGGAACTTGATAAGGTTGTGGATTTTGAGGTCCTTCACCACTAGTCACAACAACATTAGTTTCACCTTCTTTCTTTCTATGGAAGTTTCCAGGGAATCTCTTTGTTTGGTTGTTATTGGAAGATTCAGCAGCATTGACAATCCTGCCATTTTTCAAGCCTTCTTCGACCCTTTCTCCAATAATGACCAGGTCAGCAAAGCTAGAAGAGACACTTCCAATCATTTTCTCATAGAAAACTGGCTGCAAGGTATCCATAAACATACCAGTAAGCTCTTTTTCAGCAAGAGGAGGTTCGACTTGAGCAGCTAGCTCTCTCCAGCGTTGGGCATACACTTTGAAAGTTTCTCTATCTCTCATGGTCATAGTCTGAAGTTGTCTGCGATCAGGGGCTAAGTCCATGTTGTACTTGTATTGTTTCAGGAAAGCTTCGCCTAAGTCTCTCCATGTTTGGATATGCTCCCTCTTCAAACTCATGTACCATTTCAGAGAAGCTCCAGCCAAGCTATCTTGAAAGATGTGAACAAGCAATTTGTCATTGTTGGCATAATCGGCCATCTTGCGAAAGTACATAGTCAGATGATCTTTAGGACAAGTATGCCCCTTGTACTTTTCGAATTCAGGGACTTTGAACTTTGCAGGTACAGTCAAGTCAGAAACCAAGCAGAGGTTCATGGTATCAAATCCAAAAATGTCATTTCCTTCAACAGCTTTCAACCTTTTCTCGAGGACATTGTACTTTTCTTTCACTTCCTCCACCTCGTGGTTGTGTTCTTGATCACCACGTTCGGAATCATCAACATGATAGACAAAAGGAGGATTGTTGAAAGTAGGTTGAACAGTAGTGTGAACAATCGATGACTGTTCAGCGGCGACTGGTATTGGTGCAATTTGTTGCGCAGAAAGTCCTACTCCCAAAGTATTCGCGAATGGGGGAGTATAACCAGGTGGTAAACCAAATTCTGGCCAGGTAGAAGGTGGCCTCTGAACGGGAATGGGATCCTCAACAGCTTCGGAGACTTCAGCTATGACAGTTCTTTGGGGTTCAGCATCCCTAGCTATTAGCACTTGCATCATCTCAGTGAGCTTGGTGATGCTTCCCTTCAACTCGTCGATTTCCATCCTAACTTCCATGTTGTGTTGCTCTTGGTCAGCCATTCTTTTTCGAGAGACACTACGCGTCTGATAAGGATGTCGGGGAATCAACTTGCCTTGTTAAACTGTCGGAGGAATAGATGTATGAGTACTGGATTGAGATGCAAATGAATGCAGATGCATGATGATTTTTTTGTTTTTAATGCAAGAATGAATGCAATGTCATATCATGTATGATTCACAAGTAATGGACTTTCAATCAATTGGATACAGAAAAATTCAAAATACTTGGCACACAGTGGCTCACCACAGGATAGTTCTAAGGTTTTTTGACAAGGTTCTAGACGCGGTTCTCAGAGTTACAAACTTCTTTTGAAAACTCAGTCATCTAGTAAATAACTTACCACCCAACTGTGTTTTCAAATGAAGTCTATTCTGAGTGTGGTTTTCGCACATACCCACAGTAATAGTTACGTTACGCAAGTTGGGTGCGAAACCACCATTTCCTAAAAGTCGTGGTTTTAGGGTTTGTCTAAAGGTCCCTAGAGTTAACGATCCAAATTGAAAACATCATCGCTCGAGTAAATAACTTACTCAACCAAAGATATCTTCTCAAAGGACCTACTCTAGGCGGGGTATTAGTATCTCCTACTTGACACTACGTCAAGCAAGTTTAATACTAAACCACCATCTTATCTTATGTGTTTCTTGAGCTCGGGCGTAGAGCTTTGTCCATAAAGTGCCAATAATAGAAAGATTCCAACCATAATGATGAGAAATCAAACAATGATATAATAAAAGCAATAAAGAAGCAAGTAAATAAATGAAAACAAAATCACAAGAAAAATTAAATTAAGGTTGACTCTCTTGGAAGTCCCCAGCAGAGTCGCCAGCTGTCGCGGGTCAAAAAATCATCGCCACGAAATTGTATCAAACAGAGTCGCCACCAAATTTTATTTATTCCAATGGGAATGGGAAAATATTGATAAAACCCACAAATGAAATGAAATGGACAAAGATGGCCTTCGTAACCAGATTTGGGTTCGGGAGTCGGTTAGGCAAGGGGAAGGTATTAGCACCCTTTACCTCCATCGTACTCGATGGGACCCATTTAGTTATTCTTGTGATTGATTGTTAGTTTATTATCTACTTGCATTCTAATTATTATATGGACAAGAAAGAAACGGGATTTGGGTTTTTTATTATTGTGCTCGCCAAGACAATTGAGTCTTGTGCCTACATATCTTCAATGGAAGAATCAGAGCGATTGTAGTTCTAAGCTACGAAATTATATTTTTTTATTGGTGTGCTCGCCAAGACATTGTGTCTTGTGCCTACATATCTTCAATGGAAGAATCAGAGCGATTGTAGTTCGAACTACGAGTTTGTTGATTGATTTTTATGGGTCTAATCGCACTTGGGCGGGAAGACGAGTTTTTGAATGTGGTTCGCACTTGGGCGAGATTTGCACTTGGGCAAAGAGAAGATGAGTTTGAAATAGGTGTTTTATGAAAAATTGGAATTCGAGTACGTAAACAATGGCTTAACGGCCATCGCCTAGAATACTTGAAAGAGCATTTGCTAAATTGAGTTCTTATGAAGTTTTTTAATGGAATACAAGCATTCAAACAAAAGCTTAACGGCCATCGTCTAAATGCTTTAGAGCAACTTGTACAAGTACGTACAACCCCCTCTTGATTAATCCATTATAAACCGAAATTGATTTGATAAAAAACGTTTTGTAGAGAAAGGTGAGACAAATAGAATTTTAAGGATCTTTAATGGAATCAAAGCATTCAAACAAAAGCTTAACGGCCATCGTCTAAATGCTTTAGAGCAACTTGTACAAGTACGTACAACCCCCTCTTTTCAACCATTATTGACAAAATTCAATTCGATTATTAAAACATTTTTTGAAGTTTTTTTCTTTTTATTGTGACAAAAGAAGTTCGAACAAGATTATTGTGAAATTGTTTGAAGTGGACTCGACATTGGGTCGAGTGTTATTGAATGAAAAATTATTATTTTGAGGTTTTAAATTTATATTAAAGAAATAGCTAAACTAAAACTTAAATTAAATTGAAATGGAGGTGTGAATTTGAGAAGGGGCGTTGGACCCTTGTAAGATTAAGCCCAAAGTTGTTTTTTTTTTTTAAAGAAAATGAATTCAGATAGGCCAAAACCTCCATGGCCCATTTACATATGAAGCATCGCATGAGGAGATTTAGACCAAACCGGGTCATGAAGATTCGGCCCAGATGGCCAAAACCTCTAAGAAACCTATCCACCTCTCTCAATTTTCGTTCTCGATTTCTTCTGTTTCTGTTCATCGCAAAATCTAACAAACATAGAAAAGACTCGGCCTCTCTCGGCTCTCACTCGCTAATCTCACGATCTCACTCTCTCGTGATTCTCTCATTTCAAACAAAGCCAAAGCTTCCTTACAGCAGCAACTCTCTCTTACTATGTTTTCACTCGGTACTATCTCTATCTCGCATTTTCGCCAGCGAACATGAAGCAATGAGAATTAACAAACAAAACCCGATCCCCAACAATCCCTAAACCCCAATTCATTATTTCAGATGATTACAAGTTACATTATGTAAATGGAAAAGAAATTAAAGAACAGAAACACAATACAAGGTATGCTTACTTCACTTTTGATTCTTCTCTGTTCCTCGTCTCCTCTCCTTCGTTTCCGTGAGCTTTTACGGCTTGCTGAATAGATGTGTTTGCGAGTGAATTTCGAGCTTGAGCGTGACTCAGTTTTTGAAGACACAGTGAGGGGAGTGAGCGTGTTTGTGTTACGTTTGTGTGCTGAGTGTTTGAAGGATCTGTCTATGGTAATGTGAGATGAGTGTAAGGTTGAAGTTTAAGGTTTATGAGAGTTTGAGGTGTTGAAGTTGAATGTTTTGTTTTGGTGAGTTGCGGTTTGTTGTTGAAAAGGGTTGCGTGAGTATGGTTAAAATGGTGAGATTTACAATGAGGTTTTGGATCTGTTGAAGGAGAATGTGTATTTGAATTTGAGGTTGACAAAATGTGTGTGGGGTTAGAACCGTGAGAGATATTCGAGTAATGTTATCAGCATTTCTTTTCTTTGGCAGAGTTTTGTTTTGAGAGGCAGTTGATGAGGGATTTAGCAGAGGTTTTAGGTTTGATTATTGGTGGCTCCCTCCTCCCCCCTTGTTGTGCTGATTGTTGGTGTTTTTATAGGGTAACTGATTAGGGTTTTGGGATGAAAATTGGGGGGGAAACCCGGAGAGCATTTGAATACTTTGATGTACTGATAAGTTGCTTTTTCTTGTGCAGGTTTTGTTTGGCTATTTAGATGAATGTTTTGGAGTATTGCTGCAGAGTATTTTTGGACTGGTTTGGAGAGCAGGGTATGCAGGTCTGGTGATGGAGCAGTAGTATCAGAGGCGTGGAAAAACAAAGGGGGCACAGAGCAAATTTTCTTTTTTTCTTTTTTTATGTAATGGGCCTATTGTAGAAGAGGAAAACAAAAAACAAATTTTCTTTCTATTCAATGAAATGTATGGGCTTTTCCTTAACTCTAATTTAAATTAACAATAATAATTAAATAATGATTTAATCATTAAACCAATCTAAGTAGAATTTCAAAAAAAGAAAATGCAAGTTAATTTTTTTATTTTTTTTTAAAAGTAAATAAAATATGCAATGATAAAATTAGATTCAAGATGCAAATTTAATTCAATATGCAAAAAATATGATTATGATTGATTTTAATGCAAAAATTAAAAGATGACAAATTAACTGTGAATTTCATACTTATTAGAAACGCAACGTGTGAAATTGAAACTTATTCTAGATGCAGATGAATCGATTGATGCTAATGCGAATGAATCAGATAAAAACTTAGGTCAAAATTTAGGGTGCGACAATGACCAACCAAGATAACACGTCAACACATGTGTTCTCTTCTCGAGGCACATGGCAATTTTGGACGCTCTAAAATTTTCCAATTCTCCGATAGCCATCTTAAGGTATCGCTGCAACAAAGGTCCTTAGCCTGGGCCTCTCCTCTTATTTGGGAAGCACCGATTGGAAATATGTTCGCAGTTTGACGCATTCGGTCCCTATATCCTCGGCTAGCATGATCGAGCAATTACTGCTTCATATTCTACTTGGTTAATGGATGTAGAAAATTTGAACCTCAAGGAAACCTCTACCACGAGCACATAACTATTATCCAAGATTATGCCTGCACCACTTGCTCGACTGTTAGATGATCCATTTTTAAACACCCTACACATGATCTAGCTCTGAAGGTACTAGGGCCTTCGACACAAAGTTCACAAGGCCTTGGCTAACATCAGATTCTCTAATCAGAATGACGCCCACCGATACTCAGCAACAACTAGGTATAAATACAATTTCTCCCATGAAAGTGTCCAATTAAGCGCCAGTGGTGTAGCCATAGTTTTCTTCAGAGATTCAAATTCCTCTTTGCAATCAGTTATCCACTCAAAATCGGTCTTGGGAAAATTTAAAACGAGTAGGGCATATTTTGATATGAACTTGTTTAAGGCAGTCAACATATCATTTAGCTTCAGGACCTCCTTTTTCGATGCCGACGAGCTCATTCAGATTAATTCCTAACACTTATCGGGGTTTGTTTCGATTCCTCGTTCGGTTAGATAAAATCCTAGGAGCTTGTCAACTTTTATTCTGAAAGTGCACTTTTTCTAGGTTGAGTCTCATATTATACTGATAAAAACTCCTAAGCACCATCTAGAGATGTTGGGTGTGCAGTCTTTCCTGGATAGATTTCACAATCATGTCGTCCATGTACACCTCCAACGTCTCCCTTATACCTGCTTGGAAGATCTTATTCATCATCCTCTGACATGTCACGCCGATGTTCTTTAATCCAAATGGCATGGCATTGAAGTGGTAGTTGGCCTGCTCTGTCATGAATGATGTATTTATTCGGTCGGGCTTGAACATATGTATTTGATTGTACTTGGAGTACACATCCATGAAGGATAACAACTGGTAACCGTCCGAGTTATCTACAAGTTTGTTAATATTCGGGAGCGAGTAAGAATCCTTTAGGAAAGCTATATTGAGATCCATATAATCAACATACATTCTCCACTTCCCCAAGGCTTTCTTGACTAGAACAACATTGGAGAGCCATTTCGTATACTTTGTCTATAAGATGGATATGGTGTCCAATAGATCTTTCACTGTGCTCGCGGTGGATTCACCCTTTTCTGGGGATTGCCTCCTCCATCACCGAGAGACATAACAAGCATTGACATATACATTTAATCGAGGCATGCCATACTAAGGTCAATTTCGGGCATCTGGTATGGTGAAATTGCAACGAGGTCTGCGATCGCTTGAAGACATTCAATCAACGTGGACCTTACTCCTGGGGGAAGCCCGAATCCTATCTTCACTAACTACATGGGATTATCACCAAGAAGGACAGATTCAAACTCTCAGTCTATAATAGGCCTAACTTCCTCTTCACGCGCGTCTAGGTCGAAGGTCGTAGTACTCCACAAGTCCTCGGGTCTTCTTCATACCCTAGTATCAATGCGAGAATGTTTCTTTGGATACACTATAGGACTCACCTAGTTTCTTTTAGGTCGACCCTCACAGTGACCGACCTTCCTTCCATATCGTGATATGTTACTTTCAAGTGGACCGGCAACGCCACTACATCTAGCTTTGCCAAGAAGGATCTTCCCAGAATACCTCTGAAGGCACTTTTGAACGATACTACAAGGAAGTTGAGGATTACCTTTCTGTCGCTCGCCCCTTCTCCAACCGTTACTATTAGATCTATCATTCCCGAGAGTGAGTTATTGAATCGTTAAAGGTTAAAAAATCTCCTCCACTATACAAATTTATATTTTCTCGTTGGATGCCTAACAACTCCCCTATGTCAGCGTAAATGATGTTGCAAGAGCTTCTGTCATCTATGAGGAATCCTGTTAGGTTTTGAACAACAATGGTGACCGCGAGAATCAAATTTAGATCGAAGTTTGGAATTCTATGAACTTTTCGCGATCTAGGAATCATAACTCCAATTGATACCCACAGAATTAGATGCGTATCAAAGTTTTCCTTAAGTAGAAGGCAATCTAGCAAAGGACAGGTGCTGGATGATGCGGTGTCGTAGAATTCGTCGATCACTGATAACCGATGATCGACTGATTCAAGAGATGGATTGAGGATCTTAGACATGACTTTCAAATTTACCGTCTTCGATCTTTTTACTTCCAGTAGAGATCTCACTTTAGATCAGGATTAACCCGGTAGTGAAATTTCGCAAAAATTAGAAATCAGTTCCCATAAGCGGTGCCACTATTCTGTTAAGGAACCCGAATTGAATGTAGTTGACGAACTAATGATCTTGAACCGACGATGCTGATTTTCGATACGATAACGGGGGTGGACCTCTAAGGTTAACATTCCACTGCCCAGACAGTTCAAGATTCAAGTTGAGTATAATAAAAAGTGGAGATAAAGAAAATATTTTTTGTTGTTGTTGTATGAATCGACTTTTATACCTTGAATCAAGAAGAATAGACATGAGACAAATTTAACCTTAACTATTTCGGCCTTTAGCCAACCATAACATATATTATTTTAAAGATAGTTACTATTAAATTCAAATATATTTATTGATTCCACATAATAAACGAATTAAGTGTATACATAAACTAAATCTTTTTAAAAATATGGCTTAAATGCAGTTTTGGCCCCCCAAATTTCTCAATTGCTTATTTTGGTCCCCCATATTTCAATTGTTTGATTTTGGTCCCTCAAGTTTTATAATTGCTTGATTTTGACCCCCTAAGTTCCAATTGCTTGATTTTGACCCCTCAAGTTTGTCCCATTTTGCATTTGATAGTCCCCTAATGACATGTAGACTAAATTTCTCTATTTTTGTTATTTTATTTTATTTTTTTAATTGTCTTCTCTACAACTTTATTTTTTCTTCTCTTTTTAATAGTTAAACTTTGAAAATAATATTTAAAAAATCTTAAATATTTCATATATGCGTAATGGTAAATTATTTTGACAAAATAAAATAGACCACTAACTAATTAAGATAACAAACTCTTTGGCCATTAACTCCCTCATGAGGAGTGCTAGCAACACTCTCTTTTGAACACTCTCTCAAACACTCACTTTCTTATTGGTTGATATATGTGTGGGCCCCTCACTTTGAAAATAAGTCTCACATAAAGTAGTAAGACCCACACATGTTTCAACCAATAAAAAAGGAAGTGTTTGAGAGAGTATTCAAAAGAGAGTGTTGCTAGCATTCCTCACTCCCTCATAGTTAAGCATAAAGTCTCAAAGTCTAGCAATTCTATTAGTCATATAGAATTTCAATTTTTTATAAGGGATATTGCATGTTTGTCTGTATATTATAAGTTGAATAAAATATTTAAGATTATCAAAATATTACATTTAAAGCTTAACTATTAAAAAGAGAAGAAAAATAAAATTATAAAGAAGGAAATTAAAAAAATAAAAAGAAAAAACAACAAAAAGAGAAATTTAGTCTACATATCATTAGGAGACTATCAAATGCAAAAGGGGGCAAACTTGAGGGGTCAAAATTAAGCAATTGAAATTTAGAGGGCCAAAATTAAGCAATTAGAAAACTTAGGAGACTAAAATAAAACAATTGAAATATGAAAGACCAAAATCAAACAATTGAGAAATTTGGGGGTTATAATTGCATTTAAGTCTAAAAATATATTAGAAATGGTCAAATAAAACTCAGAGAGACAAAAATAATACTGTATATACATTATAAAAATACTTATATTTTACTATAACACTAATTTTTCTAATGATATTATTATTAAAATCATACTAAATTGTAAATACACATTAAATAAACCATTTTTTTTGTGTTAAAATATGTGTTATAGATATTATGTTTCTAGACTTATTCTTTTACACCAAAACAAGACAAATTACATTTTTTTCCTTTATGCTGTGTTTGTTTTAAGAGAAATCAAGAAGAGAGAGTTAGCAAAGAGAGAAATAGGGGAGAGATGTCCAACTTCTCTTGTTTGGTGTGCAGAGAAATAGGATAGAGAGACCAAATTTTAGTGGGACCCACACCTTTTTATACTCTTCTCTCATATGAGAAGAAATGTGATGGAAACTTGCTCTTTAATTATTTTTTCAATTATAGCCCTCTTAATCTTTTAAAAATCAATTGTAAAGATTTTTACACCAATATATAATATTTATAAGAATATTTTTTTAAGAATAAAATTACTTCAAATATTTTAAGACCAGATTCTAACGTAATAGCATGTTGATAAAAAAAATTGATTTAAAAATTAAAATAAAAAATGACGTAATAATAACAACAATAATTTAAATTAAAATAAGTAAAATTAAATAAATATACAACAAATATATAAGTAATATAATTAATTGTAAAATAAAAATTAAAAAATATATTTTTGTATTTTATTATTAGTATGAAATGTTTTTAGATATGGGCATTTTTGTCATTTCACAAAATTATTGTAAATCTCTCTTCTCTATTTCTCACTTCTTTCTCTTATTCCAAACAATACATCAAATCTTCTCTATTTCTCACTTATTTCTCTCTTCTCACACTCTCTCTCATCTCTTTCTCTCTTCTCAACTTCTTCTCTCAACCAAACACACCCTTAGGGTATGTTTGGAAGAGAGAAGAAGTTGAAAAGAGAGAAAGATGTGAGAAAGAGTGTGAAAAGAGAGAAAAAGAAGAGAAGTAGAGTAGATTTGATGTAGTGTTTGGTATAAGAGAAAGAAGAGAGAAATAGAAGAGAAAGAAGTGTTTTATTTTATTATAAAGACATAAATGTCCTTGGTTAAAATAAATAAATTTATTAATTTTATTAGTTAATTTTTAAATAATAATATGTGCTAAATAAATTACTTGATTTTTATTTTTAACTTTAAATATTATTTTAATATTTCTTAGTTAAAATTTTTTTATTTTCATTATAAATAAATTTATATTAGTTTATATAATGAA
Source organism: Vicia villosa (assembly GCF_029867415.1). Classification (NCBI taxonomy): domain Eukaryota; kingdom Viridiplantae; phylum Streptophyta; class Magnoliopsida; order Fabales; family Fabaceae; genus Vicia; species Vicia villosa. Next base: position 272,624 of record NW_026705298.1, on the reverse strand, counting down.
TTTTGTAAATAGATTTAAATTATGTTACGTAATAATTGGTCTACCAATTTGTTTTAGGTAAAAAGAAAAAAAACCAGTAGTATTATATATTATTATTATTATTATTAATTTATTATTGTTGTGCATATTTTTTGTTTCTCTACCATTTATAATATGTATTGACAATATTGTTTCTCACCTATATTATAAAGTGACATTTGAACAAAAAGAATGAGGGTATATATGGAAAGTTAAAAAAACAACATGTATCCTTCATGTTTCTTCGCTCAAGAGAGAAGATTGGAAATATTGATGGGACCCATTATATTTGGATCTCTCCTTGCTATTTCATTGTCCACCAAACAAGAGAAAGAGTGCATTTCTTTCCAACTTCTCTCTCTGCTAACTCTCTCTTACCAACTTCTCTCCAACCAAACATACCCTTAATGAGTCAATAAAAATCATTGTTTCTCCCTCCCAAATTCAAAGCAAAAAAAGAAAAGTGTAACGTCACGTGTACTTTGTTGTGCTCCAATCCAATATCCAAAGTCAGAATCCAAAGCACAAAGCATAACCTCCACCAACAATATCTTCACCCGCTTCTCACTCTTCAAATTTCAAACCCTTCAACGGTCAAATTTTCTCAGTTAGGAAACTTTTCACAAATCTTCATTTTTCGTAACCAAAACATTCCCTTTTTCACCATCATTATAACCTTCCTAAAAAGAAATCACCATTATTATTATTATTATTATCATTATTATTAATTTCAGTTTTTCAAAAGTTCAAACGGTTGGTGTGCACTATTTTATCCATGGAAGATAAAGGATGGAATCACTATGATCATGACCCTCTTCTTCTCACTGACGCTTCTTTTCATCAACAGCAACCAGAATCCATTTCCACTGGTAAGAATCTTTTTGGGTCTAATCAAAATTGAATTTTTACTTCAGAACTTTTAATTACATGATTCAAATCGTGTACCCTTTTGAATTGATTTCTTTTAGGGGTTTTACAAACATCTAAATTGAATTCAGCTATGGCGACTGATCCTCAATCTTGTGGTGAGAACCCTAGTTTATGAAATTTGAATATTTGATTGTTTTTGATGGGTTATCAAGATTATATCTTTTTGTGTTATTGGTGTAGGATTGTCTCGGGAAAATGAAATCTCCGAACGGGGTAGTGTGCAATTCGATGATCCAATTGTGAAAAGTTTGGTTGATGATGATCCAATTGTTTCGGAACGGTCGATATTAGGGTTTTCGATGACTTCACCGGATCTGGTGGTCTGTTCTGGCTCACCGGATATTGCTGGAATCAGTTATTGTGACTCTCCGGTGATGTTGAAGAGCAAAAATTGCTGTAATTTGGATTCATCTATGGAGCTTTCTTTTGAGAATGGGATCGACGAGTCTGAAGTTGAAGTTGTTTCTAAAGTTCGTAAGACTCCAATGGTTAAATTCTCGAATGTGTGTCAAACTTTTGAACCGGAAGAGGAATTACTATCACCTGAAGCCTCCTTTGAGCTTCGTCAACCGCCGGTAACTAAAGTCGAGTCACTGCAAGACTGCTCTCCCGGTGAGTTCAATTCTCGGTATCTCTTGTTGTAAACAATGTTTTTGAATTTTTGAACTATTAGCTCTACATACTGTGAATTTTTTTGCTGGTTATAGTCTACATTGCATTTTTACAACAAAAATTTGCATTAAATTCAGGAGATAATGAAATGACGGAAGACACTGGAGAGTCTCAGGAAGCAGAGTTGGAGTTCTCACAAGTATGTTTCTATGTATTAAAAAGTGATAATTTTCTTACTTTGATCAGGAAAATGTGTCTGATCTCAAACGATAATGTTGTAGAGTGTTGGAGTAGAAGAGAAGTTTCTGAAGCTGAAAAGAGATTTCGAGTGTCAGACGAAAGAGCTGGCAGTAACAAAGAGGGAGTTGTGGGAGCTCAAGAAGGAGAATCATAAAAAACGTACTGAATGTCAAGAAGCTTTGAACTCCTTAAAGGAGCTTCAGGACGAGCTAATGCGCAAGTCGATGCACGTAGGGTCTTTAGGTAAGCGTTCTCCTTTCTCAACTTAATATATAACTAATATACTTAGAGTTTAGTTTTAAAAGTTTACACTATTAATAATCGTAAATAATCATTCGTGTGATTTTATTCTTGGTCTTGCAGCATTTGCTATTGAGGGACAAGTGAAAGAGAAAAGTAAGTGGTTTACAACACTGAGAGACATGACGAGAAGATTGAAGGTACCGGTATCCGAACAGAGTTGAATCAATGACAAGCAAAGTTTAAAAGAGAAAATTATATTTATAATGTGTTTATCGATTTCATTGTGTATAGATTATGAAAACGGAACATATTAAGCTATTAGAAGAAGCGGAGGCATACAAGAAATATGAAGCAGATATAAGCGAATTGGGGCGCGTTATCAAGTCTAAAAGTAATTACTCTTACACATTGTGGCATTATGAATCTCAATGTTATATTTGTTTAGTTTTTCCTTTTGCGTTTGTGCTAATTTTATTTTCTTCTTGTTTCTCTTTTTAAAGTGAATGAACAACTAGAGTTAAATGAAGATCTCAAGTCCAAATATATAGAAGGGACTAAGATTCAAAAAGAGCTTTACAATAAGGTATTAGAGTTGAGAGGAAACATAAGGGTCTTTTGCCGGTGTAGGCCACTCAATGCCGAAGAGATCAAAGGAGGAGCCACAGTGGCCTTAGATTTTGATTCTTCTAAAGAGGGCGAGCTTACTGTTCTGTCAAACGGATCTTCGAAAAAGACTTTTAAATTTGATGCTGTCTTTGGCCCTCAAATTGAACAAGGTAATTAATGAAGCATTAACTCCATATATATACTTTTTCTTTTGTATTTCGTGTTGAATTGATGATAAATTCCCATTTTGACACATTTTAATTGTATTGCTTTATAGCTGATATCTTTGAAGACACTATACCATTTGCAACCTCGGTTTTAGATGGATACAATGTATGCATTTTTGCATACGGACAGACTGGTACAGGAAAAACCTTCACAATGGAGGGAACAGAAGAGGCTCGTGGAGTTAATTTCAGGACTCTAGAGAAAATGTTTGATATAATCAAGGAAAGACAAACCCTCTACAGTTATGATATCTCCGTAAGTGTCTTGGAAGTGTACAATGAGCAAATAAGAGATTTGTTGGTTTCAGGAAATCATCCAGGAATGTCTGCAAGACGGTAAACTAACAAACCATTTTGTTATTTTAGCAGAGGTGGAAGTTTTTAAGAGATTAAATTTCGTTTTTAAAGGAAAGCCATACTTAGCTTTGTTTGTTCTCGTAGTTTTTTTGGTAAGTAACAAATTGTGGTTAAATGTAGATTGGAGATAAGGCAAGCTGGTGAAGGAATGCATATTCCAGGTTTGGTTGAGGCACATGTGAACAACATGACTGAAGTGTGGGATGTCCTACAAACTGGTAGCAATGCAAGGGCTGTAAGCTCAACCAATGCGAACGAGCATAGTAGTCGATCTCACTGCATTCACTGTGTCATGGTTAAGGGAGAAAATTTGTTGAATGGAGAACACACTAGAAGCAAGTTATGGCTTGTGGACCTAGCTGGCAGCGAAAGGGTTGCAAAGACAGAAGTACAAGGTGATAGATTGAAGGAGACACAAAATATTAATAGGTCTCTTTCTGCACTTGGCGATGTCATTTCAGCTCTCGCAACTAAAAGTTCACACATCCCTTTCAGGTTATCATCGTTTTTTTTTTCAATCATAAATTTTGAAATTTGAAACAGCCTATGAACATTACAATTCATAAATTATAGCTTAGATAATAAGCACCTGTCCTATAAGTGTTTAATTACATAGTTTATCCAAACGGGTCTTGGTCTATTGTCAGTATTGAAGATCCATTGTTCTTCACTATACAGGAACTCCAAGCTTACACACTTGCTGCAAGACTCATTAGGTACTTATTTAGAAGATTCAGTTGTCCATTAGGTACAATTCTGTGCAAATGTGATTATTGAACTTGATGAACAATCTTGTTTCTGTAGGAGGAGATTCAAAGGCACTCATGTTTGTACAAATCAGTCCTAATGAAAATGATTTGAGCGAAACGATTTGCTCTTTGAACTTTGCTAGTAGAGTAAGAGGAATAGAATTGGGCCCGGCAAAAAAACAGTGGGACACCATTGAACTTCTGAAACACAAACAGATGGTATGATTGTTGTAATATTTTGTTTCATTTTGTGTAATATATAGTTTGTTTCACAGTCGACTTGTTCATCATTTTCAATTTGTTTCATTGTCGATTTGTTCATCATTTTCAATTTGTTTCATTGCTTACATGTTATTTATATTTAGGCTGACAAAACTAAACAAGAGCTAAAACTTAAGGATTTTCAAATCAAGAAGATGGAGGATACAATCCATGGATTAGAGTTCAAAATGAAGGAAAGGGATCATAAAAACAAAAGTCTTCAAGACAAGGTAACATATTAAATCTTATAAAGTTATAAGTTGTTTTCATAATCTATTTTGAACAAGTTATGGAAGTAAGCTGTAAATAGCTTATGGACACACCATAAGCTATTTCATCTATAAGCTCTCTCAAACAATATCGAACAATCCAAATATAGCACAAATTTGTTTTTATTTTTCTCCTTTATACATTACAACTTATGATTTAGGGTATCTTATACATATTACAAAATTTTGAAGGTGAAGGAACTGGAATCACAGCTTATGATTGAGAGAAAGCTAGCGCGTCAACATGTAGACTCAAAGATAGCTGAGCAGCATCAAATGAATCAAGAGCAAAACAATTCAATTTTAAGACCAACACCACTCGCGAATCGACCATTAGCAACTCTCAAGAATTGTAACGATCCAACAAGTGGCGGAAATTCAGCTAGACCCTTAATGGAGAACATCATCTCAAAACCTTACAATATACCCTTTTCTACAATAGAAAGCTCCATCAAGTACATTGATCAGAACGAGAAAGAAAACAATCCTGACATGGCCGATAACAAGTCGCTACTTCCAAAAAGGACAGCAAGAGCTTCTTTATGCACAATGACACCGCGAGGCATTCCGTCTGCAACTACTTCAAGGAGGAACTCTCTGATTCCTCTCCCAAGTTTAACACATTTTCAAACACCATTCATACCAAAGTTAACAAACCAAGATGTCATCGAGGAATCAAAAACAATGCAACCATTACAAGGTCATTGCGAGAGTCCTAAAGAAGTGAAAAGCGGTGTTAAGAAGATCGGGAGCATATTAAGAAGAAGCACACACAGAAAAGGTCAGGTGAAGTCTCCACTACAACATATGAGAAAAGTTGGTGGTGTAAATGTAGGAATGGAGAAACTGAGAGTTTCTATTGGAAGTAGAGGGAAATTGGCACAAAGAGGGGTGCAAGCTGGAAATGGCAGAAGAGGTGGAGGTGCTAAAGAACAGAAGAATAGTCATAAGGACAAGGAAAGGGGATGGATATAAAAGATGAGGTGATCTTGTTTTTTTAAAATAAATTTTAGTTTTTAAAAGGATTTCTTGTGTGGATAGATTAATTGATTTGTTGTGTGTTTTTTAAGGTTATGGAAAATGTATCTCATTTTTCATGTGAAATGAGACAGTACTAATTTGTTTTTAAAACTTGATGGGAGAATGGAGCAAGTGTCTTGTAAATTCTGCATGTGGGATGTGTAATTTTTCTTTGACTTCAAACAGTGAAGCCACATCTCTAGAGTTGACTGTTAGAATAACTACTGTGTATTCTTTTCATTTGAATTCCTATAATTATTCCTATAATCTAGACGTTTTACTTCATGAATTGAACATGTAATTAATCAAATTCCACCATTGACAATGAAACACATATTATGATGTGTCGGTTTTAGAGGTTTTTTTTTCTTACATGAGAAAAAGAGAGAAGACAAAGAAAGAAAGAAAATTATTGTTTCACAAATTGTTTTAAACTCTAATTTTATTAAAGAATTTTTATTTGAAGATCGTTTTTCAAATCAACACAGTTCACCTTCTCTTGTATTTGAAGTCACTCGTCCAACACTTTCAAGGGCTACAAATTCATCTTTCATAACTTGGTTCCATTATTAAAATTTGATAACATCAACATATGTTTTTGGTTTATAGTGTGTGATAAATTTTAACAAATAAGATATTTCATACTTGTGGATGAATGGTTTGGAAAATTGTTTGATGTGTTACATACATAAGTCTTCTTTCAGAATGTTGAATGACAAGTGCAAGTAGGAGTATACAAAACCAAGTCAGCTCAATTGAAAATCTTTAATCGAATCGAACCAAACCAAAAATTACAAAAAATCGTATTTGGTTTAATTGTATTTGAATGATATTTTAACAAAGCCGTACAGTTGAGTTCAATTTACGGTTTGTATTTTGCAAACCGAACCAAATTGAACCACATTATGTTGATATATTTGATACATTTTTAGAAATGACTTCAATCCCACAATTAAATGAAGGACTTTCTGATATTGGATAAGATTAGTAGATGTGCTTGTAAATGAAATATAAGTTTTTAAATCTTGTTCATTCCTTTTAAATCTTTTCATTTGTTTGTACGTCTTAACCTCGTTCAATTATGATATGTAAGTAGTTCTAAGGGAGGATACTTGGATATAATGATTTTAATGAAAGTTTATTTAGTGCTGTCGTGACTGAGTTTTCTAATAGTAGGAGGCGCGTTTTAGCTGTCTTGAGAGAAAGTGTCGTGCTTTAAAGGTTGTCTTGAGAGAAAGTGTCGTGCTTTAAAGGTTCAATATAGGATTGAAGTGTTTCTCTCATGTGTCGTGGGATGGATAGCCTAGTTTTGGTTTAGGTGATGTGTATTTTATAATACATTGTTATTTTTATTTGATGCTGAAATAATGTTGTAATTTGTATTCATTGACATTGTTATTTGTTACTTGATAATGTATAAAATGACAAAATATAAAGTTATGTTCTCCTTTATATGTATATGTATGACTCAATAATAATCTTGTAAAAAATTGAATCAACCGAATCAAAGCAAACCGAATTGATTTGGTTTGTTTTGGTTTGATTTTATTTTTAAAAATCAACCGAATCAAATCGAACTATACATTTTTTTCTCTTGCGTTTCGGATAAATTTTAGCATCAAAATCACTCAAACCGTACCACAAACACTCCTAAGTGTAGATATTTGTGATTGATGAGTATCATAATTAAAATATGCACGAGTTTGTGGTTGATCACTATCACGAATGATAATTGCATGGTATATGGTTGATAATGGATGGTAACTGGTAAGATAGGTTAGTGTTTGAGTCATCAAGAACATCCTGGTCAATTGAATTAGTAGACTTCTGAATTGAAGTTTCAACATTAGGAATATGTCTTTGAAAATTCTAAGCAGAAGGCAAAAATTCCCAATTATCACTCATAGAATTAGAAAAACCAATATATGAAAGAATGCGTTCTTGGAACATGACATTTCTAGAAATAAATATTTCTTTAGAATGCATTAGTTCATTTCCAGCATCAATCAAATGACAGATTAACAAAGTCATAATTTACCAAATTGAGATGACTAAACTCAGAGAGATAGATAGATAGATGCACTAACAAATTTCCAGCACAAGGTTCCCTATATGCATTTACAGTTATCAATGATTGCTTGACAAAAAGAGCAAACAAGATAGTTTCTGTTGTACTAAGAGACGTTAAATTCAGTGATCATCTTCATTGATTCCAGGGCAGTTATCCAAGAGAGCAGAACTTGATTCATACTGGAGAAATAAGAAGGGAAAAAAAAGTCAATTTGTATCGAATATTCCATTGCGGTTTCGTCTTTTGAAAATATAAGAAAATATTTTTAATTAAATCACATGTTTGCTTACTTTACATCCGCAGAAGAGGCAGTAATTGAACTCGTCCCTCAGTTTCATCAAAACATCGAGCAAGTCCTGCATTCATTTCATTGTCAAATTTGCAATCGATTCAAAAACGGATAAGATAACCAAGTTCAATAATAATGAAGTTAATATGTATTATTAAGTCACACACCTCTTCTGTTATTTCTTCTTCCTCTTCTTCATCTTCACCCTCGGCATCATCCTCGTTCTTTGGTGGCTCCACAATTTCCCGATTCTCCAATTGGTCAAGAGCAGCCTTAGCCTTATTAAAATTAACAATAACTCTCCTACTCTTCCAACGCGATTTCTGCCTAGACCCAAATTCTTCCATCAGAGCCTCCTCATTCTTCCTTTTCCTATGGATTGTGATTTCCTCCCTTTTCTTCTTTTCCTTATGAGGATCCTCTAAGCCTATACCGGCTCGTGAGCGTCGAATTTCAATCCCGACCGGTTCAGCCCGTCCTGAGCCCTCCTTGCCAAGTGCGGAACCTGGAGTATAACCCATATTTTGGAGAAGCTTAAACCCAATGTTGGATTGTGGTATTGGAGCTTCCACTTTTGCTAATGTTTGTTCATCCTCTTGTATTTGCTTCCTCTCTCTTTCAATTTTTCGCCGTTCTTGCCAGTTTAGAGCTTTGAATTGGCTCTTGGAAGAGTTTATTGAAGGACCTTTCTTGTCAGAAATCTGCATAGTAACAAGGGAGTTATCATTATCAACATGAAATTTTGCACAGTCCTTATAAATTGCTAAGTGAAAGATACATGCCCATGTTTTGAATTGAATACAACAACAATAACAACCGAGCCTTATACTACTAAGTCAGTTCTGCTACATTGATCAACTTCCGCCATAATATTCTATCAAGGACCATATTTCTATTCAAATCATTAATCTCGAAACCTTTCTTAATAACTTCTCTTATAGTTTTTCTAGGTCTTTCTCTACTTATAACTGTTTGACTCCTGTCCATCTGATCTACTCTCCTTATAACAGAATCTACGGGTCTTCTCTTTACATGCCCAAACCACCGAAGTTTGTGTTTGAATTGGCGGTGGACAAAATTGATTTTGATAGAATTGAGTTCGGTAGAATTGATTTTAACAGTATTGATTTATGTTGGGATACGTTTATGTAAAAGGGAGCTGAACAACAAATTTCGATGTAAAAATCTAGTTTAAATTCAAAAGCTACAAATTTTAGTGTCAAAATCTAGTTTCAATTCAAAAGCTACAAATTTTAGCTTTAAGCAGAATCAATTCTACTTTAGAAGTACCAAACACCTTCAAATCACTCAAGAATCAATTCTACTTTAGAAGTACCAAACACTTCAAAATCACTCAAGAGTCAATTCTACACCTCTAAAACTTCTTTTGACTATTCCAAAAGCCAAACCAAACATGCTATAAGTATATTTTCCAATTTCCACCAATTTTTCTACTATTCGTGCTACCTCATCATTCCTTTTAATATTTTCATTTCTAATCTTATTCTGTCCAGTCTTACCACACATAAACACAACATCCTCATCTCGGCCATACTTGCTTTATTCTCGTGTTAATTCTTAACCGTCCATAGTTTTCTGAGATTGCGTAGATTGCTAATACCCTACATGCACCATAAGTTTCTACTACAGATTCTACACAACAAAATTAAACATTTTCTCCTATGAATTGTAGCTACAGAATCTACAAAATCAAAACCTAAGCTAAAATTTCAAGGTCAAATTGCAGAACTATTCGAAATGAACAAAAATATTACCTTTTTTGAACAAGTGTTTGGATTTGGAGGTTGAATAGAATCGCAAGGAAGAAACCTAGAAAGGTCACCCATGTAATCATCATCTTCGTTGTTCGCTTCTGGTTCAGCCATGGCTGACATCTTCACTGCAAGCAGGTGATGAATTGAACCCAACCAGAGATTGGGCCTGCTGAGGCCCAATAAGTTTCATGTGATCAACTCAGCCCAATTTGAAGTTTTTATAACAAACACTTTTTAAAGAAATTTCTTTATATCTTTTTATAAGTTTTAAATTTTTTTTAAATTTTATTATTTTTATTTAATGACATAACATACTTCTGAAAATTTATATTTTTTTAAGAACTAAATTTTTTTATGATAGAAATATTCACTAGTTTGATCTCTTTAAGAGCAAATTTGTAAAAAATATCAATTGTTATTTTAATATCATTAAATTAAGTTTTTTAGGGTGGTGAAAATGCTTAAAAGACGCCTAACAATCTTAATTGAACAACAATTAAGCGTGTGTTTGGTTCTGTGGTGAATAAAATTGATTTTGACTGAATTGATTATATAAAATTGATTCTGGATAAAAGTGAGTTAGAGGTAAAGTGATTTATGTTTGGAGAAATTTTTGCAAAAGTGAATCGAACAATAAATTTTAGTGTAAAAATCACGTTTAATCAAAAGCTACAAATTCTAACTTCATGTAGAATCAATTCCGGAAAGCATAATCAATTCTTTTCGAGATCAACCAAACACGTCAAAATCAATTTTAAACATCTATAATTAATTCTAAATGCCTCAAACGTGAAATCAAAGGGTTGGCTCAGTTGGCAAATGAGCTTTCTCCAAAAAGGAACGAAACCGGCTAGTACCCGGGTTTGATCCCGGCTGGAGTAAAAAACGCCCTTTCCCCCGCGGATTAGTCATGTGGGGCCCCTTCCTCGGTATCATCTAACACACGTTGCTCAATGTCAGTTGGCTCTAGACTCACTATTTCTCAACATGGGAATGTTTTTTTTTGCAATATCGATTTTGGATACTATGTGAAAATAAGTTGTACTCCTATTCCCTTGAATGAAATTTACTGGCCGTCTCTTTCCAAAAATGATATTGAATTTGGAGGGTTTGGGTTAGCTTTAGCTGAGCTTGAATATCTTCTGCATGAAGGACCTCATTTACTCCATTTGCATCAATAAGTAGTTGAACTCAAATATCCTTATCCATTACTAATTGAATTGTCATATTGATATTACCAAATGCATTATTATTATTGGTGGATTATAAACTTTTTTTTATCTAATTAATTGATTAATAAAGTGTTAGGTCCATTTGTTTGTATTAGTGGTATAGGTCAAAGAAAGAATTCGAGAAAGGTAGAAGTAGATTAGTGGGTCACAATAATAATAATAATAATAATAATAATAATAATAATAATAATAATAATAATAATAATGTAAGTAATAGAGAGAAATGTGTAGAACTCTCTCGGTCTTTCTCATGAAATATTTAAAATAATTTATAAATGTATGTAGAACTCTCCTTTCATCTCTCTCTTAAAATATCTAAAATGATTTATAGATGCATATAGAACTCTCCCTTAAATATTATAAATATGGAGGACTTATCATTTGTAAAGAAATCTACTAGAAACTAGTAGAAGGTAGTAACAAAGCAAGTAGAAGCAAGTAAACAAACTTGTAAAACATCCTCTCAATAGAAATTATCATTCTCTCAAATAGTCTCTCCTTTCAAATCCTGATAAAATCTCAATATATCCTTTTTCCTTTTTCAACAAAGTGGCATCAGAGTTTAGGTTTTGATAAGAACTCACTCTATAATCACGGCGAACAATGAGGCAACATTCTTCCAAGTTCTACTTCTCAAAGGTAGTACTTATGATAATTGGTATATCAAAATGAAGGCTATTCTTGGAGCAAACGATGTTTGAGAGGTTGTTGAAAAAGGTTATAAAGAATTACAAGATGAAGATTCCTTAACTCTAACACAAAATGATGTTCCAAGATCCCTCCAACAAAATCGTGTTTTAGAAAGAAGAAATAGAACAATTCTTGACATGGCTCGAATCATGCTCAAAAGTAAGAATCTACCAAAAGAACTTTGGGCAGAGGCGGTGGCATATGCAATATATTTTTCCAATCAATCTCCAAATAGAAGTGTATGGGGAAAGACAGCACAAGAAACATTGAGTGGAAGAAGTCCTAGTATCTCACACTTGAGGGCCTTCGAGAGTGTAGCCCATGTTCATATTTCAGGTGAGAAAAGAGCCAAAATTGATGACAAGAGCAAGAAGTCCGTCTTGTCACCAATTTTGGTTCTTTTCTCACCAAGATTATAATCAATTTTGGCTACAACAACAAGATTATAATAAGCTGATATGTGTTCTTTGATGAATAAGAGAATGGGATTTTGGTATTAAAAAAAGAATATAATTTCTTTTTAGAATTCAAAGAAGAAACATCTAGAGAGGTTCAACAAGAGTTCCACTCACCAATGTCATCCAGTTTTGAAGACACTACAAGTGAAAAGGGAGTGGCATGTACATAAAGTATTCTAGATATTTATGACAACACAAACACATTATCACCTCAAAGGCTTGAAGATATCTATGAAGAAGTTGAAGGTATAAATAATCCTACACTATTATGTCTTTCTGAAAATTATGAATCAATAACTTTTGAAGAAACTCTACAAGATGAGAGATGAATAAATGAAATGGACAAATAAATGAAATCTGTGAAGAAGAAAGATATATGGAAAATCATTTCACTTATGAAATAGCGTAAGGATATGGGCGTGAAGAAAATGTATAAGTCAAATAAGAATGTCAAGGGAAAAGTAAAAGATATGAGATAAGAATAGTAAAAAAGACTACAATGAAAACACTAAGATTGACTATTATAAGGTGTTTTGTTTCAGTCATCCGTATGAATATCATAAACTCATAATTTCTCAAGGATTTTAACACCCCCTCATAAAACTAATAATTAAGAGGGGGTGTTGGATCATAAACTTGTTTTGATCAATTGGACTAATAAATTGTTAGGCCCATGTGTTGGTATTAGTGGTATAGTCCAAAGAAAATTCTAGAGAGACACTAGTACAAAAAGATTAATATAATTTTAAAATTTACACCCAATATACTAAAAACGGGTGTAAATAAGAAATGTGGTGGCAATTTTGTAAATAAAATATCATTTTAAATATTATCAGATGACAATATACACCCTATTTTCTAAAAACGGGTTTAAATTGAAAATGTTATTATAATCAAATTTTAATTACTCCCTTTAAACAAAAAAACGGGTGTAAATTTATATGAACAAAAAAATTTATTTAATTTTATAACTCAAAATATATAATCTATGTGGCATATTAATGAGTGAGTAAAATATTTTAAACGTTATAATATTATAATATTAGTTGAAATATAATACTCTAAATTTATTTATTTTTAGAAAACTCTAAACATAATACTCATTTTCAGAAAACTCATTTTCAACAACCCATTATCAACTTTTGCACGCTTGCAGAAAACCCATTTTCAGAAAACTCATTTTCAAAAACTCTTTCAACTCTGCAGTTTGATTTCACGAAACTCATTTAGCGAGATTAAAGTTTGATTTCACGAAACCCATTTTCACGAAACTCTTTCAACTCTGCCAAAGTTTGATTTCTTCGCTCGCTCAGTCGCGCAGAAGTTTGTAAAACCCGTCGCCGCCTATTTAGAATGACATCATAAGTCTAACATGAGTTTTACTAACTTATTCGCTCTCATTTTGGTAAATCTTCATTTTCCTTCACTCTCATTTTCGGTTTCAATTTTCCTTCACTCTCATTTCGGTAAGGATTTCGGTAAGGGTTTCTGTGGATTTCTTCGCTCACTCGCTCACTCTCGTTTCGGTAAGCAGAAATTTGCAGAAGATTGCAAAACCCGTCACCGCCACCGTTTCTTCACTCTCATTTTGGTAAGCTTCTTCCAATCCCAAATTCAATGCATGTTTGTTCCATTTTAGGTTTCTAATAATTAACTGTGGTTTTGCATTTTCAGAAATTCGAACATTGAAACTCTTATTTTGGGGTTTTTGTTGAGGGTAAGTCATTTGGTGGCAATTTTGTTCACTGCAATTGGGGAAGTTCTTATATCAATAAAAATATTAGATGTAGAATAATGGTTATCAATGTTCCTTTGCATGTAATTGTTGTAAGCAGTTCTTTTATCTGTTCTTTCCCTTCAAACCTTTCAAGCAAGAACAATCTTCATGATGATCTTCCAAAGATATGGCAACAACCCTACTGGTTCTGATAGAGTCATACAGATACTCAGTGAATGCTCACTAATAGTGTTTAAAAGTTGCAGGGAAATTGAAGGTCCTTACATAGATCATTTTCAAAACCAGCTCAAAAAACCAGTTCTTGTTTCTGGAGTACTTGTTCCCGAGCCATCGACCGATGTTCTCGACGAAAAATGGACAAAATGGCTAGATAATTTTCCAGAAAAATCTGTGATATTGTGTTCCTTTGGTAGTGAAACATTTCTAAGTGATGAACAAATCAGTGAACTAGCAACTGGTTTGGAGCTTACAAACTTACCTTTCATTTTGGTCTTAAACTTTCCATCAAATCTCAATGTTGAGATTGAGCTGGAAAGAGCATTACCAAAAGTGTTCAGAGAGAGAGAGAGTGAAGAGTAGAGGAATTGTGCATAGTGGATGGTTGCAGCAGCAACTGGTTTTGAAACATGCAAGTGTAGGGTGTTATGTGTGTCATGCTGGTTTACTCACAAAAACCATTTTGTTGAATCCGCATTCAGCCATACTTTATGCCACCAGAGGTGCTGTCTTATTAATCTTCCAGACTCACATGCCTGTTTCACTTTTACCTACTGCATCAATACTTGGAGCCTCAATTTGTTATTTTCAGCTAGTGTGTTTATGAAGATGAAGAAACCAAATGCTGCTATTCGTGATGCTGACACTGCCTTGAAGGTTCGTTTGTTGCGACAGTAAAACTCGATATTGGAGAAATTTCGTTGTGACATGGATGTCTTTACTTTACTCAGAGGTGTATTGTTTATTCCAGATTAATCCAGACTCAGCGAAAGGATATAAAATACGGGGATTGTCAAGGGCTATGTTTGGGACTCTAGAGAGAATCACTTAGTGATCTTCGCGTGGCTTCAGGGATAGACTACGACGAAGAGATTAGGGTGGCACTTAAAAAGGTTATTTCCTTCTTTGTTTCGAGGAAGCCTGCAAATTTTAAACGAATCTTTGTCTGTTCTTTGTTTCTAATTATATTATATTTTTACAACACAGATTGAGCCTAATGTCCACAAAATTGAGGAGCATAGAAAAAAATATGAACCCCTGCGGAAGCAGAAGGAGCACAAAAGAACTAAACCAAAGAAGCAACCACAAGATGAAGCTCAAGTAAGTATAATACATACTTTCAAACTTTCAATTTACCTTGTGCTGGCACTTGCTGGAGGTGTAGGGGACTGATATGATGGCAGAATGGGAGAATTTTGGACAGGTGATGAGCTTGAGGGTTGTGATATGGATGGCACATGAGGACTAGTGGATTAGGAGGGAGACATATACCTGATAACTTAAGGTTAAGGAGGCTGAATTGGACTCACAATGATATACTTGATGTGAATGCGAATTTGAAATAGATGCAATGAAACTCTTAAATCCCTCCACATTCCATGAAACTCTCAACCAGGCACCTAACGTTCCAAAATCAGACTAAATACACCTAAAAGAGGGTCGCGAATACTAACTCAATTCTGAGATGTTTTTGAGCCAACATTTCTGCGTGCACAATTTTTGTCCCAGAATATGTTTGAGCATAAAGTTTCAGATTAATCTGAGTATATTTTTAACTTTTCTCAGACTTCAAGTAAACAACTTAGGGGCTGTAGTAGAAATCATAGGTCGGGTAGGAGTTTGAACCTAGATTTCGGCGCAAGAGTTTCGTATGCCAGAGGGGCCCAAACTGCACAGTTAAAGGAATAAATTTAACTTATAGGACGTTGTGTCGGTTAGTCAAAATTAGAAGTTTAATGAAGGTAGGTGAGGCTGGTGAGTAGGCATCATGCTTAAGGTGAGACTACAGAACTGAGGTTTTTACACCCGAATGGAATATATGAAATTTAAGGCAAACTGCAAAAATTTAGATCCACCGGTTGTAGAGAGCCTAGTTTGTTCAGTACCGCTGCAAATACTAATTCAATGAAAGCTTGATATATGTTTAATGTTTAATGATATTATAAATGTCAATTTAATTCCGTTATAGTTAGAATGATATAAGTAAAGGTTCCTTTTACTTAAGCAATGTATGTTATTGTTGTTAAATTAGAACAACACATTATAAGACTTAACTGAAGAAAAATATCTGAATTCTTTGGCAAGGGAAGATTGAGAGAGACACTCTTTGGTGAGGGAAGTGTAGTATGTGGCATACTTGAGGGATGACTCTTGCTGAATTATAAAACTCTAATTCGACCATACTTTGAAATACAAGAAATGAACTTTAAATTATTATACTAAGTAATATAAATACTTATGTGAAGATGAGACAACCAAACACCAGGTCCTAATGAATAAGGCCCTAAGCCAAAGGAATTAGAGACAACCAAACACCTTTGACTTCAACAGATTTGGAGTTGGAAGGAAGTCTAGTCATTAAATAGGTAACTGTTTGTAACGAAAAATGTCCAAAATGCTGGCGACAAAGATAAAAATGATTGATGCATCAAACAATGGGATGTTTCCAATAAATGAATGGTTTGAGCATGTAGAGAGAAGACTTGTGAATTCTGTTTGAGGAGAGGAAATCAGATAGAGGGTAATCAAACTGCTAAAGGTAGAGGAAGACCTAGAAAAATAATAAGAGAAACTATTAGAAAAGATCTCGAGATTAATGAGTTAAATAGAAGTATGATATTTGATAGGACATTATGGCGTGTTTGTTCCATGTAGCTGATCTCAGTTAGTGGGATAAGACAGATTTTGGAGGAAAAACAATTTCAATTTGCATTTTCCTTTTCATCTTTGATGCAGCAAACTGGGAGCTCAGTTATATTTGGAGCTGAAACAGTTAATAGTCATAAGATGTAGTGGTGAGTTATTTTTTCGAATGATGAGTTTTTGTGATGCTATATGTTTCTCAAGTTTTGGACAGGAAAAGTGTAGAGAATTTGATTTCGGAAAGAAACAATTCACAGTCAAAGCTTATGTGTGGTTTTTAAATCCATTAACATATAATCCTTTTTCTTTTAATACCCACAAAATGCGGGGGAGGTTGGCATGTTGATCCTTTTGTTGGTAGACATTGAATCAAGTAAACTTGTAACTTTTTCCCCAATTTTTTATTTGATACGTGTAAGACAAGTTAAACCAATTAGGTGGACCACTGATGTAATTGATACTACTATGATCATTCCTCTGATTCGATAATAATTGTTTATTTCCGTGCATTGTAGATGACTCCTTGTTTAGTTCATTCAAAAATATTTCTTAGAACTCTTTAAAAAGTAGTCAATGTTTCCTGTGTAAAAAATTAATCTGTATAATCTGTGAACTGAGTTGGCTGTTCATTGTTGGTCAAAATTAATCTTTCTCTATAAAATTATTTGTTTTTATGCTATGGCGTATTGGATTCTAGGACATCTAGTCTGCTATGATTGAATTGATTGATCTTTTATCTGGAACCATACCGTCTGATCTTTTGAGTAGAAATTTGGTTTTAAAGTGAGTATTGTTTTTCCTTGAAATACAATTGCTTCAAATGGATCAATACATTTCTTATAGTACGACTTCGCGCCAAATTCGTTTGAGTTAAAAGTGGATTTATACTGAATAAGGAAAGGAAACGCAGGCCCCATTTGTGGAATTAAAGCTGTGCATTTCAGCATTACACATATTTTTCGCATGTTTATATCAAAAATATACTTTTTGCTGTCTATGAAATTGTTTACTATTTGCTGTCTAACCATCTTTTGAACTTCATAATAAGATTAGTGACTATGCTCAAGTAGGCTGGCATCTTTGCCCTTATTTTTCAATCGAATGTTAAAAAGGCCAGTCTTTTAACATTTGCTTATGATATATATGTTGTCCACTGTGTATATATGGTTAATCTGATTTAGAAATCTTGACATTGCTCTCCATATCGTTTGAAGAATTTTTGGTGACATATTTCAGGTCTCATTAATTATCAAATGTTTTATTTATTTATTTAGACTTTAGGTACATTTGAGTGGTCAATCTAAGTCCTCAACAATGCTGAAAGAGGCTTTTCAAGTCCATGGATGATTCAAAATAAAAGGGAATAGAACAGTAATATTTGAATTGCATTTCAGACCTGATGACAGTGTTCTGGCAATCACACGTTTCTCAACTATGTTCTGGCGATCACACAATATTATAGTTCTCAATAATTATGAGATTCCCTTAACTCATCAATCTACAGTTGCAGCAGTGCAAGAGAAGTACATGAAGGATGATGAAAGTATTGATGATGATTGATGTGGAAATGATGATTATTGTCTTGCAGCATTACAAGGTAATAAATAACCACCTTGGTATTCACTTCATTCTGTAGAGTTGTTTTGTGCATGCGCTGGTGTTTTGGATTGTATTTTTCATTACTGAGGTTTGAGGGAAAAATATTGTGCATTATGTGTATTTTCATATCACCCCAAAGAATTGGAGTGAACTGGAATATGATTGGGTTGTTGTTATATAGTGGTGTTTCCTTCTCTTTTTGTTGTTCAAGAAGACTAAGGGTAAACTTTTGAATTGGTGTATCCCTTTATTACTCATTGAAGGGCATTTTTTATAAACACTATAATGTGCGAAGGTTCTGTTTTCTTTTTGGTTTTTCTGCTACACAATTTTATCATGACATCATAAGTCTTACATGAGTTTTACTAACTTATTAAGTGGATTATGCCAATAGACTTCACTAATTTTTGCGTGTCTATCTCTTATAAATTGACTAAAAATGAAAGAGATAAATGGAGCATCAGTAGCAAAGTAACCTCAACTTTTCTAGCTTTGTAATTCCATTTTGCAGTTGTTTGAATCTACTAAGGTGCACAACAATTTCAAGCTCTCTAATTAGGCTTTCCAATGGATAGATACTTCATGCTTCCTATCCTAAAACAATAAGATATCTCATGTTTTGCAACATCCAGTTTTATATGGAATTTTTGTTTTTGAGAGCCTTGCAACGTGTCATGGTTTTGACAATCATTTAATCAACAGTGTAGCACAAGTGTTATATTTGTTTGGTTAAATATAAATATAGAGAAAAGCGAGAGTAATGGAGATCCTTTAATTCTGGTGGTGAAGGAATTTGTCTTGTGTGTTTATTTAGAAAGAAAGAATAAACTAATGTCGTGTGTCTGCAACATGCAATATATGGAGTAAATATACGAACCATTTATTTTGGAGTAAATATACGAACCATTTATTTTGTGAATCTACTTTGGCAGTACATGTTCAGCAAGTTTGAGCTTCATGTACTCATTTTAGGGATTGACAAGGCTGGCAAAATGGTAAAATATTTTTTAACCTCGTAGTTTTTAAGAAATTAGAGGTTTGTTGTGTGGCTCTGAATTGCTATATAATGAATAATTTTGTAGACTTTGCTTGAGAAGATGAAGTCGGTGTACACGAATGTAGAAGGTCTTCCTCCGGATCGAATTGTGGAAAGCAATTGCTTCTCCAGGGCGTGGTATTTTGGCCATGGATGAATTCAATTCTACATGTGGAAAGCGGTTGGATTCAATTGGACTAGAGAACACCAAAGCTAACAGTCAATCATGGCGTAAAATTATATATGAAGAAAGTGTTATGACTTAGTTAAAATATAATTTTTATGTGTATGATTTTATAATACTTGAAATATTATGACTGTACCTGATTTTGTATACTTTTTTGGTTAATATTAAAAATATTTTGACCTAGTTAAAATATGATTTTTATGTGTATGATTTTTATGTGTATGATTTTATAGTATTTGCAATATTATGATTGAAAATGAAATATTACTAAATGGTGTATATGAAATAGGGTGTAAATAGATATAATTGTTCATTCATAAATGGCGTATTTACCCCCGATTTTTATTAAAATATAGTGTAATTAAGAACATATCTACACCTGATTTTTATTAAAATAGGGTGTAATTAAAACGTAATTAAGGCCAATTACACCCGATTTTTATTAAAATATGGTGTAATTAAAACGTAATTACGCCTAATTACACCCGATTTTTATTAAAACAGGGTGTAATTAAAACGTAATTACGCTCAATTACACCCGATTTTTACTAAACAGGGTGTAATTAAAAACGTAATTACACCCGATTTTTATTAAAACAGGGTGTAATTAAAAACCTAATTGCGCCCAATTACACCCGATTTTTATTAAAACAGGGTGTAATTAAAAACGTAATTACGCCCAATTACACCCGATTTTTGTTAAAATAGGGTGTAACGTAGAACGTATTTACACCCGATATTTTTAAAATAGGGAGTAATTACGAACGTATTTACACCCGTTTTAAACGCGTTTTAAACGGGTGTAAATTTGTTAGACATTTCTCACCCTGTGGATATACACCCGATTTTTATTAAAAATAATGGGTGTAAATTTAATAAAAAACGGGTGTAAATTAACATTTTTGTACTAGTGAGATGTATAAGTAGATTAGTGAAATCATAATAATAAATGTAAGTAGTAGAGAGAAGTATATAGAAATATCTCCCTCTCCCCCTCTCATGAAATATCTAGAATAATCTATAGATGTATGTAGAACTCTCTCTTAAATCCAATAAATAAGGAGAGCTTATTATTTGTAAAGCAAGCTAGTATAAACTAGTAAAAGGTAGTAACAAAGCAAGTAGAAGCAAGTAAACAAACTTATAAAACATCATCTCAATAGAAATTATCATTTTCTCAAATAGTCTTTCCTTCTAGTTTTCCATAAAATCTCAATATCGATTTTTCATTTTCCAACACTTATTCCATAACTTAAGAGCTAGTTTAAGTCATTTGAACTATTAGATCCCAATTTAATGCAATCTTAATGATTTGTCCATCTTTTGAATAATTTTAAGCGAATGACACATTAGACAATATGAGTCTCCTGATTGATTAAGATGGGGATGTGACTAGTTTCTCACTAGAGTGTGCAGTGAATTGAGTTCCATGCATTTAACAAGTTTTAATTACACATGGCTCGACCAAGCCTCAGGGATACACATCCTCATCTTGACAAGTATCTCGTTGAGTTGTGTCTACCACCCCATCTCGGTGATTCTCTAAAACCCTAATATTGTTTGATACTTGATTTTGGTCCACATCTTTAATACTTATCTGGTTTGATACCTGATATTGGTCCTCAATTGCAACACTTTTCTTGTTTGACATATGGTCTTGTTCTTTTTCTTCAATAATTATCTTGTTTGACCCCTGATCTTGGCCCTCTTACATATCATTTTCCTTTTTTCCACCTTATCTTGATTTACATCTTCTTGAAACCTGTCTCTTTATGATTTTCATTGACATTCTCAGCACTATGTGAATTGGGTATGATTGCTTCTTCTTCATGATGTTTTACATGCAAATCTTTCATGTCCTCCATAATGGCTTGAGAAATTTTGTGTTTCCACCATGCATGATGATTGGTTCATATTTGACCACCACAACGGGTCTATATACCGTAGCTCATTTCTCATACAATATGGTAACCTTTCTTTTCCTTTATCTTCCCCTACTGTAGGCTCTTTAGGGTGCATTTTGTTGCACTGTGCCACATAATAGCCAATGTATTGACAATTGATACAATATGATGGATGTTTTTCATGAATGACCTCCACATATGAGTCATAACCTTCATTCTCCACCATGATTTTATCAAATAGTCGTGGAGATATATCAATATCTATTATCACACAAGCATAATGCCCATAACTTCATTTTTGTGTTGTGTCATCAATGATCAACATTGTTCCCACAACACTTTGATTTCAAACAGAGTTTGCCCATTGAAGTTAGGTTCCCACTTTAACTATCGAAGGATACCTGACTTCAGGTTGTACGTGCCTATCGATCATGCTTTTCTTTTTTAATCAGGTGAAGAAAATTGAAACTTGAAAAAACCTCTACAAAGCCACTAGTTTCCAAATTCCAAGAGCCAAGGTTGATTGGAAATTCAATACGAGAAATTGGTCCACAATATATACCTATCAACAATACAACATTTTTATCTACTTCAATTCTTCAATGTCATTTTAATAACTTCATATAACACACAAGGGGCACAACAATCTCATATAAGTTGGTCTATACTATATATTGGATTTTTATGACAAGGTGGATAATTAAATGGATCATTATGTAAAAAATGGAGTGAGAAAAATACATATCAAGTTCACATAGGGTGACAACAATTTATTTTTGCAACCCCAAAAACTTCCTAGGATAAATATTGTTGTTACACACAGCTTTGTTGCACATAGCTTTGAAGAATAACCACTTTGGCTAAAGAGGTTTATTTCTTCCTATATCGTAAGGCATTAAATTTAACCATTTTGTCACTAATTTGGAGCCATAAGATTGATTTAATCAAATTTGTAAAGAATAATAAAACAAAGACAACCATAAATTTCATCTACTTATAATTTGATGCCAAATACTTTGATTTACTTGAAGCCCAATAAACTATTAATGATTATCTATCATAAAGCTCAAATTAACAAGCATTAAACTACCTATTATATAAACAATAAACAATTCATAGTATAATGTTATGGGTTCTAAACATAACCTAAATATCTTTCAATGAATTTTACAATGGTATTACGATCAAAATGTTATGTACTGTTATAAATATAACATAAAAAAAATATATGTATAATGTATTGTGAACTTATCTATCAATAACTTAAAAATGTATATATGAACTACGATGGTTTACACGGAACATATGAGTTATATATATATATATATATATATATATATATATATATATATATATATATATATATATATATATATATATATATATATATATATATATATAGAACTAACTTAGATATGTGAGAGATAAAGAGGAGGAACATTAAAACACGTGAAAGATAGTAGAGAAATTACATAGAACGGCTCTCGTATTCATGAATCATGAAAAATGAAGGAATTAGATGAAGATGGTGAGCATTGACCACCATTCTCCCTTTTTTTTTTTATATATAAAAAATGTTGTTAATTTTAAGAGCAATTTTTTTTTTTAAAAAGCATTGTTGATATGATTTTTTTTGTTAATTTTTAAACAGGTTTACAACATTTCTTTTTCCAGAAAGTGTTGTAATTTTTTAGAATTAAAAAAAAAAAGAGTTGTTAAATGAATAACATTTTTGTATTTTTAAACATATTTACAACGCTTTTATATGAAGCCCTATAAACATTTTTATTTAAATATCAACAATAGTTCTTACAAAAAGCGTTTCCTCTATTCAAAGAATTTAATATAAATATTCTTAAATGAACATTCTTAAAGTCCAAATTTGGCTTAGTGTGCGTTGATTTTATTATTTGTGATAACAATTTTATTCATCTATAATTTACATTCTAACTCGCATTGACTACTAATATAAATATCACTTCATTCACTATCATTTATCACCACCAACCACCCCTTTAACCACCACTCTAATCACTGTCGATCATCACTCCATCACCTTGATCAACTTAACCACTATTTTGACTATCATCGACCACCATTGCTTACTACTCTTCTACCACTAATCACCACTCCATTCACATATAATCACCAATCTAACCACCGATCACAACTCTATTTACATATGATCATTAATCTATCAACAATCGACCACAATTATATCTACCTTCAATCACAAATTTAACCACCAATCCACCACTTACTACCTGAATACCACTCCAACCGATACAACAACCACTTTTAATCAATATTATTTGTATTTTTTACTTAATTCATCATTAGATTAGATTCAATTTACATGCTATAATTTAGAGTAAGCTAAAAAAAATTTATTCTTAAAGTAAGTTGATCTGATATAATGTCATATTGTCATTACTTAAAACTGAACCAAAATTTTAGTTTTTTTATAAAATTTAAATTTTATTTTTAAAATTTTCAAAATAGAGAAAAAAATTAACATCATATGCACTTCTCTCTATCTTCATCTTTAAAAAATAAAATATTTTCTAACTTAGATGCTTTTAAAAAATACACTAAAAAAAAAAAGACATCAAATACTTTATGTCAATATATCTATCATTATTGGTATTTATAATGGCAATCATAAAAAAGATAATAAGCAATTTGTTTATATACATACATCCCCAAGTTATATTATATAAGCAACTTCCCTTATCATAACTTGTCTTTCACGTAAATTGCCAAATTCATTTACATAAATAAAGTAATGATGCCTATCATCATGATTTATCTTTTTTCCCATTAATTTATAATATAATTTCTTTGTCCAAAATTGGTGGTTTCTAACTGAAATAACCAGCTACAAACAACTTGTAAATTAAGGTAAGGATCAATGGAACCATTCTACTTATTTTAACTTTGACAACTTAGAGCATATTCTTTTTCCTCATGAAATATAATTTATTTTTCCCTTCCTATAATAGCACCAAATGAGTTGAGAGCCATGATATAATACTATAATTTAATTTATTTTAATTTATTTTAATTATGAACTTCAAATGGGGCATTCTTAATTAGTTGAGAGCCATGATTGAACTTCTCTCTAATTATTTTTAAATAATGATAATATTAAATAATAGAAAGGGATCTAAGTTAATGATTGAAAGATAATATTCAAATTAAGTGCATATACATAGACAAAGGAAGTTGATGCATGTGATTGTGTAGAGAAAACAAAAATATAAGCATTTAAAAATAAGAGAAATTAGGTCAGGTGTTATCGTTATGTTTAATATATAATAATAAACTAACTAACAATAATTAATTATAATAGAGAATAAGCCAAATACAATGTATGATACAATATAAAGGTATTTATTAAAATAAAAAAAAAAGAAAAGAATTATAAAGCTAGAAATTAAAGGCCAACATGTTTGTCTTAGGTTGAACTTCTCTTTAGCCAAATACACCTAATGTATAATTTGCCGTAATTATACTTCACAACTAAATTGTTAATTTGTTTTCTTTTTCTTGTAGATGCTGTTTTTCTTCAACATTTTCTTGTATTTAAGTGTGTTTTTCTATGGGATGCATGTGCTTTATTTTTTCTTTTTGCTTTTATCCTCAACAATGATGGAAATCAACAAAGATGTACTTTATCTCTCTTGCGACGGGAAATATGAAATTTAACCTCCTATCCCTCATTTATATATATGACATCCTCATACATTGAATGAATGGTCTATATTATCATTTACAACTTTTAAATTATTTTTTCAAATCTACTATAAATATAAACTTTTGTATTTATAAAAAATTTCATATTTTATAACGGAAATTTAATGAAAAGTAAGTTTTTTTCAAATTTCATTTTTCGATAGAAGCCTTTGTATTTGTACCGTAAATTTTGAAAATATTGATAAAAATATAAATTTTGATCACATATTTACTCATACACTAATATTGAAAATTTTGAAAATGCTGGTAGTTTAAAATTTTAAAAATAGTATTGAAAATTTTGAAAATGTCAATAGTTCAAATCAAATTTTTAACATAGTATCAAATTTTTTGAAATTGTCGTCAATAGCTATAGAATACCAAAAATTTAGAAATTGCCGGTAGTTCATTAATTTTTTGATTTTTTTTTGCATTTTGCAGTGAAGACTAGAGGAAAGGACGAAATTATTGCAGGAAGGATCACAAATAAAGAGGCAGTCCGTACAAGGGCAGCTGAGGCAGAATCTTTGCAGCTACGGGCTGTAGAGTTCTTCTGTATCACCCGACGTCGAGCGGTTAGATTAGACGTGCAACCTAAAGTTGATGCAGATAAGCAGGTTATTGAGGTTGTTCATGTTAAGGAGGTGCAGGCTCAGGCTGTTATTGATCCATCTGAGGTGGCTAAGATAGATGTGACCATTATTGTTGATGAGGTGGCTGAGACAGATGCGACCGATATTACTGGTGAGGTAGAAACATATGCAATCTCTATTGTTGTTGAGGCCGAGACAACTGACGTCGAGGCTACTGCTAATGGTGATACAAAGGTTACAACTCCTACTTCGACGGAGCCATCTGTCCACACTGACGGAGAGTTCCATGGATGACCCAGTGACCGATCAATGCTTACCAAATATGCCAACCATGTGGCATACCGATTATGATATATATATATATATATATATATATATATATATATATATATATATATATTTGTTTAACTTTAATTTATTTATTATTGATACTTGATGTGTTGAAACCAACTGATAATATTTTTAACTTTGTTTGTTACAGGACCACCCACGCTGAAGGTGGCATCCCACAAGTCAAAGATGACGAACTTTTGTAAGGTTTCGATGCTTGAGCATGTCAGATGAATTGTTTATAATTTCGGTCTCCTATCAATGGTCGACTGCTCACTCACCATGCATGCTTGACGCTTTACTCCTTACTGCATTTGTTAAGCGATGACACAAGGAGACATCTTCCTTTAATCTTCCATTTAGGGAGATGAATATAACTTTGGATGGTGTCTCCTCCTTGTTCCATCTCCACATTTCCAGTATATTCTTTACCGCCCTAGTTATTAATTAGGAGCTTACATGTACCGCAACTACACGAGATTTTGGAATTACCGAGAAGGTCATGCTAGAGGAGTTTGATTTCTGTAGGAGAGATCACTTTCAGATGTCTTGGCTTCGGGATATGTATACCGAGCTTGTAGAGCGACATATATATGAGGCAGCCTCAAGGTGTACAAGCTACATCTAGTAGCATGTACTATCTTTACGGATAAGTCTCATGTTTATATTAATGCTCGTTACCCGTGGGTGTTCCGTAGCATTGAGCATACCGATTGAGCTTAAGGGTGTGTTGTATCGACTGACCTATATGCAGCACTTAGAGTTGCGATTGCCTTTTAGACCATGTAGCTTGCTGGCTATTTGCGTCTATTCCATGTATATTAAAAATTATTTTGTCATTTAGTTCTTATTTAATTATTACAAGAGACATTTCTTGATTTGTATATATTTTTTATCAGTGTTGGATATACGAGCATTTCCCCACCATTTATGACAGGAGGGTGCAACATATCCCTATTGTCTACCCACGGTCGAAGATATGGAGGGCCAGACAAGCACATCTAGGTGGTATTACAGAGTATAGGAGGAGGCTTGATGCGTTGACAGTAGAGGATGTTATCTAGACACTCTACACAGATGACAAAGTCCGTCGTGAGCTTGATGAGTCTTCTTTATTTTCTAGTTATATGTGGTGGAAGACTTTAGTGGCTAGACACTTACCTGAAAGGTGTCTGCACCAGTATGGGTATGTCCAGGGCATCCGACGACCAATTCTTCTTGTTTCAGCTTCAGACATTGACAAAGTTATTTCAGAGTAACATCATTAGCTCATCATGTGCCATTAGAGACTACGCATCAAGGATTCAGCACAATGTATAATGTGAGAAGATTACCTAGAGTGGCACCTTAATGTACCACACTCTCACATCTTCCCACCTGTTGAGCATACATATAATGATGTTCAGTCTTCCGATGTTGGGAGGACCCGCTGATGACATATCGCCGCCTCAGCTTGGTGTTGTGGACCAGTAACGCTTGGATATGATCGTTGTTATTATGGATAACCTCATGGGTTAGGTAAACCTAGATGGAAAGGTTTTTACTGGATTACCGTGGGAAGCACACATAGCTCGTGGGGGACCTATTTAGCTATTTGATTTTACATTTGTATTATTTGTATATTTTGTAACTCAGACTATTTAGCATTGTACTTTTTATTACATAATATTTTATCGATTACATGTTTGGAAGATGAACATAACTTAACACATTACAACTAACACAAATTAACAATAAGGAACATGAAAAATTTAGACACTACTTAATGATTCTGGATTTATTAACATCTTAATTATGTCGTCGACATGTCTTGAAATTGTTCCATCAAACTTGACCGGTCTCTTAGTTAGCCTACAGTGAAATTTTCTCCACACAACCTTCAAATCTTCATTGGTCTTTAACTCAATAAGGTCCTATTTCACATTTCCATCACTATCAATCTAGTCTGCAAGAAACTTGATGTCGGTGTCGGGTAACAAATCATTCAACGTGGATCTCAAGACGGTGAGACATGTGGTGTCCTTCGAAAGCTGAAACTCTACAGGAGGTTTCACTCTGTTGAAGTACAATTCCGCCTTAATAAAAAATTGAGGAAAGAGGCATTCTAAGATATTTTTCTCAACAACATATGACCTCTATTTATAAAACTTTGGATTCATTTTGGACCAGACAAATGGTCGGTGCGATTACATCCGTACAAAACTGTTGAAAAATCGTAATCGTTGGAAATTTGCATTACCAAAAATTTCGTATTGGTAAAAATTTCCAGCATCACATGATATTTATTAAAATACCAACATTATTTCAAAGATAACAGATTTTTTTATTTAAAAAAAATCGATATTAGTTTATATCGACAATTTTAAATGAACTAACAGAAATTTTAAATAATACCTAAAATTTTCATTGAACTACCAAAAATTTAGTTGCAAAGTTTGATCCAATTTTGTCAGGAGGAAGTTTTGGAATTAATGTAAAATGTGAAAGTACCAAGTATATTTTCGGAAGTGGGAGGCTTAATTCTCGGCAACAAATTACAGTATTAAGGTCTATAGCCTTTATATTACTCACACATTAATAAAACTTTCAAGTGAAAAATCAATTATAACAACCTTAACCATAATAAACTAAGTCTACAACTAACAAACTCTCAAACAAAATTGTTCAAGCAACTAATTTACAAATAGAATTTCAATACAACACTAAATAATTAGGGTGCGTTAACCATGTAAAAGGAAGAGAATCGTAGGGTGCATTTGTTTGACAAATTCAAATTAGAATTTCAACAATGTTATTCCTTAAAATGTTAATGTCAGGAGTTTTATTCTCATCAATTCGGTTAGTAAATAATTAGGGTTCTTAGAAATGTTTTTGAATTTTATTTATAATTTAGTTGAATTATCAATACATCCAATGATATCTTTCATATTCATCTTTAGACAAGACAATCATTAAGTAGAAGCATAACTTTCATACTCTTTTTAGAACAAAGATTTCATATAATCTATTTAAAAACTTTTTACGTATCTAACACACATCGGACATTAAATTGTTCATTTACATTGTATTATCATCAAAACTAAATTAAACTGCATTATTGTTCAAATTAACTTTGATTCAATAATTTTTTTTTATGTCGTTGTAATTAGAAGCATAGAAAAACATAAAAAATAAATAAATATAGATTCATATTTTAACTCTAATAATAATAGGTTTTTTCTTCACCCACCTCCTAACCTTCTTGCCCACCCCTGGTGAATTTACAACATTACCCCTTGTTTCGGAAGTTCATTTCCGAAACCGTATTTTTTTTTTGAAAAAAATGTGTTTTCGGAAATGAACTTCCGAAAACGTGTTTTTTTTAATATAAAATATTGGTTTCGGAGATGCATCTCCGAAATAAAGTTACATTTTCAGAAAATGTGGTGTTTCGGAAGTTCATCTCCGAACGCACCCCCCTTGGAGAATTCGGAAATGAACCTCCGAAAATATGTCTGGACAGAATAAAATGAAAAACAACAACAATTCACTTTATTTAATCGGGTGAAGATTACAACGATAATAATACATAAAATTAAAGTTACATATTGTTGAACACGGGTAGGTGGGGATGAGAGAGTGGTGGGGAGAAAAAAAGGCTTCCAAATTTCAAAAGGTGTACTAATGTAAGTAACAAATGACGGAGGAGGTGTAACCGGGGCCGGAACATATGACGGAGGAGGTGGATGTCCGGAGGAAGAAGAACCTGAGGTACGTCCACCGCGAGACAAAGGAGCCAATCAATGTAAGCTATAATTTATCATTATCATCAGGGGACGTCATTACAAAAAATTGGGAAAAAAATCTTATTATTTTTAATCTTGATTTTTTAGAAATGACGTCCCCAGATGATAATGATAAACTATAGCTTACAATGATTGGCTCCTTTGTCTCGCGGTGGACGTACCTCCGGTTCTTCTTCCTCCGGACATCCACCTCCTCCGTCATATGTTCCGGCCCCGGTTACACCTCCTCCGTCATTTGTTACTTACAGTAGTACGTATTTTTATTAACATGATAAATCCAATACAAAAACACTGTGCGATACAATCCGAAATCCGAACAAAACAAAACAAAACACGTCAAACAAAACAAAAACATGTTATTCTGCCCGACGAGCGTTACAAAATACACATCAAACAAAACAAAAACACGTTATTCTTCTCGACGAGCGAACTCCTCCGAATGAAGATAATTATACCAATCTTCATCCCACTCAGTATCAGAACCATCAGCGTTGATCACGCCTGAAGGCTGAGCCTGCGCGTCCGAGCCATGGACTCCCAGGGGACGAGAAGCAGAACCAGTCAAAAGCTTCTTCTTCTCCTTCACCACCTTCACCTCCTTCACCTCCTTCACCTCCTTCACCTCTTTCACCTCCTTCTTTGAAGAACCCTTTCTTCCCTTAGCGCCCTCTTTAGAAGACGCAGTCCTGCGTGCTTGTTGGTTGCCTGACATGTTCCTGTAAACAGTTGAAATCGATTAATATGCGAGACAAAATAAAAAACAAAAAAATTTGAACTTCTGATACAATTCGGAAGTTCATTTCCGAAAACTGGGAGGGAGGTGTTTTCGGAAATGAACTTCTGAAACACCCCTGCGATGGACTTTTCTGCAACTTCCATGGCAGACCCCTAAACCAAACTTCAAACCAAATCAAAATGCTTCTAAACAACCTAAATACTACTAACAACCTAACCATATATCATTTATGCAATTAAAACCCTAAATAACATGCATTTGAATAATAGATCTAAAAATTTCAAAACTTACAAAGTGTTAGGATTGAGGGCTTTTGAATGTTGTTTAGCAGTGTGATTGGAGCCTTGATGCAGCTTTGGAATTCTGTTTGCACAAATTTTCGCCTTTGCCACTTTTTGTTTTGATTTAGGGTAAATGATTGGGGGAGGGGGAGTGTTTTGATAAATCTGCAGAAATCGCTGTATTTCGGAAGTTCACTTCCGAAACCCCTGCTTTGGAAATAAACTTCCGAAATAAGTCAATTTTTTCAAAAAAAAAAAGCGCTTCGGAAGTTCCTTTACGAAGCAGGGGTATTTTGGTATTTTCGCTGGGGTGACCCCATAGGGAGGTGGCCAAAGAAATTTTCTAATAATATTAGACCAACTTTGACTTTGGATTTAGGTTAAAATGACCCATCAAGCATCATGACTTTGTCTTTGGCCATCTCAATATGAACATACATTATGTCATGCTGAAGAATAGGTTGCATTATTCTGTGTATGCTATTCGTTTGGTCTGGTTTGCGTTTGACTTTGAGATTTCGCACTTTTACATTTTGGAATTCTTTGACAAAACAAAAGAACAAAAACAAATCATCTAGGATGAAGCCAACGAAGATTTAGCATCATAGATCATCACAAATGGTAATGCACTTATTGCTCGTGAGATTAACTTCAATCTAGAGGACTCTCCAATTAAAAAGCACTATTGATTTGGTTTTTTTTATCACATTACATATACCAAAAAATTTATAAATAAAATTAATGGAATGATTAAGAGTGTTGATGATTATATATATATATATATATATATATATATATATATATATATATATATATATATATATAGTGCCACTTTAATTAATATTTTTATCTATAATAATAAATACAAGAAGATAGAAAGATGAATATAATAATAAATTAATGGATATGTAAAAATATTAAAATTAATAATTTTTCTTTAAAGTAAATTAATTGGTTTTGATTATTTGAATGAAAGATAGTTTGTAACTATCTATATAACTAAAAAAAGTTAAATAGAGAATAAAAATTGATACTTATAGTAGCATAATTAAATAATCGATGTTTATTTGTATTTTTATAATTTTATTATATGTTCAATTAAAACTATTAGATACAATAGTTTAAAATTATGACAACCCATGTGTTAATATCTTCTTTTATATATAGTATGTGTATGTATGATTTTGAAATTTATAACATGCACTAATTGAAAGTTTTGCCTTGGATACTAGAAAACACCTTAAGCAAGTTGTTGAGCCATTAATGTGCTCTTAATATCATATTATAGGTCATGCTAATTCACGTGGTTAAGCACATTTTAAGTTGCATATGTATTGGTCTAAATATTGAACATAATTGAGAAGTAGAGATATTATTCATATATCATGAAGACTTTGTATACTTGGGAAGAATCCGATGCCATCTTCATTGAAAAACAACTATGGTTATAAAAAAAGAACAAAGATTGGTTCAGAAATACAAATATTACTAATGGATTTATGTTTACACTAATTCATCTTACATATTGCAATATACAACCTTAGAGATATACCAATCAATATTTCAATAAAGCTTAAATGTACTTTTGGTCCATGTAAGTTAGCGAGTTTTTAATTTTTGTTCTTGTAAGTTTTTTTTTTGTCTGTGTCTATATATCTTACTTTTTGCTCGCGGTTTAGTCTCTAAAGCCAAAATTCGTAGGAAAATCTGCTGGTTTCTGCGAATTTTCCTGCGGATTTTGATTTTAGGGACTAAAACGAACACGAAAGTGAAATATAGAGACTCAGACAAAAAAAACTTACAAGGACGATAATCAAAAACTCACTAACTTACAGGGACCAAAAGTGCATTTAAGCCTTGAATAAACTTACATATTGTTACCGACACTTCATTAATTGGACATGCCGCGTTACAATTATTTTCATGGGACTTTTGATACAATGAATCAACCTTTTTTTAAGGAACATGGAGGGCTCGCCCTCGAGATAGATGACGTGCGCAGTACCTTTATCTCTCGCCGATTATATGAGAAGGAGTCACTACACGAGTCCTTCAGAAATACATACTAAACAGTCTCTCCTAATCATGGAAGATCGGTTGCTGCCCTTGAGGATTTCCTAAATCCTTGGTCCAAAAGGCTTCTATATATACTTCTCCCCCAAGGGGAGAAAGGGATAAATCCTAATTAATATGCTTATACCTAAGCAACCAACACATATACAAAGTCTCTCATCTCATGTGAGCAGATCCTCTAAACTACCATAAACACCACCGTACAGGGTTTCTCGTCCTCATGGACAAGCCCCTAACAACCACTATTTGTTATACACCTTCTAATACTTCAGAGTGCGTCTGCCATTGCATAGGTAACATGCACACTTGTACCTTTTGACTAGTACAAACAATATTGTTCTCATTCCTAAAAGTAAAACATGTTGACTCATTGGATCATTTCAGGTCTATAACATTAGCCAAATTTATGTTTAAAGTTTTAACAAAAAATCATTGTTGATAGATTAGCCACAATCATGCCCATCCTCATATCTGAGAAGTAAAGGGGATTCATACAAGGTAGAAAGATAAAGGATTGTATCTTATTTTCTTTAGAGGAAATTAACTTGCTTGATTTTAAGTCTTTTTTAGGAAATATAGTTTTGAAGGTGGACATCACCAACACTTTTGATACTTTAAATTGGTCTATCATCCTTAAAGTGTTTCACAATTTTCGGTTCAACTTAATTCTCTGCTAATGGATTGGCAAAATTATTAACTTTACTAGTCTTTCCATCTCCATCAATGTTCCAGGAGAGTTAGGCAGGGTGACTCTTTATCGCCTTTTCTCTTCTTCTTAGTTGAAGATGTCATCAATAGAGGTATTTCGAAGCTGGTTAGCTTTGGTAGACTCGAGTTAATAACAGGTTCAAGGCTTTTTAAGTTTCGTCACATATATTTTATGCACATGATATTTGTATCTTATGCAAAGGAAAGACGCCAAACATTAGGGCTCTTACTTCCATTTTCAAAACATATTACTTTGCCTTTATCCATATCATGAATAGGGGTGGGAATAGGCTAGGCTAGGCTAGGCTTTATAAGGCCTGGGCCTGGCCTACGATAAACTTACAAGGCCTGAGCCTGGCCTATGGCCTACTATAGGCTTGTTTTTTCAGTCTGGCCAGGCCTTTTTAAAAGCCTGGTCTGGCCTGAAAGCCTATTTAAAAGCCTCTTTCTTATTAATATTTTCAATTAATTCATATTACTTAAGAAGCCTAATAGGTCGCATATATATGAACATTTAGATCGACCTACTTATCATTTTTTTCTAATATATATATATATATATATATATATATATATATATATATATATATATATATATATATATATATATATATATATATATATATATATATTAAAACCAATCTATTTAACACTTTTTCTAATATATATGCATATATAGGCCAAATTATTTAGACTAATTTTAATATATATGAAAATATAGACCGGCCTACAAGGCTTTATAAGCTTTTTTAATAGCCTAAGCCTGACTTATTTTATTAAATAGGCTTTTAAAAAAGCCCAAACCTGACCTTTTTTTCAAATAAATCTGGCCTGGCCTGGCCTTAAATAGGCTAGGCCATAGGCCCCTGTAGACCGGCCTGGCCTATTCCCACCCCTAATCATGAATAAAACTAAGATGCATAAAAATGTATTATAAGACATATGTTAATATCCACATTCAAGGAAATATCCAAGAGCCTTGGTTCCACAAAAGTGGTTATGCCCCTGCTTCGTATCATATCAAGGGTGGTCAAGCATATAAGAGTTATTGGATGATACAAGATAATTAGGTTCACCAATGTTAACCCCTTAGAAAAGGTGTCAGCAAAGAAGCTTCTAGTACTTTGGAATTTTGGGATAAGCCTACTCTAAAAGGACATTTGATTAGAACTGACATGCCTTAGATGTTGTCAAGTCATATGCATAAAAGATCTTCTAACATTTGTGTTTTAAGACAATTGTAATGAATAAAAGATTTTAGGGTCTAGAATCCTAAAATTTTAAAATTTTAGTCAATCTCAAATACACATCATTCTAATATAAAACTTCACATTTACAACCGTCACTTACTAGTAGGGGCACTACGAATAGAGGATGGTGTATTCGAAATCATCTTGGTAACTTTGTGTGTGGAGGAGCAGCTTGGGATTTTGGGTCTCTTCCGATTATTGAGGCGGAAGCTTTGGCTATTAAAGAGGCTATCCTTAGTGTTATCGATCTCCATATGGAAAAGGTTATCTTCGAAAGTGATTCGCAAAGTACTATCCAAGCTATTCATTCGGGTATTCATGGTTTGTCCGAATTTAGTTTTATTATTTCTTCAATTCGTAGTTTATTGCTTAATTTTCCTAACTTTGAGGTTAAGTTTGTAAAACGCCAAGCGAACTCGGTTGCTCATGCCTTAGCTAAGGCGGCCGATTCTTGGACTAGGCGTAGTTGATTTGATGCGAGTCCTCCTTGTATTGCTACTTTGTTGATTAATGATATGAGTTGATTTTTATTGTGTCAAAAAAAAAAAAAAACATCGAAATGTTTATGGATACATCCCACCACCAGCCTAAAACCAAGATCACTTGGAGAAGAAAGTTCACTACATATATTTACTTCAAAATTTTAATTGAACAACTTAAAATATAAATTTGAAATCATTTTTTAACATTTTATATTTATTCGCTAATCCAACCCTCAATTTTATTAAATATCTCAAATTCGATATCTTAGTTTATCCCTGCATCAATTATCATTATTGGGATATCTCAAATACAATTTTGTATAAATATTTGATTATTTTTCGACAATTTTAGAGGAGATCAGATTCCCTAAATAAATAGGAGTTGACTAGAGTGTGCAAGTTAGGCAAAGGATCATCACATCACCCATTCCTTGAATTAATTAATTAATTTTTTGCCATTAAATATTAACATTTCTTAAATTTAACTCAACCCTCATTAAAGAAGAACAGTTGGATCTTTCTTATCACAAGAGATGGAGGCTCATAATTTTTCTGCAGCCTCCATTATTATTAGCAGAAATTTTAATACTATTGCTACCTACGGAAGGTGAGCTCCATAATTTATTAATAATGAACAATGTATTATAGCCCACTCTCAAATAATAATAATTTATAATAAAATAGGATGGCAAAATGGATTAAGCGAATATGCATCCTCTAACATGTCTACTTCGATCTGAGTAAAAAATTTTAAGCAGTTTGAACAAAAATAATTAATTTTACTGAGTCATTGATTATTCATTTGTTTTAGTTTTCGCACATTATTTTTACTAATTTTGTCTAAAAATCAACTATTAGATTGGAGAAAATACAAAGAAAATAGGTGGTTGAGCTCGGACGCATGTTCAGACTCGCTGAACTATGAAACCGCCCATATTTCGATCCATCCCATTCTATTAGAAGTTTTCGGGACACAAACATTAATATAATTCTTTTTCTAATTCAAAAGATGTTGTGCTCACGAGCTCGCCCTATCTTGTCTTTATTTTTAATCCAAGACAAATCAAAGTTTTAAGTCTACACTTTCAATTACTCAATTTTTTCTAAAATTTTCCTAGTATTTAATTAGGTTTAACGACAATGTAGGCCCAATGTTAACCACGTGGCAGACAGCATCACTAATCCCTTTCTTCCCATGTAGGTCCCAACCCTTTAAGAGCTTAAACTCTTATATATTGCCCCCACCTTATATATCACATGGGACCATCATCCTCACCCTTTTTTCTCGTTCATTTTCCACCTTATTGTTCTAAATAATTCTACTACTATTATAGTCATATCATTATTTAATAATTCAAATTTAAAAATATTTCATATACTACCCCGAGATGGTCAACCTAGCCTCTGCATCTATCTGTATACTGTCTCTTTCAATAATCCAGTTGGGTCAACTTATTGAACCTTCGGACCCACCTTCACTCTCTTCCTTAATTCCTTTCCCTTTATATATAAAAAAAAAACCAAAACTAAACACCAAGATAGTAAATAACAATTTCATTAACAAAACCATACTTGTAATGGAAGAACCAACATTTTTGTTTCCACCACCAGACTCCGACCTCGACCTCAGTTTCACCAGCACCACCACCGACCGCACCTTCACCTCCTCCAGCGCCCGCACCAGCTTAGCCCGCACAAGCAGCCTCGCTCTCAGCTTCAACGACCGTCTCTCCACCGCCTCAGCCGCTGCTGGAGCCACCCTTTCCTCCTCAATCACACGCCGCCCCCACCGTAGCTCTGATCCCAACTGGACCGCAATCAAGGCCGCAACAAATCTCTCCTCCGACGGCCGTCTCCATCTCCGTCATATCAAGCTCCTCCGCCACCTCGGCTCCGGAGACCTCGGCCGTGTTTACCTCTGCCGCCTCCGCGACTACGACGGTGCAAACTTCGCTCTTAAAGTTGTTGATAAAGACCTTCTCACTCTCAAGAAATCAACTCACGCGGAAACGGAAGCAGAAATCCTTCATATGCTGGATCATCCTTTTCTCCCGACTCTCTACGCGCGTATCGACGTTTCTCACTACTCCTGCCTCCTGATCGACTACTGCCCCGGCGGAGACCTCCACTCTCTCCTCCGTAAACAACCGGGAAACCGCTTTACACTCTCCGCAGCGCGTTTCTTCGCTGCGGAGATCCTCGTCGCGCTCGAGTATCTCCACGCCCTCGGCGTGGTTTACCGCGACTTAAAACCCGAGAATGTTCTTCTGCGTGAAGACGGACACGTCATGCTTTCGGATTTCGATCTCTGCTTCAAAGCTGACGTTGCACCCACATTTGAATTTGCAGCCAATCATAAAACTCACGTGGACCCCACTTACGGTTGTTTCAGTTATAACATATCACAATCAAAATCAAGATCAAGAGTAACGGCTGAGTTTGTTGCAGAACCAACCATGGCGTTCTCACGGTCGTGCGTGGGAACGCACGAGTATTTAGCGCCGGAGCTTGTTTCTGGCAACGGTCACGGTAATGGCGTAGATTGGTGGGCGTTTGGTGTTTTTATCTACGAGCTTTTATACGGGACGACACCGTTTAAGGGGTGTAACAAAGAGGGCACGCTGCGCAATATAGCGTCTAACGCGGATGTTAAGTTCAATGTGACGGAGAATGAGGAAGTCGGAATGATTGAAGCGAGAGACTTGATAGAGAAGTTGTTAGTGAAGGATCCGAGGAGGAGGCTCGGGTGCGCCAGGGGCGCAACGGATATTAAACAGCACCCGTTTTTCGACGGGATTAAGTGGCCTTTGATAAGGAATTATAAGGCACCTGAAGTTAAGGGATTGATGAGGAGGAAAAAATCGGATTCGAGTTTGAGTTGTGGGAGTAGTAAGAGGAAGAGAGGGTGGTGGAAGAGACTTGGAGGTGTATTGAGAAATAAAGGAGGTAGATTTGAGTTACTTTCTAATTGTAGTAATAATAATAGTTATTATTGTTATGTTAATAATAGTAATAAGATTAGGTAAATATGTAATTGAGCATTAGTTAATAGTGTGACTTTTATAGTTTTATGTTTTTGGAGTGTGTAGTTTTTCACGTAAAATAGAGATTCACAGTTTGTATATGAATGATGAATCAAAATATTGAAGGTTGAAGTTGATGACAAATATGTTTGATTGACCCTACAAATCACGAAACGCTATGAACTATTTTGGCTATTGTGATTAATGATTTTGTTCAGGCTTAATATGTATGTGATCTTTGGTGGATTGATGTTAGGAAATTGCTCAAAATTTCAATAACAGTGAATGTTACACTTGAAGTTGAGGGTATATATTGTTAGGAGAAAACTAACAAGATAACAAATATAAAATGAGTTTGGAGGCATTAATATTCATGTTTCTTGTTTTGATTGCTTAATGAGTAACAATTGAGTCGCCAACTCAATAGTAAAAGGCTAATAACAGGATGAAATTCTACTTACTCTAAGATTGATGTGGTTCAAACGAATTTCAAACATAAAGATCATATAAGAAAGAGATTTATAAGGTATCATGATATTAAAAGATGACTTCTGTTATTTATTTATAAAAATATAAATAGCATTTGAATGCGAGAAAAAAGAAGAAGATGATGATGATAAAAGTCATCGCAGAAATTCTCAAGTACGATGACATGAGTCGTTGCTAAACAGAAAAAGGAGTGTATCTGTAAAGTTAATATTTTAAAGGGAGACTATAGAGGTGTAATGTGTAAGAATGAATGAAAATATACTTTAGTGTGGTACGCGATCATGTTTATATACAAGTGACGATTAAACTGTCTTCGATGAGCGCGACATAGAATGTCGGAGGCTGTTGGATTGATTGCATCAGTTATGATGAGAGTAGTGCAGAGCTTCAGTGTGCGACTTCTTGGTAAGGGTTTACCTGTTCATTGTCTTTAACTGAGTGAAACTTTGAATTGAGTCTTTGGATTGAGTCGACTTTAATGGGTTGTTTTGCTCGTTCAGAACAGTTGTCCCCCAAGTCCATACAATATGACATGAAGCTGTTATTGTTGTGAAAATATTAAGACCAAATTCTCGGCGAGGGTCTACTTATTCATCAACTTTTAGTGGGTGAAACTCTTTAGCCTAATTTGTTGAGCAGTTTGGTCGGTTTAAAATAGTTTCCCCACAAGTCCTTGCTGTAGAGGAAATGATCAACTTTACTTTTGTGTTCCTCGTCTACAAAGTTACATTCTTTATGCACTTTTTTTTGCCTTTGACTTATCTTATCCTTCCTCTTTTCAGACATTTCTTCTTTTTTAGTGAAGCCTTTCTCGGAGTAGGTAGAGATTTTTCTTTCCAAACCTTGCATTTAGCCAACTTAGAACTCAAAATATGTAGATTATTTCAGGAGAGAGGGTAAATCTCAGACCCATACTAGGGCTTATAGATGTGCTTTTGGTTGTGAACTAACTGAAAATTATGTTAGATGATGAGTAGGGTTGAAGTTACGTGATGGTACTTATGGTCATTCTTTTTATCTTTTCATACCAAAGTCGTAAGGGACCAAAAAGGTCAAAATACAAATATTCATGATGCCAAAGATGAACTCTTTGGGTAGATCAAGAGACATAAGACACTGTTTTTGTGTTTGCTGGCTAATGGGGCCTAGATAACACCTCCACTAATGTTGGCATTTCCTCTGATTAGGGGATCCTTCCTCAAAAGAATGACAAAAGATTGTGCATTCATTATGCGGGGTGTATTTTTCCCTTTCATAAGTGCCTTTTTCTCTCGGATGGGTTTTCAACTACCCTTTAATGATTTCGTGGTGGAGATACTTACTCCTTTCACTACAACAAATTTGTCTTTTAGCAGCGCATCTACGAAAGCGCTTTTGGAAAAAGCGCTGCTATAGGTTGCGCAAAAAACAAAACTAAAAAACAAGGGAAAAAAGCGCTGGTAAGGGGGGGGTACGAGAGCGCTTTCTAAAAAGCGCTGGTAAAGGGGGGGGGGGGGGATACGAGAGCGCTTTCTAAAAAGCGCTGGTAAAGGGTGGGTACAAGAGCGCTTTCTAAAAGCGCTGGTATAGGGCACATTAAGAAAGCGCTTTATAAAAGCGCTGGTATAGGTATAGGGTACGAAAGCGCTTTTAGAGAAAAAGTGCCGGTATAGGGTACCTATGAAAGCGCTTTTGAAAAGCGCTGGCGTAGCTCATTTTAAAATTAAAATTTTTAAAACAAATTAAAACAAACGCGTTTTGTCTTTCATTATTCTTCACCGTTTCTTCACTGTTTTTCTTCACAAAGACGAAGTCACTGTTCTTCACAAGACGCCGCCGCCGCCAACCTCCACAGGGCCGTCGTCGTTCGTTCTTCATCGTTCTTCTTGCCTTTTGTTCGCCGTCGCCGTTCGTTTTCTTCTTCGTTCACAGCCGGCGCCGTTCGTTTTCTTCTTCGTTCACAGCCGACACCGTTCGTTCTCAACATCTCCTCTCAGCAACAACAACTTTGAATTCGTTTGGAGGTAAATCTTCTATCATCTTTCACTATTTTGTTGTTATTTGAAACCCTAATTCTGATGTGAGGTTGAAGATGAAAGTGAGGTATCAAGGATGAG
Organism: Vicia villosa; assembly: GCF_029867415.1. NCBI lineage: Eukaryota > Viridiplantae > Streptophyta > Magnoliopsida > Fabales > Fabaceae > Vicia > Vicia villosa. The sequence continues at coordinate 231,673 of NW_026705298.1, read as the reverse complement.
AGTGAGGTTTCAAACCCTGTTTTGCTTTGTTTGTATATTAGGGTCTGTGGCATATGTTTTGATACATTATTTTGCTGAGTTTTGCTTTGTTTGCGATGTTCAACACAATGAAACAAAAATTGCATAGACAAAATTACTCAATGCTCAGGAATTGACTTAATGATGTCGGAATCACCTGAAATAAAAAACAACGTATAAAATTAGAATATAAAAACTAAATGTATTACAAGTTTCTAATATTGAAATAGTTGAAATAGTCAAAGCCTTGTAAGTTTTGCTTTGTTTGTATATTAGGGTCTGTGGGACATGTTTTGATAGATTTTACAGTCTGTGAGGATCAAAATTGCTGTCTCATACCGAGGCATATTCAGAATTTTATTTGCAATAAAAGGTTTATGAAACAGTGTGAATTTTTTGAATTTGCTAAGTTCCAATTGTGTACCGATCTTAAGTCTAAGGAGGAGGTTATAATATTTTGAAAGGAAAACTCTAGCCAAAGCATCTAGATATTTTGCAGTATAGAAACTAACTTTAATATGTTCAATCTAACACGTAATAAAATCATTTTAAGCATACTTTTCTAGAACCAAATATTTGAGCATTTCGGTTTTGTAAATTCGAAAAGTCTAGAACATATGAACTACTTACTGCATTTTTCAAAAATCGAGTTCTAGCTAATTGAGTCTAGAACATATTTGAGCATTTCGGTTTTGTAAATTCGGGTGTTTGTAGTTTCTAGCTAATTGATAATTGATTTCATATCATTTTAAATAATTGAGTTCTAGATTGGGTTTTTTTTATATTGTGTTAGTAGTGGTGTATTTAACTGCATCGTGTGTGTTTAATTTTACAGTTACTTTGAAGCCCTCTGGTTTCTACTTGTACAACGCCGATTCAAACCTACCCGTCTCCCACATCAAGTCCAACTCAGGTTACTAGCCCTTTCTTCTTGCTGATAGTTTGTTGTTTTCTGCTTATAGTATATTGTTTATGGTTCTATTTAATTTCAATTTAGTGTCTCTCAATCATTTTTTTGGTTTGTGGACTTATATTACCTTGAAATAAGGTAATGTCTTCTTTAAGAAATCGGGGGTAGGCTGAAATAAGGTACTGTCTTCTTTTAGAGACTCAAACAATCGAGACAACTGTAACTTCCTATCTTTAGCTAACTACCAACTTAACCAATATGAAAGATATAGGATCTCATTAGGTATTGCTTAAGTGTTGCTTATTCACAGTAGTATATTTTTGTACTATAGTTGCATAACATTCTATTTCAAGACTTGAGTGGTTTGAAAAGATTTATTTCTATTATTCACACTTTATAGGATCTCATTAGGTATTCTGATCAAGACATAATGATGATAGCTATTTCTTATCTTGACAGAATTCCTTAGTACCTGATAGAGAAACCAAGAAGCAAAAGCATTTGTTTAGCTTAATTAAGACATGGATAAAACATGGATGAATTCAAACCGATTGTCGAAAGAGTACGAGAAAGGGGTATGGGAATTCGTTAATTTTGCGGTTGCGCACGCCGAAGACCCAATTCGAATGGCGTGTCCTTGCTTGGGTTGCTGTTATGGGGGTAAGGTTGACGGGAATCAGTTGGCATCGCATTTACTACGGTTTGGAATTGATAGAAGTTATACATGTTGGGCGTATAATACCCGACCAGTAGGGTTAGTTTCTCATTCTTGGTTCATCTAATCTTCGTTTCTTTTGCGTAGCAAAATTTTCATATAACCTATTGTTTTAATTTATAGAGCACACTGGTTGTTGCTTGCTATCAACCCTATAAGAGAAGTGATATATTATCTGAATTCGGTAGATGGTGAGTGGACCAATTATCCGGATATGAAGACAATGATTGATACGTAAGTGTGATCGTTCTAAATATTCGTGTATATTTATATATTTAATTATTTGTGAGATTGATCTAAATATGTGCTTTTATATTTTTGTTAGATCAATACAAGTGTTCCAAAGTCAACGAGACGCACAGGTATCCCGGACTAAATCAAACAACATTACTTGGATCAAAGGGCAGGTACATTAATTTTCACAATTTTTCTTATAATATTTATGCTACTTGATAAAACAAGTCAACTATAAAATCTTATTTGTTTTTCTATGTAGTGTCCGATACAGCGAAACAGTTCAGATTGCGGATACTATGTTTTGAGGTTTATGAAAGAAATCATTCAAACGAATAAATTAGAGATTCCAATCACGGTATGGATTTATAACTTAAGATAATTTCTTATAATTTATTACATTTAACTAAATCATTCATATTATGTTTTTGTTCTGTAGTACTTTGACGACTTCTATGATGCTTCTTACACGAGACTTAAGTTGGAAGAAATCAAAGAGGATTTGTGTCAATTTTATATACAACAACTATTCATATAGGTATGAATACATTATTGTGTGAACAGTTTTATGAATACATTATTTTGATAATGACTTTGTGTTTGAGTTTCTTTGGTGGATGTTGGTTCATGTTTGTTTTTGTTGTTGTTGAGCCTTTAATTGACCGTGTTGTTCTGTTCATACTTTGCAGGACCAGGCCGGGAAACGATCAAATTTTTGAAGTATAATATTATAGTACTCTAGGATGGTTACTAACTTTGTTCATACTGTTGCCAATATTTGAAGTATAATATTGTTGATGTTACTGATTTAGTTTGTTTGACATGAGTTAGTTACATGTGAAACTTTCTGTATATATATCATACTTTACATGATTTAGTTTGTTTGACAGGAACTATAATGATGTATATATATATATATATATATATATATATATATATATAATTTTGGATATTATAATGGTATTATATTAGTATATATATATATATATATATATATATATATATATATATATATATATATATATATATATATATATATATATATTGTCCTACCTATGGTTGAAAATATATCGTCGAAAATATATTACAGGTCGAAAATATTACAGGTTCAAAATATATTACAGGTCAAAAATATTACAGGTCGAACTGGGAGGCTTAAATTACAGGTTGCACTTTAAAATACCTCATTTAGCAACAACACCGCTTCTAAAAAACGCTCTTAAAGGGCCACCTACTAAAGCGCTTTATTACTAAAAGCGCTGCCTAAGTTTAAAAAAAAAGCATAAAAAATAAAAAAAACGCAACCTACGAAAGCGCTTTTGGAAAAGCGCTCTTATAGGGGGGCTACCAGAGCGCTTTTATGGAAAAATCGCTCTTATAGGGGGGGCTACCAAAGCGCTTTTTCTGGAAAAAGCGCTCTTATAGGGGGGCTACCAGAGCGCTTTTCTGGAAAAAACGCTCTTATAGGGGGGCTACCAGAGCGCTTTTCTGGAAAAAACGCTCTTATAGGGGTGGCTACCAGAGTGCTTTCAAAACCGCTTTCGTTACCTACGGCAGCGCAGGCTTTGGCAGCGCTTTAAAGCGCTTTAGTAGCCCAAAATAAGCGCTTTTAAAGCCCTTCTGTGTTGTAGTGTTTGGGGATCACCTTGTCCCAATTGCATCTTGTAAGTTGGACATATGCAAGAGTTTTTCAATACTAGTGTGAATACATGAAAGACATCTTAACTTTGACACTATTCTTTCAACTCTTCAATATCAAACGAACTTCGACCAACTCAGGTTAGGGTCAAGGCTTGCTCTCTTTTAAACAAGGTACATAGATGTTCGAGGTATACATTGATAGTCTAAATAATTTCAAGAATAAATATTACATAGCCACGCCTCTTACCAGTAATGTTCACGGGAGTATCTATGAGATTCAAAAAGGGATCCCCTTACTATTTACTGAAATTCCCTAAATTTTGGCAACAAAATCACTTCTTGATGACACCAAAATCCTACATATATCAGACCGGTGATCTATCCCAAGAAGACAAGTACCTGAAGAATAAGTTCACCTCCTTTTGAGAAGACCTCAACTTTGTTAGATGTACAAACTCTTATGGTGCTAATTCTTCGAAGAGAAAAAGGAAATACATCGAAAATCGTGTGTTAGTTGAAGCAGCTACTTAGGAAGTGAAGCGGAAAAAAATTGTTAATGGCGAAAACATCCTCCAGATATTTGGTTACTTTGTATTGAGGGTATCTGTATTAATTTTTCATTCCTTGTAATGTCTTGCACATAAGATAAGTTGTTTGAAGATAATGCTTCAAATGAAAAGGGTGTTGAGGTGTACGTCTTCGCCATGCGTTGTTATTGTTGTGAAGCTTCTAGGAAGAAGCTCTTCTGGGTTGAATATGGGCGTATAATGATCTAGAAAGGGAGTTGAATATAATTTTTCCAATAAAATTATTTTAGAGGGGTTTCCAAAACACATTTTAAAATAGTGCGAGAGTGGAAGTTTTAAAAAATGCATATGTATAGAAATTACATGATTGACTTAACGTACATAAAATATAATGAAACTTACACTAGTAAATAATATTCTAATTAATCAAATTTGATTCATAACAAAAATTTTGAACAAAATTTTATTAATTGAATTAACAATATAATATTACAATTTTTACAGATAAAATCACCATAAGAAATGTATAGTCGACTAGATCTAACACATACTTAAGATTAAACATTAAATCGATAAGAGCAACAAAACCTAGTAACATGAAATTATAGAAAGCAATTTAAACCTAATTAATAACATGCAAATCTATACATAATTAAAAAGAGAGGGATATAAAAAATGTACACCGTGATTTATACTGGTTCATTGCATCATCATAGGAAAAATTGCAAGAATGTTTGTATCCATGGCAATATGTATTTCACTATTGATCTGAAATGCAAAAGTGTAAAGATAAATGATTGACGATTGTTGCCTCGTGAATCTTCTTCTATTGATGATAATAATAATAATAATGCATTGAATACTCTTCAAATAAAGAGAATTCACCAAGATAATTAATTATTCTATTTTAAAATCTAATTAATTATTTAATTTGATCACTAATCAAACAAAGTTTTTAATTAGTAAATAATTAATATAATTAAACAAATATATATATATATATATATATATATATATATATTAAAATATAATAATTAAATATATTTATGGATCATATCTCTAATCACTAGGCTTTATGCTCTTATTGAAAGGCTAACAAAAGTCTTATCATGATTAAAAAAACTCTTTCATGAACTCCCGAGCAGTGGTCAAAACTCATGATTATGTCAAAAAGTGGCTGCTGTAGCGCTGCAATCTGCAGCACAGTAGGAAATGGCAGCTGTTACACAAAATTTTCTTTTACTTGTGTTGTGGGTTTCAAACTCTCTGACATGTATTTAAATTAAATTCAACTTGATCTTGAGTATTAAAAAAAACTAGTCGTCAACGTTTAGGCTGGTTTTATGGGACTTAGGAAATTATTACTAGTACTTTTAAATTCCATACAGTCTCACTTGAAGTCTATTTGTTGCAAGATCCAATACAACTTAGAAAAGTAATAGTAATTGTAAGATAGCAATATTATTATTATTATTATTATTATTATTATTATTATTATTATTATTATTATTATTATTATTATTATTATTATTATTATTATTATTATTATTATTATTATTATTATTATTATTAATGAAAACAAAGTGCTTTGAAGACAACAATTCTCACGTGTTGTTACAAGCTTTTTTTTAAAATGCTTTCCGAAAAATTTAATATTTTTTCTCTTTTAGAAAAAAAAGAATTTTTTAGAAAAATTCCAAAAGTCATTCTATTAACCTATTTTAAATAATTTTGAATAAACTTTTAGTTATATGTTTATGAAAAATTATTTTACTTTTATGATGTTCAAATCTTTAATAATAAATATTAAAATTATTGTATGTCAATTTTTTTAAAAGTTTATTATAAAATAATTCTAAATAACTTTTAATATTTTTAAAAAAATTCTAATAAAATAATCTTAATATTTTTTAAAACAATCCCACTCTATATCAAGTAACTTAGATTTGAAAACTGTCATAAGAAAAAATTAGTTGTAGGACATCCTAGTCGACACTTCCTTTGGACCCATGATTCAATGCTTGTGAAATTAGGAGAATTCAAAGTTGCACCCCTCAAATTAAATCTATTTTAAACAAAATAAGTGAAAATTTAAAGGTAAATTGATTATTTTATTTTTTTTAAAACATATATAGTAAGATTTTGTATTTTTGAAGAGTTTATTGGCTATTCACAAGTAAACTTTTTTTCTTTTTGTGTTTGATAAGTTTTTATCAAATTTTGTCATGATCAAGAAAAATTCGATATAATTTTTTTTTCTAGAATTAATTGGAGAATCGATAGTTGTGATGGGCAACAATGGACCTGAGTCTCAGATGCGGTGGAGGAGCGGTTGACCTGCAAGGTTAGCACTCAAACGCTCAAGTCAATATGTGAAGGAGAAGAGTGAATGACATTTGAATTTGAAATTGTCTATCTAAAATTAGGGCGCGTATGTCCTTTATATAAAGGAGCAATTATAGCCTAGATTGTCGATATCGCACTATAGCAGCGTTATAGTGGTATAATGTAGTAGTTCAGGACCTCGCCGCTACACTCTTGGCTTGCTAACTGCTATTCGCGATAGTGGAAATAATGACCGCTATTTGAAAAGTCGTGGCGGCGCAATAACGGCTCTGTAGCTCTTTACATATCACTATTGTCAAGATGATGGCAACATTGCAATTTTAAAATTTTCTTTAAAAGGGAAAATTGGTATTTTTTTCTTTTTATTATAAAATATGATATTAGTGCTTTAGGTCATTATCATTTCTCTCTTCACTCAAATTCAACAAACAGTGGAACCTAAGTTACCGTTCTCTCTCTCTCTCTCTCATTGCAAATTTGCTTCTTCCACCTTCTTCTAAACCTAAAAATCAACAACGTCTAAAATTCAACTTCACTCAATCAGGAAACTATGGAACCTAAGTTACCGTTCTCTCTCTCTCTCTCTCTCTCTCTCTCTCTCTCTCTCTCTCTCTCTCTCTCTCTCTCTCTCTCTCTCTCTCTCTCTCTCTCTCTCTCTCTCTCTCTCTCTCTGCAAATCTACTTCTTCCATTATCTTCTCCACCTAAAAACTAGCAACGACTAAAACTCAGTAAGTGGTTAACACAATAATAGTTACTAGTCATAACTCTAGACTTGCTATATTAGTGTCTAACAGAGATAAGACGTTGGAGGTGGATGAAGAACAGTTTAAAGTTGAATCAAGTGATGGGAAAGATGATATTAATATGGTGGAACTTAGAAGTGAAAATGAGGCATATGTGATTTAGCCATTTTGTTTACAATTAGAATTTGGTTTAGTCATTTTAAGCACATTTATGATTTAATTTTGACGAGAACTTATATTGTGGTGTTGTTAAATTTATGTATTTTGTTGCAACTTCTATTTTTGAAGCATTATGTATGTTGTTGGAACTTATTTTAAGTATTTATGTATTCATGTTAAGTATTTACATTGGTTTTTAAAGCTCATAATAGTGGTCATCCTGCTATCCGCTATAGCATTTTGAGGGTCTGGCGTTACGCGCCACTATTTGAGTTTAACAACTTAGGTTATAACAACCCGTTATTCTCTAGGCATGTGATGCGGGAAGCGTTAGATGTATGTTGGCTTTGAATCTCTTATACTCTTCCGCAGAGTAGTTTCCCATGTGATGTGAGTAATTTAAGCTAATAATTGCTTCCTTTGGGATGTCAACCGATGGCCATTCTAGTCGGTACAGAGCAAATACCCCTCAAGCCCTTATTTTTGTATGAGAATGCAAGAGTTTGTTGTATTCGCCTCATTTGTGACGGTCACTACTTTAGCTAAAATGCAAAACCAAGAAAAGACATTACTATTTTTGGAATTAGTGCCTCTAATGCGCCCGATAATTCAAATGTCTTTTCGTAGGTTCCCTCATAACGATCTTTAGGAACTAAAACACTTGAGTGTCTCACCGAGGTAATTTGGAGCGTTGATAGGGTTTATTCCTTTTAGTAAGTCATCATACGATTCTTGAAGAGTCCGTTTTTGCATTTCTTTAAGACATTGTTTCCGCTTCATTGTTATTTACATGTTCTACAACACTTTCCTTTCCACACTTGAAGAAAATAGTATCCATCATGAGTAAATAATCAAAAGAATATACTTTTTTCGCATGGATTGACCTTGTCTCTTCATCAACTGTTTTTGTCTTTGTTCGAGAGAGTCGTTTTGTTTAATGGTGGGAAACAGACATGTCCGCCCCGCAAAAACCCGCAAAATAATGATGCGGGGCTGGACGGACATACTTGAGGATACATGCCTAAAACCTTACCCCGTCATGCACTAAAAGTGAGGGTAGGGGTGGGAGGGCCCATGGACACTGCTCTTTTTAGACCTAAAAATACAAAAATTATTGTAAATCTATGTGCCCATAAAAGCCCGAAAATAAAAACAAGGCAAACGCTGACACATTAGAGAATGTGAGCTGAAACCTTTGGCCTAGCCGCACTAAAGTGCAGACAAAACAAGCATGCCTAATAGGTCGGGTCTGTTTTGCCACCTGAATTCTTTTTGGATGTTGGCCCACCTTCGAATTGAGGTGTCTTGACTTCTGATAATGATAAGAGAATCTGTAGTGAGTATGGAAAATGTGTCATCCCTTTCTATGAATATACCTTATCGATCTTGGGCCTTCGACTGCTACCCCTAGTTTTGTTGGAATCTTTTTTGATGTTGGTATATCTTCGAATTAGAGTGTCTTAACTTCTGATAATGATAAGAGAATCTGTAATAAATATGAAAACTATATTGGGTCATCCTTTTTTATGAATGTACCTTATTCTCACCTTAATAATCATTATATATGATTGAGTCAATTCTAATTCAAACCTAAGAATTGGTATAAAAAAACCAAAAATGATATTTATTTGTAAAATACAAGCTAAACACTTATTGTTTTGTACTTGACGGATCACTTGTTAATACAATAAATACACAATTTCACATATACATTATATATTTTTATTCTTTAAGCAATGCTTTATTAAAAAAAAATTCTTTAAGTATTTCTCTTAGCCTATTTTAATAATTATATAGGTATGCATGATGAACTGTAGCGGAAAAAATTGTTTTCTATATATATTTGATAATGTCTTAGAACAAATGCGAAAGAGCTTTAAGAAAAATAACATGAAACACCCAATGAGGAGTTCACATTTTTCTGTGTTTCTATGAGAGATAGGTAGAACAGAAGTTGGGAACATCTATTTTTGGTACAAGTAATGATGCCATATTGACTATGCTATTATTATCAACTACAACAGTATCAACTACAACAGTGAAGACAACTAATAAAATTATTAGATTTTCAAAGCTATTTTTATTTATTTTTATTCCTAATTTCCATATAGACTAAATATATTTTCAAGCCCATATTTTATATTTTATCTATCTTCTCTTTCTCTTTAGTTATTTGTTTATTTTATGCAACAAAAAAAAGTTTATTTATACAATAGTTTGTTTATCTATAGTAGTAACTAGAAATATAGACTTGAAGTTTCTATCTCTTATAAAAAAAATTATCTTGCAGTTATGAAAACAATGTATACAATAGAATAATGTAAGTGTTATCCGTCACTTCCTCAATACTTACTCTTCATCAGGGTCGGCCCAATCAATCTGGAGATCCCGTTCAAATTTTAAAAATAAAGATTAAATTTACGAAAATACAATTTTAAAAATTATAATTTTACATCTATTTTTTTAAAAATAATATAAAATGATTGATGCTGAAAAATAAATTATTATTTTACATCTATTTTTGAAAAATAAGTGTAAAATCTACTACTTTTGTAATTAAAAAAAATATTTCGGCCCCTCAAAATTTGAGGCCCAGTGCTGCAGCTCATGCTGCACTTGGGGAAGGTCGGCCCTGCTCTTCATAAAATAGAAATTGTTTTTTCTTTAAGTTTTTATTTTTATATATTTTCATAAAATAGAAATTTTCTTAAAATAGGTAATAAGAGAAATTAATTTTTATATATTCTTATTTTATATTTTTTATATTAAACTAATCATATTTTCTAGTGATGAAGAAAGTTTGAATTCAAGTAAAAATTAATAAGTTTTTAATGATTGATTAAAAAATCAAATGTTAAAGAATGTCATAAAAAAATAAAAGTACGTTAAAAGTCCATCTTGTGATCTTGGCTTCTGTGATTTATTTTTATACAAAATTAATTTTTGATATTATGAGTGTTACTCTCAACGTATTAAAGTTATGTACGCACGCTCACACACACAATGTTTCTCTAAACTTCATCTCTTTCAAAACAACTTCTTAGAATTCTTTAAATTAGGGTAAAACTTTTAAACGTAAGCATAATTGAGTAAGAAGGTCTTATCATCTAAGGGGACTAAATGAAGTCATTGACAACTAACTAAGACCTATCTTTACCATGTAGACTACTCATGTTAAAAATTTAAAGATTTATGTAAACCTGATTGTGACAAGAATGATTGAGGATTTTCAAACTCCATTGCACAAGTATAACCTTTGATTACAATCACATGTTATAAATTGCATTAAACTTTCTTGAATTGGATTATGACCGAGTCGTGCAATTGGCTATCGAAGGTGTCACCGAAAGTTAAAATTTTTGCGGATTTTGTGTTACTGTATAACAACCTCTAATTGTTCTAAGTCATTTGCTTGGCAGGTCAGAAGGTTAGAGGTTATGGAAAACTTTATATATCATGCTCACTCTATTTCTTAGAGTATAGATATAGAGGATTGAAACAATTGATTAGAGGAAAAAGAGGTCAAGTGACTGTAGGCTTGTTTTGGGATAAATACAGGTGAAAGGATAGTGTGAGGGAGAGGTGATTCTCCATTGTTGTACCTTCATATTATTTTGTAATTGCATATCTCAGATCACCTCCATTTTAGAGGAGTCTGTCCATAGTAGGAGTTTTCTCTCCGAACAAGTTTACCAAAGTGTTTGTTGTGTTATTTAGCGTTCTTGATCGTTCTTGCGTTATATTCTATTATCTGTGTTTGCATGTCTAGAAATTTCCTGCTTCAATTGATTTGGTGTTTGTTTCCGCTGCACTAAGAAGCCATAATTATTGGCACTAGAGCTCCAGTTGGTTACGATCCAGGGAGAGAAGTCTAATAGAAGAAGAAAAGGTGATTGATCAGGAGGTAAATCATATAAGCATTCGTAGAGGTGATTCAATCGAGAGTCAGCGCAAATTGAATCAGAGTTAGTTATGGTGAAGTTCAAAGTGGAGAAGTTCAATGGCAAATATGATTTTTCATTGTGGCGTGTAAAGATGCGGGCGTTGCTTATGCATCAAGAATTGGACGACGCACTAGAAAGTGAAGCAAAACTTCCAGTCTCGCTCAGTGAGCAGGAGAAACAAGGAATCCTAAGTCGAGTTCACAGTACGGTCATTATGAGTTTGGGGGAAAAGGTGTTATGTGAAGTTTTAAAGGAGAAAAAATTTGTTGGACTATGGTTGAAGCTCGAAATCGTGTATGTGACCAAGACTTTGGAAAATCGGTTATATCTAAAGAAAAGTCTCTATACATTAAAGATGCAACCAGAGACATTAATAGAAGAACACCTTGATGAATTTAATAGGCTTATTCCCGATTTGGAGAATATAGAAATTAAATTGGATGAGGATCAAGCATGGCTATTGATCCAGTTTCTTACTAGCTCTTATGATACTCGTGCAAATACTCTGATATATGGAAGAAAGTCTATATCTCTTGAGGGGGCTCAGACAACCTTAATGGCCAAATAATTGATGAAAAAAGGTCGGTTCCAAGGAAATGGAGGTCAGGGAAAACCTTAATGTCAGCGGAAAAAGTTTGAATAGGGAGTGGAAAGGGAAAGAGAAGTCAAGGTTTATACCCATGAGCAATCAACCTGAGTTAAAATGCTTTAGTTCCCATAAAGAAGGACATTTCAAGAGGAATTGTCTTACCAAGAACAAAAAGGTAAGAGAATGGAGCAACGATGTGTCTATGGCGTCTGACGGGTACAAAATTTAGAAAATTTTGGCGATGTCCAACACATAGGTTAGCATGGACTGGGTATTGACTTCAGGATGCACATATCACATGTAGGGAACATAACTCAATATTGAATATACTGAAAGGATATCTGGTCGTCGGTTTTAAAAGGGATCACGATAATCAGGGAAGTGAACACAGTGACAAAGGTCTACCAAGGACCATGAAGCTTGTGGCATAAGATCTTGGGTCACATTAGTAACCGTGGTCTGGTCTCAAGGAGTTATGGAAGCAAGGTCTGCTTGGTGTGAACAAGATTGAAGATCTAGATTTCTGCAAGCAGTGTGTGATTAGGAAACAAACTAAAGTCAATTTTGCGACCAGTTTTCACAAAAACAAGAACAAGCTTGATTACATACACTCATATTTGCGGGGCCATCTCGGGTTCCATCTTATGGCGGGAATAGGTACTTTATATCATTAATTAATGACTACAATATGAAAGTCTGGGTGTGTCTACTGAAGAATAAGGACGATGCATTTAAGGAGTTTATTGAATGGAAGGTCTAGGTTGAAAATCATTGTGGTCTAAAATTCAAGATGTTAAGGACCAATAACGAGTTGGAGTTCTGCAATGCCGAGTTCGATGAGTATGGTAGGAAGCATGACATTGAGATAAATAGGATGGTCAGGGGAACGCCACAACAAAATGGACTTATAGAACGGTTGAACCAAAATTTATTAGAGAGGGTATATTTTTATGCTCTTAAACCCTAATTTTTCCAATAAGTTATGGGTTTAGGCATTGCACACTACATGTTATCTCATTAACAGAAGCACATCCATAATCATCAAGTGCAAGACAACTCAAGAAAGGTGGAATGATAAGTCGATTAACTACATAAATCTTCGTGTATTCGGGTGCCTGACTTATTACATGTTAACCAAAGTAAGCTCGAACCTCGTTCCAAGGAGGGGATATTTCTAAGATATCTAGACGGGGTGAAGGTATACAGAATGTGACCCAAGGACCTTAAGAAGTGTATCATAAGTAGGTATGTGAAATTCAATAAAGGCTGGATGGTATACAGAAAGGATTCAAAGGAGAAGATGGGATCAGAGGAGAAAACTAAAGATGGTCTAATGATAGGATCAACCTAGGTTGAGGAGAAGCTCAACTCAGGTGGAGCCGGATTGAGGCTGGAAATTGATTAGTCCATTCATGAAAACAAAGAAGACTCTAGTAATGACTCTAAAGATGATTACATGCTAAGCCTAGATAAAGAGTAAAGGGTCATCTTACCTCCATCTTGGTATGGTTAGGAAAAACTAACTGCATACGCTCTATTGTTCGCGTTGTCTTTCACAAGTGAAGACCAGAAGACGTATAAAGAAGTTCACTTGAAAAACCATAAGGAATAGCAACTTGACATGGAAGAGGAGATGGATCCTTGCATAAAAATCATACATTAGAGCTGGTACCAAAGCCAAAGAAAGCCCGACTTGTGGGATACAGGTGGATCTTTAAAAGGAATGAAGGAAATACTGACTAGGAAATTTCTTGGTACAAGGAAAGGTTAGTAGTGAAAGGATCCCCTCAAATTGAAAGGGGGTAGACTTCAATGAAATCTTCTCTCCAGCACAACTCGATAAGAATTGTCTTATCCATGGTGCCAAAATTTGGTTTATGTTTGAAACAAATGGATGTGAAGACGACATTTTTTCATGGTAATCTTGAAGAAAGGATTCTGATGAGACAACTGGAAGGTTTAAAAAAGAAGAGGAAATAATACCATGTGTGCTTGTTGACAAGGTCCATATATGACCTTAAGCAATCACCAAGGCAGTGGTATAAAAGGTTTGATGGTTTCATTCTAGAAAAAGAGTACAACTACTTCAAGAAGATATGACAATTGTGTTTACTTCAAGATATTGAAAAATGGCGTGTACACCTACTTGTTGCTCTATGTAGATGATATGCTTATTGCAAAGAGACCTAGCTAATTTGATCATAAGGGACCTTTGAAATGTAAGAAAAATTCTTGGCATGGAGATAACAAGGGACCTAGCTAATTTGATCATTACCATAACCCAAAGTGGGTATATAAAACACATAATAAAAATTTTTAGTATGGAGAACTTGAAGCCAAGCAATATACAAATATAATATCACTTTAATCTATCGCCGAAGACTGTCCAAAGAATGAACAAGACCGGGAAAAAGCTCGAGTTATACCGTACGAAAACACGGTATAAAGCCTCATGTATGCCATGATCTTATCAAGGATGGATTTAGAAAAAGCAGTCAACTTGGTAGGCCAATATATGGGAAATCCGGGGTATTAACACTAGCAAGAAGTGAAGTATCTCTTTAGATATCTAAAGGCTATTGAGAATATAGGCTCGAGGTTCAACTAGGAAGATCAGGGGCGAGGTGGATTTCTTGGATATGTTGATGCAATTTTTGTCGGGGACAGAGATCGGAGGAGATCTATAGTCGGGTTTGCATTTACCTTATTTGAGAATTCAATTAGTTGGAAAGCCTCATTATAGAGTGCGGTGGCTTTGTCGACCATAGAAGTCGAGTTTATAGGTGTGACTAAAGCTATGAAGTAAGCTATGTGGGTTATAGGAATGATTGAGGAGTTCAAAATCTCACAAATCTCTGTTAGCATATTTTGTGGTAATCAGAGTGCAATTCATCTCAGTAAGAATCATGCTTACTTCAAACAACTAAGCATATTGACACGAGGATGTATTGGATCCGAGACATCATTAAAAACAGAAAAGTAAAAATTGAATTGTTGTACACATATGTAAATGTTTCACATTTCATGAATAAGGTGGTGTCCTTTGGAAAATTTAGGCTATGCTTGAGACTGCTCAAGATTGAGGCTAGTTGATTGTACGCATCAGACTAGTGGTATGAGTTCGGGATGCATTCTGAAGTCTGTGAAGCCGGGGGAGGCCTCTAATCCAAGGTGGAGATTGTTGAATTGGAATATGACCAACTCTTACAACTAACTGTTGAAGCGGTAAAGCGGCAAGCAACAAAAGATTTGGAAGTATTTATCCGGGAAATTACCGTGTCTATAGAGATTAGTGATATCGAACTGCCGTTCAACAGTTTCCACAGTTATGAGTTTGGTTTTAATTGGTTAAAGCATAAAAATGGAAAAGTAAATATCAACGTAAAAAGAATTAATTTTTCATAAAGAAGAGACTTATCAAGCCTGGTATATAATCTACTTCTCACAAACTTAAACTTATCAACCAGTTACACTCAACCTACAATACTCGTCAATGTCATCCGACATCACTCACACTCTAAGTCATTTCTAACCCAAAGTAGAGAGAACTACTATATCATCTCGGCGACGATCTCTCAGCACACCTCAACAACACAGCAGACATCCATATCAATCGTTTCGACGATCTCTCAACCGACACAACTAACACGAAAGCATTAAGCTTTGACACCCATAAAGATTGTTAGCTATAAATCTATCTCTAAAATCCAGAAACTAACAGATAATCATCCTAGATAAGGATTCAAGAATTCTATCTCTAAAACAACCCAAATCCCTAGCACAGAGCAAAAATCTAAGACAACAATCAACAAAGATTTGTAAAGAAAGCTTTATATAATGCCATGGGCAACAAATATACACGAGTTTAAAGTAAATATATATACAAAACCCAACTAAGAGAAATACATAGAGAGAAATAGAGATAAAACCACAAATCTTCTGATTTGTCAGCGCTGATTGATGAGCAATCCACCTCCGAATCACCAAATGCACGATCCAAAGGTGTTATCTAAGCTAATCCTAGAGAAAAATGGGTGGAATTGGCATGGGAGCACAAAAATCCCCAAAACCAACCACACAAAACCTAAAATATTCTAAAATGAAACTATATACAAATTCTGATACGCGACTTTCGCCCGGAGACCCAATTGCTCCGCCCGGCGAAACCTTTATTCCCAGCCACACAGCCTCTGCCACCCCAATAAGCTGGCAAAATATCTTCTTTCGCCCGGTGAACGAAATGCTTCGCCCGACGACTCCTTCTTCTTCCGCCCGGCGACTATGAGGCGACCAAGGCAGAAACTTGACATTTATTTTCCTTGCTCGCCCGACGAGCCAATTGCTCCGCTGGGAGACTCACACCAGTCTGCAACTTTTTACTTCTTCAATTGCAACTTCTAATGGTTACTCTTTTATTGATCAAAAGATGCACCCTTGAAGCTTTATTACTAAATGCTTCACTAAATGCTCAAATACCTACAAAATGAATGAAAAACTATTAGTCGGTACATATATGAATCAAAGACTCGATTAAACACAAAAGCTGCATATTTATGTAATATACACTAAAACTCGTCTAAATTGAGGAAAAAGAGAAGATAAGTGCCGCAAAACTATACACAAAAATAACTACAATTTGGCACACTAACTACCAAAGGTGTGACTAGAAGTTATAGCTGTTACGAATTTCCTGTTACCCTGTAACAACCTCTAACCGTTCTGAGTCACTTTCTTGGCAGGTCAAAAGATTAGAGGCTGTGGAAAGCTTTATGTATCTTGCTCACTTTATTTTTTAGAATATCGATGTAGAGGATCAAAACAATAAATGAGAGGATAAAGAGGTCAAGTGTGTTAGAACAAGAATTGTTCTGATCAATATTCTTAGTTTTGATGATAACAATGTATGTGAATTTTGTAGAAGACAATGTGGTACTCTAATCCTATGCATTTTCCATTTCAGGAAATATATAAAGAGTATGCACAATTCAGCGCAAGAAGCACTGACTCAGAAGGTTCAAGTATGCAACATCAGAACATGCTCTCGCAAGACATCTGAAGATGGTCAAGCAGAATCAGAACATGGTCTATTGAAGCATTAGAAGAACTTGAGTTCAGAAGCAGAAGCACTGAAGTTCTTATAGTATCACGCTAGAAGCACTTCAAAGTTAGAAGACAAGAAGATGTTCTGCACCAAGCTGAATGACTCCGATATTCAAACGTTGTATCTACAAAGATCAGATCAGAAGCAAGTACAAGATGGCAGGCTATGCTGACTGACAAAAGGAACGTTAGAAGCTATTAAAGGCAAAGTCAGTTAAAGCAGGAAAAGCAAGGCTCGAGGTAGTTGACAAAAGAGTGAAACATTAAATGCAAAGCTGTACGGATCACGCAACGCATTAAATGCTCCCAACGGTCATCTTCTCAAAACGCCTATAAATAGAAGTTCTGATGAGAAGCTGAATACACGACTCTTGTGCAAAAATACTGAAACGCTGTCAAATTCAAAAGCTCTCAAACTTCATCTTCAACCTCACATTACTTTTGTAATATCATAGTGAGAATTAAGCTTAGAACTTAAGAGAAATATCACAGATGTGATTATAGCTTATTAAGAAGCATTGTAATAGTAAGAATTTGTTTACATTAATTTGTAAAGGTTCCTAGAGTGATCAAGGTGTGATCAGAATACTCTAGAAGACTTAGAAGGTATCTAAGTGGAAAACCATTGTAATCAAGGTTGATTAGTGGATTTAATCCTCAGGTGAGGTAAATCACTCCAAGGGGGTGGACTGAAGTAGTTTCATTAACAACGAACCAGGATAAAAATCATTGTGCAATTGCTTTTTTATCTTAAGAGTTTTTAAAGTTACACTTATTCAAACCCCCCTTTCTAAATGTTTTTCTATCCTTCAATTGGCATCAGAGCGTCGGTTCTAAGGTGCAAGCACTTAACCGTGTTTAGAAAAGATTCAGGAAGAGAAAAACATTTAGTCAAGATGGTTGATACTCCAACACCTACATCTACATCTGGCTCTGCTGAGCAAAACAATGGAAATGGAAACAATGGCTACACTAGACTACCAGTATTCGACGGTGAAAACTTTGAATATTGGAAAGATAGACTCGGAAATTACTTTCTTGGTTTAGATGGTGACTTATGGGATCTTCTGGTGGATGGTTACAAACATCCTGTGAAAGCTAGTGGAGTAAAGCTGACAAGACAAGAAATAAGTGATGATCAAAAGAAGCAATTCAAAAATCATCACAAGTCAAGGACTGTTTTGCTAAATGCTATCTCTCATGCTGAATATGAGAAGATATCTAATAGGGATACTGCCCATGACATATATGAATCATTGAAAATGACTCATGAAGGAAACGCCCAAGTCAAGGAGACCAAAGCTCTTGCCTTGATCCAGAAATATGAAGCCTTCAAGATGGAGGATGATGAAAACATTGAAACAATGTTCTCAAGATTTCAAACTCTAACTGCTGGATTAAGAGTTCTTGACAAGGGATACACAAAGGCTGATCACGTCAAGAAGATCATCAGAAGCTTGCCAAGAAGATGGGGTCCTATGGTGACTGCATTCAAAATTGCCAAGAACCTGAATGAAGTCTCTCTTGAAGAGTTGATCAGTGCTATGAGGAGTCATGAAATTGAGCTAGATGCTAATGAACCTCAGAAGAAAGGTAAGTCTATTGCGTTAAAATCTAATTATAAAAAATGTACTAACGCATTTCAGGCAGAAGAAGAAGATTCTGAAGAATCAGAAGAAGAAGAAGATGAACTGTCCATGATCTCCAGAAGGGTAAACCAACTCTGGAAGAGTAAGCAAAGGAAGTTCAAGAACTTCGGAAGTTCTAAAAATCCTGAAAGAGGAGAATCTTCTGGAAGCAGAAGAAATGACAAGAAGAAGGTCACGTGCTTTGAATGCAATGAGCCAGGTCACTACAAGAGTGAGTGTCCAAAGCTTCAGAAGGAGAAGCCCAAAAAGAAGTTTCATAAGAAGAAAGGTCTCATGGCAACTTGGGATGATTCAGATTCATCATAATCAGAATCAGACTCTGAGGGCGAGCAGGCTAACATTGCGCTGATGGCTACTGTGGATGATGAAGCAGAATCTACATCAGAATCAGACTCTGACTCTAAAGAGGTATTTTCTGATCTATCTAGAGATGAGCTAGCTTCCAGTTTAGCTGAAATTCTTGAAATCAAGGCTAAGCTTAGTATCAAGTACAAAAAGCTGAGAAAGCTCTTTGTATCTGAAACTAAGAAGCTTGAATTGGAAAATTCTGAACTTAAAGAAAAAGTTTTAAAACTATCCAAAGATACTGAGTCATCTTCTGGTTCAGAAAAATCTATTCCAAGCTTGAACAATATTCTTTAAGAATATGACTTGAGTTTCAGGAAATTCTTATCTAGAAGTATTGGTAGAAGTCATCTTGCTTCTATGATATATACTGTTTCTGGAAACAAGAGAGTTGGCATAGGTTATGAGGGTGATACCCCATACAAACTTGAACCTGTAGATGATATGAAAATCACATACAAGCCATTGTATGATCAGTTCAAGTATGGCCACTCCCATGATATTAGGCTCACATCACATGCTAAAAGCTTTCACATTACACACACTAAGAAGCATGTGACACAACCTAGAAAATATCATGTTGCTCAACCTAAGGAATATCATGCTGTACCTCCTGTTAATTATCATTCTAAACCCAAGTTCAATCAGAACTTGAGGAAAAATAACAAGAAATGACCCAAGAAAATGTGGGTACCTAAGGAGAAGATAATTTCTGTTGCGGATATCCATGGAAGCAAAGAAGAAAAAGCAAAGCATGTCATGGTACCTGGACTCTGGGTGCTCGCGGCACATGACGGGAAGAAGGTCTATGTTCCAAGACCTGTGCTTAAGTCCACTGGAGAAGTTAAGTTTGGAGGAGATCAAAAGGGCAAGATTATTGGCTCTGGAACCATAAGTACTGGTAACTCTCCTTCCATATCTAATGTACTTCTTGTAGAAGGATTAACTCATAACTTATTGTCCATAAGTCAATTAAGTGACACTGGTTATGACATAATCTTCAATAAAAAGTCTTACAAGGCTGTAAGTCAGAAGGATGGCTCAATCCTATTTACAGGCAAGAGAAAGAACAACATTTACAAGATTAATGTTCAAGATCTTAAGAATCAGAAGGTAACTTGTCTTATGTCTGTTAGCAAAGAGCAATGGGTCTGGCACAGAAGATTAGGCCATGCTACTTTAAGAAAGATCTCTCAGATTAACAAACTAAATCTGGTCAGAGGACTCCCAAATCTGAAATATAAATCAGATTCTCTTTGCGAAGCATGTCAGAAGGGAAAGTTCTCCAAACCTGCATTCAAGTCTAAGAATGTTGTTTCTTCCTCTAGGCCGCTAGAACTTCTGCACATTGATCTGTTTGGCCCAGTCAAAACAGCATCTGTCAGAGGTAAGAAATATGGATTAGTCATCGTAGATGACTATAGTCGCTGGACATGGGTAAAGTTCTTGAAACACAAGGATGAGTCTCATTCAGTGTTCTTTGACTTCTGCACTCAGATTCAATTTGAGAAAGAATGTAAAATCAGAAAGGTCAGAAGTGATCATGGTGGCGAATTTGAGAACAGATTCTTTGAGATTTATTTCAAAGAAAATGGTATTTCCCATGATTTCTCTTGCCCAAGAACTCCACAGCAAAATGGAGTTGTAGAGCGAAAGAATAGGACTCTACAAGAAATGGCCAGAACCATGATCAACGAGACAAATATGGCTAAGCACTTTTGGGCAGAAGCAATAAATACTACGTGTTATATTCAGAATAGAATCTCTATAAGACCTATTCTTAGTAAGACTCCCTATGAATTGTGGAAGAATAGAAAGCCCAACATTTCATATTTTCATCCTTTTGGATGCATTTGCTATATTATGAACACTAAGGATCATCTGAGTAAGTTTGATTCTAAGGCACAAAAATGTTTCCTTCTTGGATATTCTGAACGCTCAAAAGGCTACAGAGTATACAATACTGAAACATTGATTGTTGAAGAATCAATTAACATCAGATTTGATGATAAGCTTGGTCTTGAAAATCCAAAGCAGTTTGAGAATTTTGCAAATATTGAAGTTTGCGACTCAGAAGCTGAAGAACCTAGAAGCAAAGGATCAGCAGATCAAGTTGCTGCTTCTTTAGAGAATCTCAGAATTTTTGAAGAACCAACTATCAGAAGATCTTCCAGACTCACCTCTGCTCACTCAGAAGATGTCATTCTTGGAAAGAAAGAAGATCCTATCAGAACCAGATCATTCCTTAAGAACAATGTAGAAGGTCAATTAGGTCTTGTTTCTCTGATCGAGTCAACTTCTGTTGATCAAGCTCTAGAAGATGCAGACTGGATAATTGCCATGCAAGAAGAACTTAATCAGTTTACAAGGAATGATGTATGGGATCTTGTTCCTAGACCAAAAGGATTCAACATCATTGGAACCAAGTGGGTCTTCAGAAACAAGCTAAGCGAAAAAGGAGAAGTTGTAAGAAACAAAGGCAGACTGGTTGCTCAGGGCTATAGTTAGCAAGAAGGGATTGACTATACAGAAACCTTTACACCAGTGCCCAGGTTAGAATCTATTCGCTTATTGATTTCTTTTGCCACACAACATAACATCACTCTATATCAGATGGATGTTAAGAGTGATTTCTTAAATGGTTATATAGAAGAGGAAGTGTATGTCCACCAACCTCCTGGTTTTGAAGACTCAAAGTCCCCAGAACATGTTTTCAAATTAAAGAAATCATTATATGGATTGAAGCAAGCTCCTAGAGCTTGGTATGAAAGATTGAGTTCTTTCCTTCTGAATAATGGTTTCACTAGAGGACAAGTGGATACTACTCTCTTTTGTAAAACCTTTAAGAAAGATAGTTTAATTTGTCAAATTTATGTTGATGATATTATCTTTGGAACCTCTAATGCTACACTTGGAAAGGAGTTTGCTAAGTCTATGCAGGCTGAGTTTGAGATGAGCATGATGGGAGAACTCAAGTACTTTCTTGGGATTCAAATCAATCAAACTTCTGATGGAACATATGTTCATCAAACCAAGTATGTGAAAGAACTTCTGAAGAAGTTTAATCTTTCTGAAAGCAAAAAGCCAAAACTCCTATGCATCCAACGTGTGTCCTAGGTAAGGATGAGGTAAGTAAGAAGGTAGATCTGAAGTTGTACAGAGGTATGATTGGATCTCTTTTATATCTCACTGCTTCTAGACCTGATATTTTATTCAGTGTTTTTCTGTGTGCAAGATTCCAATCAGATCCTAGAGAATCTCACTTAACAGTTGTTAAGAGAATTCCGAGGTATCTGAAAGGTACTACTAATGTTTGTTTAGTCTACAAAAGATCTAAAGAATACAACTTAGTAGGATTCTGTGATGCTGATTACGCTGGAGATAGAATTGAAAGAAAGAGTACTTCTGGAAGTTGTCAATTTCTTGGAAGTCATCTGATCTCCTGGTACAGTAAGAAGCAAGCTACCATTGCCCTCTCTATAACAGAAGCAAAATATGTTGCTGCTGCTGGATGTAGTACACAGATGCTCTGGATGAAGAGTCAACTAGAAGATTATCAGATATATGAGAGTAACATTCCTATCTTCTGTGATAATACTTCTGCTATCTGTTTATCTAAGAATCCAATCTTGCATTCCAAAGCTAAACATATTGATATTAAACATCATTTCATTAGGGACTATGTTCAGAAGGGTGTTCTATCTTTGAACTTTGTTGATACAGACCATCAATGGACTGATATCTTTACAAAACCCCTTGCTGAAGATAGGTTTAAGTTCATTCTGAAGAATATCAGTATGGATTTATGCCCAGAATGAGAAGATAAGAAGTTCTGACGTATGGATTAGTTCTGAAATGTTTTTGTTTTATCTTCTTATAAGAAGTTCTGATATTGATCAATGAGAAGTTCTATTTCTGTTATTACTAACGTTTCATTATCTAAGTTGATTCAAAATCTCTTTTAAAGCAAAACAGCTGTCACAGCTATTCCAGAAGTTGAACACGTGTTCACTCTATTTGGACAAGCATGCGTGCAGTTGATGAGACGCCACCCTAGGTAACTGTGCAAATCATTTCAAATATTACGTTATCTCTCCTAACGTCACTTTTCATTAAATGCATTTCTTTCTCATTCTGTAATCTTGTTCATTCAAACACATATTGCATATTATTTCAAATCCGTCTCTATATAAACACATCTTTATAACATTTCATCTCTTTACATTCTCTCTCTTCATTCATCGTCTTTTTCACTCGTCTCTATCTCTCTCTCTCTCTCTCTCTCTCTCGCATAAACCCTAGTTTCTAAACTGAATATCAGAGTGAATTCATGCTTTCATCCTCAAGTACTCTAAACAAAATGTCTTCTGCACATCTTGTTCAACACAAATATGGATATCATCCCTTGAAGACTTGTTCTATCCCATATGATGAAATGGAAGTTTCATGTGAAAGAATGGTGGATTTTGAAAATCTGTTGGAACATGATTTCAAAACCAAGGCTGCAATACTGGTGCAAGGTTGGTCAAACTACTTTGAAAGATTGATTGGACCAGTTTATCCTCTTTTGGTGATGGATTTCTGGACTCATGCAACAGTTACTCCAACTGCTATCATCTCTTTCGTATTAGGGCATGAAGTTGTTGTGACTGAGAAAATGATAAGGAAGCTGTATTGTCTTGATGATTCAGATGGAATCACAGTAGCTCTTCCTGGTAGAGTTGATTGGGTGAAAGTTGATAGAGAATTGTTTTCCCCTGGATCTGCATCTCATCTCACTACTTCTTTGAAGCCTTCTTATCGAGTTTGGGCTGAGATTATTCTGGGATCTATCTATCATAGAAAGCGATCACTTACTGCTACATACGTAAATCAGGATCAGAAGTATGTACTTTTCTGCATTGGAAAATGTATAAAAAGTTAATCTCTCAAACATTCTCTTTCAACATTTGAAGACAAATATTGAAGAATCAAGAGATGAAGAACGTAAGAAGAACCCAAATTTCAAGAAGAACACTATTCCTCTTGCCAGAATGATTTCAGATATTCTGATAGAAAGTGACTTGTTGGATCTTCTGAGAGCTGTTGGTTCGCCCAAGTTCTTAACTGTCATCCAAGGACGTATTCTGAATGCTCTTGATTTACAAAGGATGCAGCTGATTGAAAAGGTAACTTCTACTCCAAGAATATTTCTAGATATTCTGACTAGAAGAACTCTTGTTGTGAGTTTCTATCACATGTTCAAAGAAGAGCTAGACAAGTCTGTTAAGCGCTATTTGAAGTCATGTGTCAAGGCTCAAACTTATGTTGATTCTGTGTGGATTCGTGGAAGAACTCTTCCATCTCTGGATGAGTTGAGAAAGAAAGAACAGAAGAAGAAAGAAAATAAGTTGAAGAGAAAGGCCTCAAAAGCAGGACCTAATGCTAAGCAACCTAAGAAGCAGAAGCCACTCTATGATCCTCTCAAGGTACAATCTGATGAATACCTTGAAAAGCGTATTCATAAAGCTTTTTGTGCAGATCATCCCACCTGTTCCTCTCAGAAAAAGCCTCCTCCTTCTGAACCTCAAAATTCTTTCATCATTCCAAACAGTTACCAACCACCTCCTTCTACACAAATTCTGAACCCTCAACCACTAAATACCTTTCCCCCAACACCCTCAGAAAATTCATCTTCATCCACCTTCATCACAAATTCTCCACCTTCTTTAACCCATTATTTACCTTCAAGAAAATCCAAACCCTATTGCCTTCTGTACCCTGATTATCGTTTCACCTTTAAGCCTCCTGAACCCTCTATTGATATCTGCTTTGATCTGATCAAGCTTAAGTTCAGAACAAGGATGGAAACTTTGAAAGCTGCTCATGACTCCAAGATGGATCATGTTGCTATTCGAGGCTTATGGAATATCTTCAAGAAGGACTTTCAGATTGATGCTCTAAACATCCAGAAGAAATGCTTGGCTGAAGCACTTGGTTCTCCTGGATGTTTCTTAGAAGTTGATGATGGTAGGTACTATCATCCAATCAGAAATTGGAGATCTCTTGAAGAGAAAGAGTTTGTTGATGAGATTGAGGAAGTATAGCCTTTTGCTATGGTGGTATGGAAGCCCCAGTTTCATGTTCTGACTGGAGACTTTCAGTTTCTATTCAATTGGCTAAGGGAGAATCCCTCTGAGAAAGCACCAGATATGGTATATCCAGAAGTTGAATACCCATTTGAAGTTGCTGCTCCTACACCTCCAAGGAATCTGGCTGAGATCCTTCTGGCTCTGACAAATTCTGATTCTGATATCCCCATTCCAGAATATGCTGAAGATGCTTCTATGTCTGAAGCTGATGCTGAGACTCAAGATGCTGAGAATCATCCTGCAGAGAAACTTCCTGTTCAGGAAAATCAAGATGATGTTCTCATGATAGATGCTGCTGTTGAGCATGTTGTTCCTTTGAGCGATAGCTGTGAAGCTTCTTCTGCTGAACCTTCTGTTCTGGTGAACACTATAAAGGCTCTTCAACAGAACCAAGCTGATCTTGATTCTCGTCTGGATAAGCATGAGGAAACTCACGAGGAATTCAGATCCTTCATGAAGAAGCAAACAGAAA
This sequence comes from Vicia villosa, assembly GCF_029867415.1. Lineage (NCBI taxonomy): Eukaryota > Viridiplantae > Streptophyta > Magnoliopsida > Fabales > Fabaceae > Vicia > Vicia villosa. The sequence continues at coordinate 206,148 of NW_026705298.1, read as the reverse complement.
GCACTTCTGAGATTGAAAACCTTCTGGCCAAGATAGCTTCTAAGCTAGGCTAGTCGTAGTCTGTTGGTCTTAGTTGTTTTTTTTTGTTTTTGCATCTGTTTCTTGCATCTGCTTGTATCTTCTGATATTTTGTTGAATCAATGAAATACTATCTTCTTCTCTCATATTGTTTGTTTTTCATCTGAATCTTTTATATGTTTTTTGATGTTATGACAAAAAGGGGGAGAAACGTGATAATTGATTTGGTTTACTATATCAGTTGCTGGGATTAAGTCTCAACATTCCTAACATTATTTGCAAGTTCTATGTCTTTGAGATTTTTTGCAGGATTGAAGATATTCTGAAAAAGCTCAACATGAGAAGAAAATACATGGGGAAAAGCAATTCTATAAAGAAACATGTTCTTGGAATTTGAAGCAAGGTTAGTGCTGTGAAGCTTCAAGATCAGAAGCAAGAAGGAAGAATGTTCTGATATTATCGTAACAAAATATGCTCTAACACATTCTTATCCCTCATATGTTCTGATACATATTCTTTTTAAGAACTTATCAAAGTTTGCTCTGACAGTCTTTCTAGCATTGCTCTGATACATGTTCTTTCTTAAAAGAATGTTCTGATTTATTCATGCTCTGACTTTTGTCGTCTAGTTTGTTTTGAAACATTTCAGGATGTAAAGATGCTCTGATGATGCTCTGGTACATTCAAGAATGTTCTGATACAATCAAGCATGCTATGATTCAAGAAGAAATTCAAAGCTCTGAAGCTGTCCTGTGGAAGCAAGAAGCAGAAGCTCTGAATGTTCTGAAGTTCTTGGCAAATGTGAACGTCTCGACTGAAATGGAAAATACTCAGGGAAGTCTTTTATTTATAAATTCTTCCAGTATTTATTTCAGGGGGAGATTGTTAATCTCAGGGGGAGACATATTCACACACTATGTTTATATGCTAATGCTATAACTGTGTAATTGTCTTTAGTCATCTGATATTTTGATTGCAAATTCATATTAATTATATATGTTTTTGTTATCATCAAAAAGGGGGATATTGTTAGAACAAGAATTGTTCTGATCAATATTCTTAGTTTTGATGATAACAATGTGTATGAATTTTGTATAAGACAATGTGGTACTCTAATCCTATGCATTTTCCATTTCAGGAAATTGATAAGTGCCAAAATATTGTTATTTTGAGTATATAATTGTGGCACTTATCGATTCTATTCATTCTGATTTTGTAATAAAATCCCCACTTTTGTGTATATATTCACATTATTTAGTTTTTATATGTTTTATATACCGTTTAATAGTTTTTCCTTTGTTTTTATAGGTATTCATGCTTATTGGAGCCTCGAGGAATAAAGTGTCGAAGGCACAGCTCCGATTGCGCGATTTTGGATCAAATAAGCAAGTTTTGTGCAGAGAGCGCCGCTGAGCGGCGTGTAAGCGCGCTTTCCAGGGGCGAACCAAATTTCCCTGGCCGCTAAGCGGCGGTTCTGGCCGCTAAGCGGAGGCCTGTTTACTGTTGTAGATATTTTGTGAATACGTGTAGCCCGCTAAGCGAGATTTGGCCGCTAAGCGGCCGTAGCAGAAATTGTCTTTATATTTCTTCATTTGTAACATTTCTAGGTTATGGTTTTGGAGAGTTTTTGGTTCCAACTCCATCATTTTCATTCTTAGATTAGGATTAGCTTAGAAAACAACACCGGGTCATGCACTTGGAAGATTGGAGGTGGATTTCTCATCAACCGGAGCTGACAACCCGCGAGATGTTTGGTTTATCTTCTCTATTCTCTGTGTATTTCTTTGTGTTGGGTTTGTTTGTATAGTTACTTGAATCTTATGTATATTTACCGATTATAATGTTATGTTTAACTTGCTTTACGAATCTGTGTTGATATTGTTCTGGATTTTTGCTCTGTGCTGAAGATTTGAGTTGCTTTAGAGATAAACTGCTTGAATCTTTATCTAGGATGATAATCTGTTGGTTCTGAACTCTAGAGATAGATTTAGAGCTAGCATTCACTGTTTGTATCTGTTCTTAATGCTTTCGTGTTTGAGCGGCGCGCGAGAGATCGCCGACGCGAGAATACGGATGTTCTCGCGACTTCGCGTTAGAGATAACCTTAGTTGTGAGATTATCTCGTTTGTGCTCCAGAGATGGGCGCTTATGTGAGAGATACGTGATAACATAGATGAGTATTGTAGGTTGAGTATAACGGGTTGGTAAGTGTATGTTTGTGAAGAGTGAATATATTTACATTCCTGATAAGTTATTTCTCTTCTAAGAATGTGTTTATTCTTTTCCTGTCTATATCTTTGTTTACTTTTTGCTCATTCAATCCCGAGCTCGAAACCGTAGAAACTGTTGAATGGCATCTCTCCATCTCTGAGGACGATAATTCCCGGATCAATATTTCCAAATCTTTTCTGTTGCTTGCCCTATAGTGCATTCAACAAAATGGCGCCGTTGCCGGGGATGGTTGTGATTGCATCACAATAGTTTTCGTGGTTTTGAGCTTCGTATATAACGTATATATTGTATATGTTTACTTGTATATTTCCACTTGTACATGTTTACTTGTTTATATTCACCAATTTTTCCTTTTTGTACGATAATAGTGTATTTGTTCCATACTTGTGCATATGTGTTGGTTTGTGTACATAATTGTATACTTGCGTTTTCTTTTATGTTCGTATAATTGTTGTATATATTTGTACCCGTAACGTTTGTTGAGTGGTTGGTTAGGACACTATCTTTAGGCTTGTGCGGTGAGATGTCACCATGGCATGACGAGAGGAGGCTACTTTCCAAACACCAAAACAATAAAGGCGTCGAGCTAACGACGTAAAACAAGCGCTTGTTGGGAGACACCCCAACGATTGTAAATTTTGTTTATATTTATGTTTAAGAGGTATTTAGGTGAAGTGGAAGAAAATTTGAACAGCTGGTGCAGTTCTGATTTTTCTGGTTTTTCTGTCATCCGCTAAGCGAGCCTAGCTCCGCTAAGCGATGACAGTAAAATTCTGTTTTTCTGCTCTGTACCAGTGGGGTTTCCATTCCACTTGGTTCACTCCTTTTCCCACTTTCACCAAGGCTAAGTAGTTATAGATACTAGTTTTATTTTTCTAATTCTTTTGTTGGTTGTTTGTATTCAAATTTTGTTCGGTAATTCGAAGATTTTTGAGGTGATTTTCCAAAGCTTGAGTGTTTCAACTTGCGGGTGTATGGTAGAATATTGTTTTTGAAGTTGTATCATTCAAGGTACTCATTTATCGCTTTCTATAGCATAACATGTTTAGGAAACTTTTCATTTGTACAATTACCATACGATTCATTCTTTTGCATTACTTGCTTATTGATTGAATCACTTTAGTTCCCAAACCATAAATGTGAGGAAGCTTTCCATTGTTCATATATGCTGGAGGCCACAATCTTTGTTTTAACTAGATTTTATTATGCTTAATCTTTTGTTTATGTTGATTTTATGGAAGCATGAAAAGGATCAAGGCATTTTATTTCATTTTGAGCACAACTACCAAAACCAAATAGTCAATTCACCTTGTGAGTGTGTGATCATTTGTTACCCCTTTTGAGCCTTTTTGTCAATGTCCATGTTGTTTTTGCTAAATGCTTATCATTGAGTGTTTAGTTGTCATTTTTGCATGGATGATTGATTCTTTGTTTTCTTGAACTCTCAACCATGATTTTTGGTATGAATTTTTACCTTGCCTTAAAAAGTAGGGAGTATTCACATGATGATGTGGTTGAATTCAAGTTGGGGAGATAAATGATTGTGTACTTATGTGGTTGTTGCTATGAGGTTGAAAAGAAAGAAGAAAAAAAAGAAAAAAAATTGAAAAGGAAGGAAAAGAAAAAGAAAAGAAAAAAGCAAAAAAGTTTTGAAAAAGAAAAAGAAAAGAGAAGTGAATAAATGTGCTAATAAGTATTGTGATTGGTTTGAGAAACTTGTGGTTAAGGAGTAAGTTTAATCGAGATTTTGTTGTTTGAATCTTTGGTGGATTGATCACTCCCTTAGGTTTAGGCAAGTTTTTGTTTCGATTAGCCTTAGGACATATCCCTTGTTTGTTAACCAAGCCACATTACAACCTTGAAAAGTCCTTGTGATTCTTGCTTTTGTATCTTCAATGTGATTTTTAGATGAATGCATAATTTAATCTTTTGTTTGCAAGATTGTTGGATGAGTGTTAAAAGTCCTTCACCTTTGTGTGTTCTTCATCCATTGATGAAATTTTTCTAGGTGTGATTCATGATGTGAGCATGTATTGTGTTAGAATGTTTTGTATGATTTTTGTGCTTAGGATTCGTTTCATTTACATGTTGTCGTTGTAGGATAGTGGTAAGTATTTACTTTGTTTATACGTTTTTGAAACATTTCAGGATGTAAAGATGCTCTGATGATGCTCTGGTACATTCAAGAATGTTCTGATACAATCAAGCATGCTATGATTCAAGAAGAAATTCAAAGCTCTGAAGCTGTCCTGTGGAAGCAAGAAGCAGAAGCTCTGAATGTTCTGAAGTTCTTGGCAAATGTGAACGTCTCGACTGAAATGGAAAATACTCAGGGAAGTCTTTTATTTATAAATTCTTCCAGTATTTATTTCAGGGGGAGATTGTTAATCTCAGGGGGAGACATATTCACACACTATGTTTATATGCTAATGCTATAACTGTGTAATTGTCTTTAGTCATCTGATATTTTGATTGCAAATTCATATTAATTATATATGTTTTTGTTATCATCAAAAAGGGGGATATTGTTAGAACAAGAATTGTTCTGATCAATATTCTTAGTTTTGATGATAACAATGTGTATGAATTTTGTATAAGACAATGTGGTACTCTAATCCTATGCATTTTCCATTTCAGGAAATTGATAAGTGCCAAAATATTGTTATTTTGAGTATATAATTGTGGCACTTATCGATTCTATTCATTCTGATTTTGTAATAAAATCCCCACTTTTGTGTATATATTCACATTATTTAGTTTTTATATGTTTTATATACCGTTTAATAGTTTTTCCTTTGTTTTTATAGGTATTCATGCTTATTGGAGCCTCGAGGAATAAAGTGTCGAAGGCACAGCTCCGATTGCGCGATTTTGGATCAAATAAGCAAGTTTTGTGCAGAGAGCGCCGCTGAGCGGCGTGTAAGCGCGCTTTCCAGGGGCGAACCAAATTTCCCTGGCCGCTAAGCGGCGGTTCTGGCCGCTAAGCGGAGGCCTGTTTACTGTTGTAGATATTTTGTGAATACGTGTAGCCCGCTAAGCGAGATTTGGCCGCTAAGCGGCCGTAGCAGAAATTGTCTTTATATTTCTTCATTTGTAACATTTCTAGGTTATGGTTTTGGAGAGTTTTTGGTTCCAACTCCATCATTTTCATTCTTAGATTAGGATTAGCTTAGAAAACAACACCGGGTCATGCACTTGGAAGATTGGAGGTGGATTTCTCATCAACCGGAGCTGACAACCCGCGAGATGTTTGGTTTATCTTCTCTATTCTCTGTGTATTTCTTTGTGTTGGGTTTGTTTGTATAGTTACTTGAATCTTATGTATATTTACCGATTATAATGTTATGTTTAACTTGCTTTACGAATCTGTGTTGATATTGTTCTGGATTTTTGCTCTGTGCTGAAGATTTGAGTTGCTTTAGAGATAAACTGCTTGAATCTTTATCTAGGATGATAATCTGTTGGTTCTGAACTCTAGAGATAGATTTAGAGCTAGCATTCACTGTTTGTATCTGTTCTTAATGCTTTCGTGTTTGAGCGGCGCGCGAGAGATCGCCGACGCGAGAATACGGATGTTCTCGCGACTTCGCGTTAGAGATAACCTTAGTTGTGAGATTATCTCGTTTGTGCTCCAGAGATGGACGCTTATGTGAGAGATACGTGATAACATAGATGAGTATTGTAGGTTGAGTATAACGGGTTGGTAAGTGTATGTTTGTGAAGAGTGAATATATTTACATTCCTGATAAGTTATTTCTCTTCTAAGAATGTGTTTATTCTTTTCCTGTCTATATCTTTGTTTACTTTCTGCTCATTCAATCCCGAGCTCGAAACCGTAGAAACTGTTGAATGGCATCTCTCCATCTCTGAGGACGATAATTCCCGGATCAATATTTCCAAATCTTTTCTGTTGCTTGCCCTATACTGCATTCAACAGAAATATATAAAGATTATGCACAATTCAGCGCAAGAAGCACTGACTCAGAAGGTTCAAGTATGCAACATCAGAACATGCTCTCGCAAGACATCAGAAGATGGTCAAGCAGAATCAGAACATGGTCTATTGAAGCATCAGAAGAACTTGAGTTCAGAAGCAGAAGCACTGAAGTTCTTATGGTATCACGCTAGAAGCACTTCAAAGTCAGAAGACAAGAAGATGCTCTGCACCAAGCTGAATGACTATGATATTCAAACGTTGTATCTACAAAGATCAGATCAGAAGCAAGTACAAGGTAGCAGGCTATGCTGACTAACAAAAGGAACGTTAGAAGCTATTAAAGGCAAAGTCAGTTAAAGCAGGAAAAGCAAGGCTCGGGGTAGTTGACAAAAGAGTGAAACATTAAATGTAAAGCTGTACGGATCACGCAACGCATTAAATGCTCCCAACGGTTATCTTCTCAAAACGCCTATAAATAGAAGTTCTGATGAGAAGCTGAATACACGACTCTTGCGCAAAAATACAGAAACGCTGTCAAATTCAAAAGCTCTGAAACTTCATCTTCAAACTCACATTACTTTTGTATTATCATAGTGAGAATTAAGCTTAGAACTTAAGAGAAATATCACAGTTGTGATCATAGCTTATTAAGAAGCATTGTAATACTCTTGTAAGAATTTGTTTACATTAATTTGTAAAAGGTTCCTAGAGTGATCAATGTGTGATCAGAATACTCTAGAAGACTTAAAAGGTATCTAAGTGGAAAACCATTGTAATCAAGGTTGATTAGTGGATTAAATCCTCAGGTGAGGTAAATCACTCCAAGGGGGTGGACTGGAGTAGTTTCGTTAACAACGAACCAGGATAAAAATCATTGTGCAATTGTTTTTATCTTAAGAGTTTTTAAAGTTACACTTATTCAAACTCCCCCTTTCTAAGTGTTTTTCTATCATTCAAAGTGAGTGTAGGCTTAGTTTGGGATAAATACTGGTGAAAGCGTAGTGTGAGGGAAAGGCGAATCTTCATTGTTGTACCCTTTACAACAAATAACGCTTTTTATGATGAAGCTTTTACCACGTATGATAACAATTTGTGGGTACATAATACTAGAGCTCCTTGTTTTATTTTAAAAATAATAATAAATCTGTTACCTCAGATTTAGATAAAACCGACATAAATATATGCTTAGGGTGTGAGGTTCGATTCTCAGCTCCTGCTATTTAATGTTTTATATGGAACCAAAAAGATGTATTTATTTTTTTAATAGATTTTACAACGAATATGTTACCTTGGTTTTCAGTAAAATCGAGATAAAAACTCCCTAATTTTTTATTCTTGCAACCAAAAAGGCACATTTATTTTTATTTTTTATTTTTTTATGCGGCTATGTTACCTTAGTTTTTTAGATTAACCGCGATAAATACTCTTTATATTTTTTATTCCCTCAATATCTACTAGACATGGCAATAAAACCCGTACCCGCAAGTATCCACCCAAACCCTCCCCAAAGTTGACGGGGGAAAACTCGCTTTGACTGGGTTTGCACTCGAGTTTGGATTTTCCCTGATTACAAAATATGGGGACGAGTCGGGTAATGGGGACACTAGTACCCACCCCGAACCCGCCCCATTTATTTCATTATGTATATTATTATTATTATTTATTTTTGATAATTTAGAATGTTAAATAAGTGGCCAATGATATTTTGATTTGTATTTATTATTTAAAATATTTTAAATGTATGTATGAAATTGTTTTATTTCATTATTTATAATGTAATTTTATTTTGGAAAAATAAGTATTTTTATTTAAAAAAATTGATTTCACTAAATGGATGGTGGCGGGGCGGGGATATCTGAACCCAACCCGAACCCATTTGGGTCGGGTTTGGATTTTAATTCTCCATCCCCGTTTTGGTTGGGGCGGGGAACAGAGATTGTTTGGAGACTCGAGTTTGGGTTTGGGGGAGGTAATAACCGTACCCTCCCCGTTGCCATCCCTAATATCTGCCTAATTAAATTTTCGTGCCCTAACGAAAGAATACTACTTCTCCAGTCAACGAAAGAACACTTCTTCTCCAAGGAGCCATAGCGAACGAAAAAACTCTCTCACCAGTAATATAAAAACTCTTCTCTGCGATATGTTATTATTGTTGTTGTTGTTGTTGTTGTTATTCTCTATTACTATTGCTCTTTTTGTTGTTCTCCATTATTGTTGTTGTTGTTGTCGTTAAGAAGCTTTATTTTATGGATCGTAGTTGAATGAAAGCCAATAGATTAAATAAAAAGTATGAGAATGAAGTGTTACAGTTTCTTGATTTTGGGGAAAAAACCTTCCTGACAATAATGAGATTTTTTGATGTCCTTGTATGAAATGCTATAATACGAAAAAATATCCAAGGAATATTATATTCAATCATTGTGGTTAGGATATAATTATTCAAAATTACACGAAATGGATATGGCATGGTGAAGGGACAAAAAGAGACCTCTGTCTCATACAGTTGAAGATGAAGATGATGAATTTATGACTGATAATCTAGAAGACATCATTCGTTATATTGGAGTAGATTCTTTCAAGAAGGCTATAATATGGTAGATACTCTGCGAAGAGACATGAAAGATTTGTTGTACCCGAGATGTAAAAGTTTTACAAGATTGTCAGCTGTATTAAGACTATTTAATCTTAAGGCAAGATGTGGGTGGACGGATAAAAATTTCACTGAACTACTCAATTACTTGAATTGTTGAAAGAAATGCTTCTCGAAGGTAACACGTTGACGAACCGTACTTATGAGGGCAAGAAGATATTGTGCCCAATGGGTTTAGACTATGTCAAAATACATGCTTGTCGTAATGGTTGCATCTTATATATGAAAAAGTTTGGAAACCTGAAGAACTTTCCGAGGTGTGGGGTGTCGCGCTACAAGCAGAAGGACAATTATGTTGATGATGATGATGGTGCAACTAACAAGAGTGTTTCTTCCAAGGTGATGTGGTACCTAATCATACTTCCAAGGTTAAAGATATTGTTTGCTAATGTCAGTAACACAAAGAATATGACATGCATATAAAAGAGTGTGTGATGGAAAAATTTTCCATGTAGCTGATTCATTGCAATGAAAGAAAATTGATTCCTTATCTCTAGATTTTCCTTTGAACCGAGGAACCTTATGTTTGGACTTGTCACCGAAGGAATGAACTCTTTTGGTAATTTTAATATTAACCATACGTCATGGTCTGTTCTTCTCTTAATTTATAACCTATCTTCATGGTTGTGCACGAAACGCAAGTATATGATGCTATCGATGATGAATTCTGGTCCAAAACAACCAGGGAATGACATAGATGTTTATTTAACTCCATTGATTGAAGATTTAATACTTTTGTGGGAGGAATGTGTTGATGTTGATGACGCGTATACGTGTGATAACTTTAAGTTGAGTACCCTGTTGTTTTTCAAAATCAATGATTTTCCTACATACGGTAATTTTTTTAGGTACAACGTCAAGGGTCATAAAGCATGTCCTATATGTGAAGTTGATACCTGTCACCACCAATTACAAAAATGAAAAAAAAGTTTATCTTAGGCATAAAAAATTTCTAAGACCTTATCATTCGTATCGTAGATTGCGCAAGGCCTTTAATGGAGACCAGGAATTTTGTATCGCTCTAAAGCCCTTAACCGAGAATGAAGTTTATAGAAGACATCAACATATTAATGTTCTCTTTAGAAAGAAACAAAAAAATGCCCATGGAAAAAAATCTTGGAAAAAGATGTCGGTATTCTTTGATCTTCCATACAGGTCTAGTCTTGATGTAAGATATTGTATTGATGTGATGCATGTGGAGAAAAATGTATGTGATAGTTTGTACTTTTCTAGTTCCAAAGCTAACAATCCTGTACTAGCATCTAGAGCATACTTTGGGGGTCATTGAGAAGATTTTGGAGATTGACTATGTTTCTTTTAAAGTGCCTTTATTTAAGTGCATGTGGATTGACAGTAATACCGTTGTAGAAATTGATGAATTAAGGGTTGATCTTCGAAAGGCAACCTATAAGAATGAACCATTCATCATGGAAAACCAAGGAAAACAAGTTTTTTATGTCAATGATCCATCTAACACTAGATGGTCAATTGTTCTTTAAGGAAAACATATTCGCAATAGTACTAATGAAAATCAAGATTTTAACTATGAGACACCTTGTTTAGCAACACGTGTACGTGAATCATCTGAAGAAAATTATTCAGATGCTGTGCATGCTATTCGTCGTGATCATGAAGATGGGATATGTGAAAACTAGTAAGTAAATGGTTTACTGCTTTTGTTTCTTAATCACTTGTTTTAGTTTTGATGTAAAATTATAAAGTGTGTGCCATTTTGGGTTTGCATTTGGTGTAATAAATGAATATTTGTGTTTCAGATTGAGGAATAGGCAAAATATACAATGTCTCTGTTTTAGGTTTATGCAAAATATGATTATGTATTCTGTAATATGGTTCTGTAATACAGGCGCAAACGACAGTACAAAATATCTTAAGCCCTCGGTTTTCTCAATAAACTTAGGTAAGAACATCTAACTATTACCTCGGTTCTTCAAAACACCGAGTGTTAATATTGGACGCGCAATCTAATTCCGAAAATAATAAAAATGGTGCTGCTGGAAATTAAACTCACGTGTTGTTAACTTTACCCCTCGGCGTTTTAATATCCGAGGTGATAAGGGGTAGCTTTTCATGACGCCATTTGTTATCTCGCTTTCGTAGCCGACGTCAAACGCATTTCGCGTCCGAAGTTAGATGTGTTTTTTGTAATAGTGACCTTTGTATAATTCAATAATATCACATCTCGGATCACCTCAATTTCGGAGGCGTCTATCCATAGTAGGATTTTTCTCTCCGCAATGAGTTAGCAAAGTGTTTGTTGTGTTCTTTAGTATTCTTGATTGTACTTGCGTTATATTCTATTATCTGTGTTTGCGTGACTGAAACTTTCTTGTTTCGATTGATTAGGTGTTTGTTTCCGCTGCTCCAAGAAGCCATAGCAAACTCTTTTCCAAGTAGAAATCGGGTATCATGCATAGGCTAATATCTCGAATCGAAAAAATTGTCTTAAATCTTTGATTGATTATACTAATAAACGCTTAATTTATGTAATACTACTAATATTTAACACTAATGTCAAAAATCACTTACCTTACACCTAAGTACCCTCATGTCATGATATAAGCGGTATATATTGACCAACATGTAGAAGAAGAAAAACAAGTGATTGAATATGAGTGGCCGTGGAAAAAAGATCAAACAAGTAGATAATTGAGGTGTAATTAGGCACTATGGCACTAACTTTCATTCATTCATATTGCAAATGATTACACTTCTGACTCACAACAAATCAAATTCCCATTATGGTAGGCTCAGCAACAATGGCGGAGAATTGTAATGATCCTAACAATTCCACACGTCCTTATTCTCTTTCTCTCACATTCCACACACCTTTTTTTCAACTCCATCTGTTAAACACACAAATCATAGCAACAGTGCATGCAACAAAAAAAACCACACATTATGGTTGTGGTTTCACATTCCCAGAACATGAACAAAACAGTAACTAGTTTATGCTACTTTGCTGTAAAGTTGTACAACACAAAAATAGCGTTGACTCAATAATAATCGTGATCATTTCACGGTTTATCTTCACTTTTTCATGCTCTCATCTATCAAAGTTTATGTCTTTTTACTTTCTCTCTCTCTTCTGTATTCATTGCTTTCATGGGTCTGTTTAGTTTCTCTCTCTAACCAAAAGGGTCATTTTTGTTTTTCTTACACAACACGCTATCTTTTGTTTTGTCTTCAATTTCTCAATTGTTTCATGTTCAAACTTTCTGTGTTTTTTGCTTCTGGTTTTTAAGCCAACCCTTATGAGAAAATGGCATTTGATTCAAAAAATGTGTTTTTTAACTTTTACTATATGATGATTCTATTGTTTAGCTTTGGAATGTTCCTTGTAGGTTCAATCAATGAAGAGGTTTCAATTCTTTTGAAGTTCAAAGCTTCTCTTTTAGACTCAAATGATAATCTTGTTGACTGGAATCCTTCTGATGTATCTCCATGCAATTGGACTGGTGTGTATTGTAGTGATTCAGTGGTAACTTCTGTTACACTCCACAACGTTAATCTCTCTGGTAATTTGTCTCCATCAATCTGTAACCTTCCGTGGTTAACCGAGTTGAATGTGTCGAAAAACTTTATCTCGGGTCCGATTCGTGAAGCTTTTTTTGTTACCTGTGATAAACTCGAGGTTTTAGACCTTTGTACTAATAGGTTTCATGGAGCATTTTTAAGCCTTGTTTGGAAAATCAAAACTCTTAGAAAGCTTTACCTTTGTGAAAACTATATGTATGGCGAAATTCCGGAAGATCTTGGTGAGTTAACATCGCTCGAAGAGTTGGTGATTTATAGCAATAACTTAACCGGAACCATTCCTTCGTCGATAAGTAAGTTGAAGAAGCTTAGAGTTATAAGAGCAGGTTTGAATGGCTTGTCAGGAAAGTTACCTTCAGAAATCAGTGATTGCGAAGCTTAGAGACATTAGGGTTAGCACAGAATCAGTTAACAGGCTCTATTCCAAAGGAGCTTCAAAAGCTTCAGAGTCTTACGAATTTGATTCTATGGCAGAACTCGTTTTCGGGTGAGCTTCCTCTTGAGATAGGTAACATTAGCAGCCTTGAGTTGATTGCTTTGCATCAAAATTTGTTGGTTGGTGGTATCCCGAGAGAGATCGGGAGGCTATCGCGGTTGAAGAGATTGTACATGTATACGAATCAGTTGAATGGTACGATTTCGGCCGAGTTAGGAAACTGTACTAATGCTATTGAGATTGACTTATCTGAAAACCATTTGATTGGTATAATTCCGAAAGAGTTAGGCCAAATCTCTAATCTTAGCTTGCTTCACTTGTTCGAAAACAATTTGCAAGGCGATATTCCGAAGGAGCTTGGAAATTTGAGGCTGCTGAAAAACTTAGATTTGTCTTTGAACAACTTGACAGGTAGAATTCCATTGGAGTTTCAAAATTTGGAACTCATGCAAGATTTGCAGCTATTTGATAATCAACTTGAAGGTGTGATTCCACCTCATCTTGGAGCTGTTAGGAACCTTACTATTCTTGATATATCTTCGAACAATCTTGTCGGTATGATTCCGATTCATCTTTGCGAATATCAGAAACTTCAGTTCCTTAGCCTTGGATCAAATAGGCTCTTTGGTAATATTCCTTATAGCTTGAAAGTTTGCAAGTCGCTTGTGCAGTTAATGCTAGGGGATAATCTTTTGACAGGAAGCTTACCTGTTGAATTGTATGGACTGCATAATCTAACCGCGCTCGAGCTTCATCAGAACCGATTCTCGGGACTAATTAGCCCTGGGATTGGTCAGCTTAGGAGTTTAGAGAGGCTGCATTTGTCGGATAACTATTTTTCTGGTTATCTTCCTTCTGAGATTGGAAATTTGTCTCAACTTGTCACATTCAATGTTTCGTCGAATCGGTTTGGTGGAAGTATTCCGGACGAGTTAGGAAACTGTGTGAGGCTGCAGAGGCTTGATCTCAGTAGGAACAAGTTTACTGGTATGCTTCCAGGTTCAATTGGAAATCTTGTGAATTTGGAGTTACTAAAAATTTCTGATAATATGCTCTTTGGAGAAATACCGGGCGCGTTGGGAGACCTTATTCGGCTAACCGATTTGGAGCTCGGAGGTAATCGATTCTCAGGAACGATCCCTTTTCATTTTGGAAGACTTTCTGCTCTTCAGATAGCACTTAACTTGAGTCACAACAATCTTTCTGATACAATTCCTGATAGCTTAGGGAGCTTGCAAATGCTAGAATCGCTTTACTTGAACGACAATCAACTCGTCGGGGAAATTCCTTCGTCGATCGGTGACTTGCTTAGTCTTTTAGTATGCAATGTGTCTAACAATAAGCTGATAGGAACTGTTCCTGACACAACCACATTTAGAAAGATGGATTTCACGAATTTTGCTGGGAACAACGGTTTGTGCCGCGTAGGTACTAATCAGTGTCATCCTTCTCTAGCCTCATCTCATCGTGAAAAGCCAACGAAAGACGGTCTGTCGAGGGAAAAGATAGTGAGCATTGTTTCTGGTGTGGTTGGTTTTGTTTCTCTTGTTTTCATTGTTTGCATATGTTGGACTATGATGAAACGCCGCCGCAGCGACTCTTTTGTTTCAATTGAAGAACAAACAAAGCCTCATGTTCTAGATGATAGCTACTACTTTCCGAAAGAAGGCTTCACTTACAATGATCTCTTGGAAGCTACTGGAAATTTTTCGGAAGACGAAGTTATAGGAAGAGGAGCTTGTGGAACTGTCTACAAAGCTGTTATGAATGATGGTGAAGTCATTGCTGTCAAGAAGCTGAATGCACGCGGCGGAGAAGCAGGAAATGTCGACCGAAGCTTCATTGCGGAGATTTCAACTCTCGGAAAGATTAGGCACAGGAACATTGTGAAGCTGCATGGATTTTGTTTTCACGAGGATTCGAATCTTCTGTTGTATGAATACATGGAAAACGGAAGCCTCGGGGAAAAACTTCATTCGAGTTCTAAAAAATGTTCATTGGAGTGGAATGTTCGATATAAAATTGCGCTAGGAGCAGCAGAAGGTTTGTGCTATCTGCATTATGATTGTAAGCCTCAAATCATTCATCGCGATATTAAGTCAAACAACATTTTGCTTGATCAAAGTTTTCAGGCTCATGTTGGAGACTTTGGTTTGGCGAAATTGATTGACTTTTCATTCTCGAAATCTATGTCTGCCGTGGCCGGATCATATGGATACATTGCTCCAGGTATGAATAAGTTCAGCAATTAGAATCATAATTAAGTCATTTTAACCGTTGCGCGCGCTTTTCTAATTGTTGCACGATTTATATATATTTTCAGAATATGCTTACACCATGAAGGTGACAGAAAAATGTGACATATATAGTTTCGGGGTAGTTTTGCTGGAGCTAGTAACGGGGAGGTCACCGGTTCAACCATTGGAACAAGGCGGGGATTTAGTGAATTGGGTGAGAAGATCGATTCAAGCATCCACGCCTACGTCTGAATTATTCGACAAGAGATTGAATCTGGACGAACAAAGAACCGTGGAAGAAATGTCTCTTATTCTCAAAATCGCGCTTTTTTGTACAAGTGCATCTCCACTTAATAGGCCTACAATGAGAGAGGTTATTGCGATGTTGATTGATGCGAGGGAATACGTCAACCAATCATCGCCAACCTCTCCTTCGTGTGAAACTCCACTCGACGAAGAAAAAAGTTCTTCTTCCAAAGGTTAGAATGCTCAATTGTTCGATTAATAATTTTTCGTTACTTGTTCCGTCTCAAAATGTAGAAAACATATTGACTTATCATGGTTTTGATGCATGTAGATGATGGCCTTAAGTTGTGAATTACAAGCTTCTCAATGTCCTCAAAGAACATTGCCTAAGTTGTTTGACAAGTTTTAATCCAAAGGGTGTAAAAAAAAATCTAATGCTGTAATGCAAGTGTATTTGTGATGACTCTTATTAACATAGCAAAACTCTTCTCCATGTAGGTATTCTTTGTTTCATGCCTATGATGGCAAGTTGAGCATACAAAATCTCTCCATCTCTTTGAATCTTAAATTATTGATGTCTATCTTTGTTTAGAAAATTTCTTAAATGGACACGGATTTTATAAGAAATTATTTTACACACAACCAATTATTTTTTTTTTTATAGAGCTGAGAATTATGATGAACCATTATAATGACTTATTTATCTCAATTATATCCTACCTCGCAAATCTTAAAACGAGACCATTTAAACTTTGGTTTAAAAGGCATAATTTATTGTTTTTAAAAAGAGTGAAGACCCATTTTGGTCCCTGTTAATATTTTTTCAAACTGTTTTTTTTTATACTTTTAAATCGTGACTGGACTGTCACGTTGGCTTTTATTTTTTATTTTTTTAAATACTCAATTGATTTTTAATTATAATTTCATTTTTAAACAATTCTAAATTAATAATATCAAAAAAACCAAAATTATTTTTCATATGGAATTGAACCAAGACCTTTAACTAATATCTTAAGCCTTTACCACTAGTCCAATTTACATTCATGACAAATAATTTCTATGATTTTTTAGTAATAATAAATAATTCTTAATTTAAAACAAAAAGTTAAAATTTGTACCAATGAGGTCTCAAATTTAAATTCGTTCAAGTTAAATGATAGTCACTTTACAACTAGACAAATCAATTTCTATTGTTAATATTCTTAATAATGAATACTTAAGTTAATAATTCAGAATAAACAATTACTTATTTCAAATAACAAACAAATAAATATTTATTAATTTTAAATAATACAAAATTTAAAAATAAAATTAATAAAGTATAAATCCTAAATATAATTAATCAAATAAAAATAAAATAATTAATATTTAATTGAATAACTATTAAACTAATTGATCACTATTTAGTTTGAATTAACTAAATAATTTTAAAAATTAATTGATTACTTAATTTAAATTGATTAAATATTTTAACAATTAATTGAATTACTATTAAATTAATTAATTATTATTTAATTTAAATTAGTTTGAAATAAATAAATATTTATTTGTGTGATATTTAATTTCAATTACATATGATTTAACTTATTTCTAATGGATTAAATATATTGAGGATTTATATTTTATAAATTTTATTTTTAAATTGGTGTATTATTTGAAATTAGTAAATATTTATTTGTATGTTATTTGAAATAAGTAAATGCTTGTTCTAAATTATTAAGTTAAGTATTTATCATTAAGAATATTAACAATAGAAATTTATTTGTCTAGTTGTAAAATGATTATTATTTATCGGACTTAGGTTCGTGACCCCATCGGTATAAATTTTGTAACTTTTGTTTTAAATTTAGAATTATTTAATATTATTAAAAATCTTGGAAATTTTTTGTCATGAATTCATATTGGCCTGTTGGTAAAGACTTAAGATATTGTTTGAAAGTTTAATTAAAAATTACTATAGTATTTAAAAAATAAAAAATAAAATACAACGTGGCAGTCTAGTCACGGTTTAAAAGTAGGAAAAAACTGGTTTGAAAAAAATATTAATAGAAGGACTAATATGGTCCGGTTAAATTTTGTAAGGGATTAAATCAGGTCCTTATTTTTGTGAAGGACTAGTTTGGGCTGTGTAATTTTTGTGAGGGACCAAAATGTGTCTTCACTCTTTTAAAAATTACGATTAGCATTAATAATTTAATTATTAAGTGTAATAATTTTTAAAAAAAAAGATTGATTTCGTAAATAAACTAAAATAAAGGGATCAAAACCGTTATTTAACTTTATTATTAATAAATAGTTATTCTGATGGACAAAATGAAAAATAACTTTTAAAAAATTGTGATAAAAATGGTATTTTAGATGATTTCTCATCTTATAGAACACAATTTGTAGAAAGAAAAATAAATATTTTCAGAAGATGGCTAGAACCATAATCGACAAAATAATATTACATATATAAGATAGACTTTTTATAAACAGGAGTGCTACTTTGATACTAAAATATAACATCAAATACTATACTATATGCACGGTAAACCGTATTTATATGTGACAGTATTTTTTTATTAAAATAATAATATTTTTAAAAAGTATTTTTTTTTAAAAAAAAACATATATTTATTTTCTAACACAAATATAAAATTATGTCATTAACCAATTTTATAATTGTATTAACTACAAAAGTGTACCTCATTAACCAACTTCCCAATTGTATTAACCACAAAATGTATGTTATTAACCACTTATTTTATTTATAGTTCATTAACTACTTTAACTATTTCATTAATCAATAAAATACATACTATTAATTATGTTCTGACTATGAGGTCAAATAATCTTATCTTCATGTTTCCTGCACGACAGAGGAATGCTTCAGACTCCATAGCTTCATACAGTTCAAAGTAATTGCCAATCAGTTCTCTGTACGACATATGGAGATCCGGGTCAATTAATTCACAAACCTTATCATTTGGGCCAAGGATTTAAACAGAGCTTTTGATATTGAGGCTTGTTTGGCCAGATAGCCAATTATCCTTCCACACTCTCACTTTGGTGTGCCATCTCCTATCCTCCATTTATAGCCTTTCTTAACAACTTTTCTCGCACTATAGATGCTCCTCCAAGCATATCTTGGGGAGAAACCTATATTTGCATCAAGAATTCGGCATTTGGGAAAGTATTTACTTTTGAAGACTCTTCCAAGAAGTGAGACTCACCTCCCAAGAAAGCGCCATAAATATTTTCCCAACAGGCTCATGTTAAAATCCCTAAAGCCCCTGAAACCCATGCCTCCAATATCCTTCAACACTGCTAATCTTTCCCACCACATCCAGTGTATCTTTTATTCTCCGTTTCTCACCCCTTCCATAACTTAGCTAACAATGCCTCAATCTCATCACAATATCTCTCCCCACCTTAGAACTTTTTTATCCTCAAATCAAAGCCTTAAAAGCTAATTGAAAGCAAGAGTTTCTATACCAAGCTTTACATGATCAACCAAGTTTTTAAGAGAAACAATCAGTGTTTATGGTTCAATTCAAAACTACGCATCCAAGTTGTTATACTCATCACTTTGCTAGAGTCAAAACATGATTATGAAACAAGTTTTCAACACAAAAGTCATGCCAAACAATCCAAAGCAATAACCATGTCAATCATGAATCACACCTAACACACTTTTTGTATAAGTGAAAAGCATGTGGGATTTGAACTCACATCTGATAAATTGCTAGCATCTTGATCAAATCATGCATTCATCTAAGCAAATCATTTTGATATGCATAAACATAGATCACTAAGGACTTTTCCATGGTAACTTGGCCGGGTTTAATAATATTTGTTCAAAATTCTTATTTTTTTTCCCAAGAAGCAACGTCTCCCCAACTTAAGTAATTATTACTTTTCTTTTTAAGAACCACACTCTTTATCTTTAGTAATTCATCAAGATTGGTTAAGGGTTTGCTTTCAAGAAAAATGGAATGAATCAATGATGAACTTTTTGATTTGTTTGATGAAATACACAACATTCACCAAGTGCTCACTCACTTACATGGTAAGATGAGGCCATTTTTGGATTGGTGATTTTGCTCGACATAAATTTTTTTCCTTGATCCTTTCTATGCTTCAAAAATCTCAGAATAATTGCAAGATTAAACATGAATATAACTAGTTAGAACTAGGATTGTTAGTCATCCTACGCATATAAGTGAATAATGGCAAGCTACCTCACATTTAATGTTGGCTCTAAAGTGATTCAAGCATGAGACATGTTATTGCAAATGAGTGTGTGAACCGATTTTATGAAAATGACCTATTTCATATTCATGCTATGTCCCTAGAGAGTAATAAACATGTAACTTGGCTTTTGCAATTCTTTCAAATTTTTATCATTACCACTGCACTTGTTGTTGATCCATGTAAACTTGGACATTTTCCACTCTTGGCCTCTTTCAAATCATTTAGAGGATCGATGTTTGAACACAAACAAAGAATATTGGATAAATGACACCTTCAAAAATTTGGACTACTTAAAAAAATACAAAAAAATACTAAAGGGAAGTAAATGGAATGAAAGTCAGTTTTTTTTTTGTTAATTCTGTTACTCTCGCTTAGCGAAAGAGGATTCACTTAGCGAGATGTGAACCGAAAATTCTTACTTAGAGAGAATGAGCTTGCTTAGCGATCTTATTAGAATGCATTTTCTTGCAGAAATTTTCTTGTGCACCTTTCATGCCATTTCCTTCTTACTTGTGAAACTTATGATGTAAATAAAACTTAAATACTTATAAAGTTGGGTTAACTTCCAACAAGATCTTGTTTAATGTCATTAGCTCGATGCCTATTTCAAGTAAACTCAAGGTGGTCTTTGTGATATGATTCACTCATCTCCATCACCATCATGTGGCTTTGTCCTGTCTTGTATCTTTATTGGCTTGCCCCTGTTGACAGCAACACGAATGACTTTATTGCAAGATTTGGCTCTCTCATTAATTCTGCAACCTTTGATTTTTTATGGTGACAGAAGTTTTTCATTTGCTTCATCAATATCATCCACTTTGCAGCATACTCCTTTGTTGGTTGGATGCTTTAATGCTTCAAACAAATTGAATTTTACTTATTCATACTGAATCCTAACTTTCTTTACCCCCTCATCCACATCTATCATCATTCTTGTCGTCTTCATGAACGGTCGACCCATAATAAAGGGACATCATCATGTGTCCATATCCATCACTGCAAAATTTGTAGGGAACAAAAATTTATCAACTTTAATCAATAAATCCTCAGCTATCCCTGATGGTCGATGTTAATTCTCCGTGTTCTGGTTGGCATTATGTTTGGTAATACTAACTTATGGGAACATGTTAAAGAAGATGTTCTATTCACTTCAACTAAAGAAGACATGTCGAGAAAGATATTCTATGCAAGATCCATTCGACATCGCGTCTGTTAAAGATAAAACTGGATCAGTTGATGTTTATTTAACGTACATGTGCAGAATATTTTGGAATATTATGCAATCCTATATGGTGTTGGATTTTAGGGATAAGAAATTATCTCTGTTTTCAAGATATTTGATTGGTTTCTAAATATGGAGAATATTTAGGAAACTAATGATTGAAGCCCTCTCTTCAAGGAGAAGATTGTGGAGTATTTTTTGGAGTGCCCTGCTACAATTTGAAGCCCAAGTCCAATCTAGATGATTGTTTTAAATAGCAAGCATTAAACCTAATATTGTGTGGAACTTACATTGTAATTAGTGTTAGGGTTTGTGCAGTCTTGTCTATTGTGAGCCTCTCTAATATTATTTTACTAAAAAAGTTTGGTGTTTTCATTGAGTTGTAAGTTCTGTGTTCATTCATAAGCTTTTAAGCATTGAGTGATCGTGTTTTGGAAGTGTGTCTTCAAATATTTGTAATTGATCATCACGATTGTGATTGAGGGGGATTGAGAAGGGCCTTATACCTAGGTGAGTCTTAGGTAGAAGTTAGCAGGGGTAGTGATTAAGTGAGAAGACAGTAAATCAGAGGTTGTTTACGTGTGAACTGGAGGTTGTTTGCGTAGTACTTCAAATTGATACTATCATAATGGACTTATTTTTGGCTTGGTAGCCCCAAGAGTAGGTATTGTTCATACCGAACTGGGTGAACAATTACTTGTGTTCTTTAAAGATTTTGCACTGCACTTTTATAAACCTTGTTATTGTGTGTTGTTTAGAGAACAATTGGAATGTCACACGAGAGTATACAAATCTATTTTGGAGGTAGCATCACCTGCACGCAAATACTTCAGAGAAATTTATATCCAAATATTTAGGGAATTTCGTAACATACCTATGTTTTTCTTGCACATTGCACACAAATACTTAAATGTCCCTAGATTTCGGAGATACATCTCTAGAACGCGCCAAGATGTAATAAAATACAAATTTTACCCGAAGTTATATTTCTGATATCAAACCGACAGTATATTTGCGGAATAATGCCTTATAAAATAAAGAAAAACAAAATTGAAATACACTAACTTCACAAAATCAAAATACCATTGATATCATAAAATAAGCAATACATAAGGGATTTTAACATAGATCAAATATTACACTTCAACATCCACGTGGAACATCTTGATAATATCATCGATCGATCTTGAAATAGTCACATTCAGCTCAATTAGAACTTTTGATTCTAAATGGATAAAAGTATTCCACATAGCCCGTAAATCAGCGACCGTCTTCAGCTCGTGGTTGATGAACTCAAGCTTCCCTTTGTTGTCAATGGATGGCGTGTGGTACTCGATCTTCACAATTTTGTGATTGTCATCATATGGTAGAAGGCTCTGCAATATGTATTTCATATCTTCAAGAGGGGTCTACTCGTTTATCTTAAATTGATCGACAAACATTGACCAACAAACCTCTAAAGCCCATGCAAAATTGTCCTCTTTTTCGCACTCTAAAACTACAAAACCGGTAGAATACGTCTTTTCAATGGATGTAACACCAACAATTTCCAACAATGAAAACCTGTATTTGTTGGTCTTATACGTTGAATCAATTATAAGCACATCCGGAAATATATTGAACAATTTAATGGAATCGGGATGAGTCCAATATATATATATATATATATATATATATATATATATATATATATATATATATATATATATATACACACACACAACTCCGGTGCCGAGAAATGTAATTATTATCATCTAGAAGTTTCAAGAGATGTTGCATTTCAGTTCGATCCCCCCTAAGCGCTGATTTGGATTGATAACGCCTTGCTTGATATTTGAGATATTCTCAGGTCTTTTGCGCTTAAAGGTTGCAAGTATGTTTTTGGAAGGTACCAAATTCAATGTCATGTCCGAAACAAATTCCTTCTCTTCCGCCAAGAGCCGACATGCAATTGGATGACCGACTAATTTTGTATATAAATCATGATTATGTAAACCACATATCACATTAAATATCCATTTATTATTTGTCAATCGATAACCATGCAACTTAAATAGACATTCACATTTTCTTGAACCGGTATCATCTCATTTCAAATTTCGGAGTGGATGCTTATATTTCCCATTTCTTTCGCATGTCAATGTCACAAATGCACATCTTCTATCCAAACCATTATCGGAACTTCCGATCACAACACCAAACCCTAGTTTGGTGGCCTCTATAGGAAACCTCCATAGCAAGGAAGAAATTGCTGGAATATAAGCACAAACAGATACCAAAGTTGTATATATACGGTCCAGTTCATTGCGTAACCGGAAGTACATTTCTGGTATAGGTGTGGCCTTTTTTCTATGAAAAACCAGATTAATGAGATGAATGGGGTTGAAACGAATGAATTTTACCTTAAATTCCACTTCCTTTAATTCCTTTTGATATGATGAACCACAAGAATGAAGATTTGGAGTAAAAAACTTGATTTGGAGTAAAAAACTTGATTGAAAATGAAAGGATTTTTGGAGAGGGTTTATGGAAATTTTTGCAAATTAAGATGATCATGCTGGTACATGCTAGTAGCTGTTTTAAGCAATTTGACTTTTGATTTTTCCAAAAATACACTTCCGATAATATCTGAAATGCAAAGGTAATAGAATTTCCAATTTTCCGCACTAATTAACCGGAGATGACTATTTAGATATAACCAGAATTATATCTCCGGTATGATTTTTAAATTCAGAATGAGGTGACACCACATTTGGTCTCGTCTATGTGATGTGAAGGGTAGGTCCGAAAATAGACTTCAGGTAACTCAAGGACACTTTGAAGTTTTTATAGGGTTCATTTCACCTATATAGGATGACGTAAGAAATTCCCAATATTTATCATCTGGCCCATGTGCAAATTCTAAAGTGTGTGAAGTTGGTTTCTGGTTGGAGAATAATTGGTTTGGGGATTTAGGCTTTGAAGTTTCTTCCCTAACACAACTTTTAACAAGTTCAATTGTCTAATTTCCATTTAATAAATTCACACTTATAATTCTGTCAGTAAAATAAATAACCATGTAATACTTTTAGCGATTACATAATTATGTTGTCAAATCTTTGATGCATAATTTCTACAATATATTATTTATCTTTCGATACATTTCGTTTGTCTATCATGAAAGGCAACAAGATAAATAATAAAATATTTTGAATGTTTAATAAAAATGCAGAATCAATTTTGATGATCAACAATAATTTATATTGAATCTTTAAATAAAATAAGTGATCAATTGATTAAATCCAAGAGTTACTAAAGATACATTGATGCTCTTTAGAGACATTTACTATTCATTCTAAATTATTAATGGATTCTTTCAACTTATAAATGCTTAAAATTATGCAATTTTTCTTATAAAGTGATCAAACAATTTTCTATTTATTACATTCAAAAGAAGAAAAATATGTCTAAAATCTCAAGCTTATTTCATGTTTTCTTTTTTTCTTTTTTTCTTATTGTAACAATTGGCTCTGAGTCTTATTTAAAATATTTTCCTACTTACTGCAAGAATAGTTGTGATTGTCCAAGAAGTTTGTGTTATCCAACTACAAATCCGAAATGCGTTCGTGAAAAATGTGTGTGCATTTAAGTGTAACAAATAACTTGAAAAATAAGTATACATTATTTTATGATAATATAATTTTGTCTAGAAGTTGTAATTTTAGTACTTCTATAAATTTCGTGTCACTTTGATTTATGTTTCTTGAACCTTTCAATTTATTTGAGAATTTCAAATGGTATATTATTATGTTATGCAAATATAACACCTTCATTGAATTATATATATATATATATATATATATATATATATATATATATATATATATATATATATATATATATATATATATATATATATATATATATATATATATATATATAAGGTTTCATTGAATAAAAAAAACAAAACAAACACGAGCAGGGGACTAGACCGAAACCATCTCAAGAAAAAATAAACCTAAAGAAAGACAGATCAAGACTATTTTTTTACAAAACCTGCTCTCAAAAAATTTGGAATGCAACTATAGATAGTGTATTCTGTCACCGTTAGCCCAACGTTAGCCAATGAATCCGCACAACTATTTCCTTCTCTGAAAATATGAGAAGCCACAAAACCCATACTGTCGGTGATATTAACACAATTGACCCACCGGTTCTGAACTAGCCAAGGCACTTTGAAAGGAGGAGAGAAAGCTCGAACCACCGCCACAAAGTCAACTTCTAACCAAATCCTACGTCAACCCTTCTCATGGGTGAACTCAACCGCCATCATAGCGCCAGTGAGTTCGACAATGAGAGAGTTAGAAACACCTAAAAAGCTAGCAAACGCCCCAAAAAAACCTACCGTCGAAATCTCTAGCTATGCCCCCGCAAGCAGAAGGCCCAAGATTCTCAAAAGAAGCACCGTCACAATTAATCTTGATCCAATCCCAATGGGGCGGGTTCCAAATAACTTCCACATTTCTAGGAGCACTAGGCCGTTGAATAATAACCCTAAAATTCTTCAAAATCTCAAAATAAAAAATGTTAACAAAAGACGGAGTCTTACTGTTATTATCAACTATCCCACATGCTGAAACAATACCTGGAATGGAAGCGGAGATAGGAATACCAAATGCAATTAAGAAGAAAGATGACAACAACTTTAAAAATTAAGTGACACTGCTCAGACCAGGTTCGGTTTCGAAGCCTCGAAATATCCTCCCACGAAAAATGCCATTGGAGAACTTTAAAGCATTGGCCAACCAATCCCATAACTTCCGCACATAATCACAGTCGAAAAAGAGATGAGAAATTGTCTCCTCCGCCTTAAAGCAAAGGTTTCACATCGACGGGAACAAAAAATTTCTCTTCTTAAGCTGGTCATATGAAGCTAATTTACGGAGCAACAATATCCAAACCAAGAACAATTTAGATGGAGGAATGGACTTCGGCCAGATCCACCGCCACCAATCCGCCCCAACACCGCAAGCCCTCTTGAACTCATAAGCCTCCTTGAGCGTAAGCTCCCCCAAAACCAAACCCGTCCAAATTCTTTTATTCTGACGAAGATCGAAGGGAATATGACAATGAAGAATACAGACTTGTACGTCGTCCAGAATAAAGCCTAAAGCACTAGGAAAAAACCACTTCCTGTCAACAAAGAAGGAACTAACCATCAACTCATTAGAGACCGGTGTTGTACCCCCTCTAAATGCAACAGATTGCCACACCAAGAGTCAAACCAGAACCGGATAGATTTAATTAATTATTTAATTAAATTGATCGAGGATTTATTCATTGGAATTAGTTGAAGTCGAGGTTTATCGGTATTATTCTAAAGGCGTAATTGGATTAATATGTTGATTTGAGAAGTTAAGTTTATGGTCGGATTAATTAGTCGGAGAAATACAATTGCGAGTTGGTATTAATTAAGTTAAGGAGCAATTGTAGTTGGGGAATATTATTGGGAATAATATTCGTTATGTTATGTGATTATTCAATTATGTGTGTTATTTGGCTTAATTATGTAATTAGAGTAATATTATGAATTGGGCCTATATAGATTATGAGATTGGATTGTGGGTTAAGCCCAATAAAGAAAAGAAGGATAGTAAGAGTTAGGGTTTTAGAGATTAAACCTCATTACTCATTTTGTGGAAAAGAAGAGAAAGAAGAGAAATAAGAGAAAGAAGAGAAAGAAGAGAAAGAAGAGAAAGAAGAGAGGAAAAGGGAATGATATGGCATGAAGAGGAAGAGCTCCATTGAAGGAAGTGAAGCTTTTGCTAAGGTAAGGGTGGGGTTCTTACTCTCTAAGGGTTGGCATGATGATGTTTATGTTGGGTTAGATTGTATGTTATTCTCCATGGATGTGTGAGTTTGAAATTGTTAGGGTTTATGATAGAATCCATGAAATTGTGACATTAATCATGTTGTTGATGTTTGTATGAATGACCCAAGGTTAGAAACATGTGTAGGAACCTTCTATGTGTTCTAAAATTCGTTTCAATTGATGTATGGATTGTATATGGGTTAATGGGTGTTGTGTTGTATGAGGGGATTAGGGAAGAAAATGGTGAAATCTGAGTTTTCACGCAGCCTGGGTCGACCTATGCCGAACCTGAGTCGACCTAAACAGTCCAGAAGGCCAAAAATCTATTTTTCCTTCTGTTAGGTCGACCTAGAGGAGTTTTGAGCCGACCTAACTGAGTTTGCGTCGACCTAGAGGAGTTTTGAGTCGACCTAACTGAGCTTGCATTTGTAAAGACCATAACTTTTGATCCGTAACTCCGTTTTAGGCGCCGTTCGAAGCGTTGGAAAGCTAACGTAATGAACTATACCATGATGCAATAAAATGATCCATATGATATAGTTTCCTATTATGTTTATTAGGATTAAATGATGAACTATGTTGAGTTAACAAATGAAGTATGCTCCTTGCGATGAATTGACATAATTGTGTTGTAGTATAACTTGACGTATGTTTTCTTATGATGATACAATATTATTGAGATGATGATAAGTACCTTCCTTATGATGAATGAGATAATGATGTATGTGATGATATGCATGATTAACAAAGATGTTGTATGCTATATGCGATTAATTGTGCGTATTTGATATGTATGAGTCGACGAAGATGCCATGCGATGACTTAACAATATATATGATATTGAATATAACGTATTATGATGATTACTTGAATTAAGGAATATGTTGAATGTGTTGTTGTTGTTGTGCAATATAACAAATTGTTATTGTTATAACATGATGAATTGTTGTTATTGTTGTAACATGTTGGTGTTTGTTGTTGTTGTGCAATATGTTGAATTGTTATTGTTGCTATGACATAATGAATTTGTCGTTGTTGTTGTAGATCCTATGGTCACTATTGATAAGTTGTATTATGTTGATAAGAATTAAGTTGAATAGATGTTGTATGTCGATATGATGTGATTGAGATGTGGTAAATTACTATGATACGGTTATTGCCATAGAACCTTGGCATTGAGTTGATGTTGTTTAGTTGATGTGATTATGTTGTTTAAGTTGATTATGTTGTTCAAGTTGATTATGTCGTTTGAAGTTGATTAAATGGTTTAAGTTGTGTTTGTGGATGTGCATCATTTGAGTCGCATCCATTGCATTGTTTGAGACGGCCCTTGTGGCAAATGTTTGAGACGGCCCTTGTGGCAAATGTTTGAGACGGCCCTTGTGGCAAATGTTTAAGACGGCCCAATGGCAAACTGTTTGAGACGGGAGTTTTACTCCAATGGTACCACATGCATATGCATAAGTTTGAGTCACATTCGAGTCGCATTTGAATTGCATTTGAATTGTGTTTGGATTGTTGAGATGACGAGGTGTTTGTTGTGACGTGATAATGATACGTTTTTTGTGATGTATTTGATATCATACTTGTATATTTGAATATGTGATTAATGACATCGTTTCCGTTTTCGAAAGTTGTATTATATTGATAAGTTGTTTTGCGATGAAAATATGTTGTGAGATGTTATGTGATGTGAAGTGGTGAAATTATGTATGATCTATATCTCCTATATTATTTATCATGCATTCCTTTATATTGTAAGATATCTCACCCCTTTGCTGATATTTCCCCTACCATGGGAAATGGGCAGGTACTCAAGATTAGTCGTGGATGTCCGAGGTTGTCTATGTGAAGTCTTTATGTTGCTTTATGGCAAGTCGAGTTGGTGTCCATTGCTCTGATACGTAGCACTCGGGGGGATTAGTAGTTATTACTTGATTGTTGTATTCTATGACGATATTTGTGTTGAGTTGAATTGAAAGATGTCTATGAGTTGAAATTGGAAGTTATTGGATAAAGTTTTGTTTCCGAATGCTATGTATCTTTGTTGATTACAATATGAGTATGTTTGTTTGTTTAAGTCGAATTGTGACATCCCATCTTTGATGAATATTTTTAAATGCACTCTGATTTCCGATTATATTTACGGGGTAGATTTGGGGTGTTACAAATGCTTGAAACCATAATTGGCAAAATTCATACTTTTGCGTATTGGGCTTTGACTTTTGGTTTTCCCACATGATACCAAGCTTGTAAGAGGCCCATAAGTCAATCTTTACTTATTTTATGGTTTTATTTAAATTATTTTTTATTTTATTTATTTAAAATCAATTTAATACAAATAAAATCATAATTAAATGAAAGAATATTCTATGAATCATTCTCATTCACTTATTCAGATCCAAATCAATCTAAGGGCTAGAAAATGTGGGAAAAGTGCAAGAAATAGCATTGGGTCAAGAATAGAAAGTTTGTACATGAAAGATTCCAATCAAATTTTCTCATAAAAAAAATTGGATTTGACTTAATTCTTACTAAACAAGTTGACCTAAATCAATCCCCTATAAGTACTGAACCTAATCAGAAGTAAGGACACGATTTTGGCAGCCTCATGAACCCCCTTGATAACACGATTTTATATCGTATATTTAGCCTAAAAATCCATAGATATTTATAGCATTTTCCATTTATTATGTCAATTTATTATGATATTACGCGTGTATTTGCTTTGTTTCAGGTTTTACACTTCAATTCCGACTATTTGCGAAAAGGAAAGAAAATCGAGCTTAAATGACCAATATTTATGCTTAAAAGACGAAAAGGGTGCTGAAACTAAAGAGGGGTGCAATTAGGACCCAAAAGGCCCAAAAGAGACGAACCAGCCCACAAAGGAACAAAATTGTGTGGCCCAAACCTGCCCAGCAAGTGGAGACGCACGTCTCCACATCCTCCATGCCACGTCAGCAAAGGGAGACGCACGTCTCCATGTTCCTACATCTTCTCCACTTGAGACGCACGTCTCAAGTCACGTACCCAGTCTCCCTGAAGAACAGGAGACGCACGTCTCCAAGTCCCGGTCTGCAAAAAGTCCCGTTTTTCACGCAAAGCAACTGCAAAGCCTCACCTATAAATAGAGGCAGTCACTTCAGTCCAAACGGTCCGATTTCCTGCCAACGAAGTGCTGCCGAAATTGTACCGCGAACTGCTTTTCTTTATTCTGTCTTCATTTAACCGTCTATTTTCTCACAACGATTTCTACACTGGAAATTGTTGTGAACTTTTCATAGATCTAGCCTTACGTTAGATTTATCGCTTTATTTTCCTTGTTTTTATTTTCTGCCATTTAAATTCCGAAGAACGATCCAGCCAACCTGTGGTGGAAGTTCGAGTACTTCAAGATTCAATTCAATCCAGATTTATTTTAATTCAGGTTTTTTATTTACCGCCTTATTTATATTATTTATTTGCATGATATATCATATGCCATTTAATATGCTTATTATTATGAACCGAACCGATATATGTATGTTTAATCGTATTGATATGTCTGGCTAAAATACTAAAGGTGTCGGTATGTAAAGTAAGTTAACCGTAGGGGTCCGAAATAAATTGGCTTAAATTATGTTTTATTAATTATCACTTATTTTTGGTTTATATGTCTAGTTTAATTAGTAAGTCTTAAAACCAATAGAGCGAAAGTTTGAGGGATTAGGACGGTCAAAGGTTAAAATCAATAGAGCGAAAGTTTGAGATCTTTAACTGGATAGTAGACATAGGACATTAGTTTTAAGGATGGCGAAAGCGTATTAAAACTAATTGGAACTTATTTATTTTCAAAAATTGTTTTTACACTCGAGCGGGATGGCGAAAGCGTACGTTAGGGGTATTAGCTTGCTCCGAGTCAACAGAGCGAAAGTTTGAGATTAGGAGATTTAAATAGATAACAACCTCGTAAAATAGGCATTTTATTAATTACATTGTTTCCAAAAAGCTCTTCTAAAATCTAATGGGATGGCGAAAGCGTACATTAGGATTAGGACAGTAGTCTGACTCAACAGAGCGAAAGTTTGAGACGAGGATTTTTAATCAATTGGAATTAGTAAAGATTTTTAATTTAATTATGCAAAAGCCAATGGACCTTCGGATTACCTTTAGTTAAACGAAATACATACTGACACCTGTCTTTTATTATTACTCTTTATTTTCTCACAATCACTTTCCCTTAGGAACAATCGAAAATTTTAGTACTCCTAGCTTTACATAGTAACCTTAGATAACGGTAGATCGATTCATAGTCCCTGTGGATTCGATATCTTTTAAAACTACACGACACGACTGTGCACTTGCAGTTATCAGATTTATAGACACGTAAAGTCGCGATCAAGTTTTTGGCGCCGTTGCCGGGGACTATTTAAGTCGATATCGTAACTCACTGTTACACCGTAGAGACTAGGAAAATTCTTCCCTTTCTTTTTGAACGATTGTATGCCAAATACTCGTTCACAAGGAGGAGACTTAATACAACGAATTAACGAGATCGAACGTTTCATTAACGTTAAACGTCGAGCTCGCAACCTTCCCGAAGTAGCAGAAATTCCGATTAATCAGGAATTGAATTTTACTGATCAAATCAATCAAATCACCCCGAAGTTAGAGATGGCTGCTATTCGTCCTCTTAGAGACTACGCCGCTCCTTCGCGCGCTGAACCGCATTCAAGTATCGCACCACCTGCGATTGAAGCGAACAATTTCGAGCTGAAACCTTCACTGGTCCAAGCTGTTCAACAGAATCAATTCTCTGGAAGCCCTGTAGACGACCCCAATCTCCATTTATCCGTGTTCGTGCAATACGCCGACACTATCAAAGCCAACAACGTTAGTTCCGAAGCTATTCGATTACGCCTTTTCCCTTTCTCCTTGAGAGATAGAGCGAGAGCGTGGCTTCAATCCCTGCCTTCCAATTCCATAACTACGTGGGACGAATTGAAGAGAGTATTCTTAGCAAGATACTTTCCGCCTAGCAAAACTGCTATGCTTAGAGGTCAAATCAACGGATTTACCCAGAAAGATAACGAATCGCTTTTCGAAGCTTGGGAACGTTACAAGGACATGCTTAGAATATGTCCTCATCATGGACTCGAACCATGGCTGATCATCCATACCTTTTATGGTGGTCTCTTATATAACACTAAAATGACTATAGATGCCGCTGCTGGCGGAGCATTAATGGACAAACCCCATGATGAAGCATACAAACTCATAGAGAACATGGCACAAAACCATTACCAATGGGGAGGAGAACGCGCCGCTCTAGAGAAAGCCCAAACCAAAGGAGGAATGTACGAAATTAGTGGTATAGACCGCGTTAACGCTAAAGTAGACGCTTTAACTCAAAAGATCGAGAATTTGACCATCACTCCTTCAGCCACCGCTGCCGCTGTAGCACCTAACTGCGAGATTTGTGGATTGACTGGGCATGTAGTTGCTGAATGTCAACTCTTGACTGGAGTCCCATCTGATCAAGTAAATTACGCTCAAGGAAACCCTTATTCTAACACGTACAACCCTGGATGGAAAAACCACCCGAACTTTTCTTATAAGAACAACAATGCGTTGTACGCGCCTGGACAAGCACCTGCTGTACCACCTGGCTACCAAAAAGCGCCTGTAGCTGCTCAAAACACCCCTAGGAAGTCGAACCTAGAAATCATGATGGAGAACTTCATAGCTTCCCAACAACAAACCAATAAAGACTTCCTGAATCAAAACATCCACAATAGCGAGCAACTAAAACAACTATCGAACAAAGTAGATGCTTTAGCTACGCATAACAAAATGTTAGAAACTCAAATCTCACAAGTAGCTCAACAACAAGCACCTACTGCTGCCCCTGCTGGCACGTTTCCTGCTCAACCACAACCTAATCCTAAAGGACATGCGAACGCGATAACACTACGAAGTGGAACTAATTACGATGGACCCATAGATCCTAGAACCCAAAACGTACCCATGTCACAACAAGAGCCAAAGGAAACCCAAAAGAAAACAACCGACGAACAAACTGCTAAGACTGATGAGACCAATAACGAAGTGGAACCCGAAAAAGAGAAACCTTATGTTCCACCACCACCTTATAAGCCACCAATTCCTTACCCTCAAAGATTAGCTAAATCAAAAACCGAAGCGCAATTTAAAAGATTTGTAGAACTTCTGAAGCAATTAAACAAAACCATACCATTCACAGAAGCCATAACTGAGATGCCTTCGTACGCTAAGTTCTTAAAAGAAATCTTATCAAACAAAAAGAAACTCGAGGATAACGAAACTATAACACTTACCGCTGAATGTAGCGCTATCATCCAAAACAACATGCCTCCAAAACTGAAAGACCCTGGTAGTTTCTCTATACCCTGCGTAATTGGAAAAACCATCATAGAGAAAGCCTTGTGCGATTTAGGAGCTAGTGTTAGTTTGATGCCTCTTTCGACCTGTAAGAAACTCAATCTAGGTGAGCTTAAAGCAACAAGAATGTCTCTTCAACTAGCAGACCGTTCAGTTAAATATCCTGTAGGAATGTTAGAGAATATCCCTGTTCGTGTAGGTCAATTCTACATCCCAACTGACTTCATCATTATGGATATCCAAGAAGATTCTAACATCCCGATCATTTTAGGAAGACCATTTTTAGCGACCGCTGGTGCAATTATAGATGTAAAGCGAGGAAAGCTTACTTTCGAAGTAGGAGAAGAGAAAATAGAATTTATCCTTTCCCAATTCCTAAAAGCACCTTCTATAATTGACACATGTTGTTCTGCTGACATAATCGACGAGTGTGTCAAGGAAATAAAATCCGAACCAAATAAGGAAACCGAAACCCTAAGAATTCCTATGCCGCCAATTTTTGAAGATGACAACTGGCGTGAGGAATATCAAGATAACCACCTGAGTGAATGCTTAGCTTTAACCCCTGATCCTATACCTGGACCAAAGAAACCTGCTATAGAGCTGAAGACACTTCCTACCGATCTTAGATACGAATTTCTAGACGAAGAACTAAACCGACCAGTTATAGTGAACGCCAACTTAGGACGAACTGAGACTGAAAAATTACTTAATGTCCTAAGAAAATACCCTACCGCTTTAGGATACAACATATCAGATCTAAAAGGTATAAGCCCTTCTCTGTGTATGCACCGCATTATGCTCGAAGACGATAGTAAAACCTCTAGGGAACATCAAAGGCGAATAAATCCTATTATGAGCGATGTGGTTAAAAAGGAAATCCAAAAACTGCTAGAAGCTGGAATAATATATCCTATATCCGATAGTAAATGGGTTAGCCCCGTTCACGTCGTACCAAAGAAAGGAGGAGTCACTGTAATCACTAACGCAAAAGGAGAATCTGTAGCACAACGTACCCAAACTGGATGGAGGATGTGCATTGACTATAGGAAGCTAAATAAAGCTACCCGAAAAGACCATTTCCCTTTACCTTTCATAGATCAAATGCTCGAACGCCTAGCTAAACACTCACATTTTTGTTATCTGGATGGATACTCCGGATTTTTCCAAATTCCTATCCACCCTGACGACCAAGAGAAGACCACATTCACCTGTCCTTATGGTACATTCGCCTATAGACGAATGCCTTTTGGACTCTGCAATGCACCTGCGACCTTCCAAAGATGCATGATGGCAATATTTGCCGACTTCCTAGATGGGATAATGGAGGTCTTTATGGACGACTTCTCTGTCTGTGGAGGAAGTTTTGAAACATGTTTAGAAAACCTTGAAATGGTGCTTAGACGATGTGTAAGCGTAAACCTAGTCCTTAATTGGGAAAAATGCCATTTCATGGTGCGACAAGGAATTGTACTTGGACACATCGTATCAGATAGAGGAATCGAAGTAGATAAAGCAAAAATCGAAATTATCGAAAACCTTCAACCTCCCAAAACCGTTAGAGAAATAAGAAGTTTTCTGGGACATGCTGGTTTTTACCGACGCTTCATTAAAGATTTCTCTAAAATAACCAAACCCTTAACTGAACTACTCATGAAAGACGCCGAATTTGTTTTCACCGATAAATGCACTGAAGCATTTCAAACGCTTAAACAAGCATTGATCTCTGCGCCAATCATGCAACCTCCCGACTGGAATGAGCCTTTCGAAATAATGTGTGACGCAAGTGATTATGCTGTAGGAGCCGTTCTAGGACAAAGAAAGGATAAGAAACTACATGTCATATATTATGCGAGTAGAACCCTAGACGAAGCTCAGATGAATTATGCCACGACAGAAAAAGAATTATTAGCTGTCGTATTCGCATTAGACAAATTCCGTTCTTACCTGGTAGGAGCCAAAATAATCATATACACTGACCACGCCGCCATTAGGTACCTCCTAACCAAAAAGGACGCTAAACCAAGACTTTTGAGATGGATCTTGTTACTGCAAGAATTCGACCTAGAAATTAAAGATAAGAAAGGCACTGAAAATGTCGTAGCAGACCACCTCTCTCGATTGGAAAATCTGAAACCCGAACAAGTACCAATTGACGATGATTTCCCTTATGAAAGACTCATCGCCCAATTAGAAGCAAATGAATTCGAACCATACCGTCCAAACTCTGAAACCAACAAATTAGCTGAAATAGCTTTAGCCCGATCTGACGCACCTTGGTATGCAGATTTCGTAAATTACCTAGCTGCTGGTGTGCTTCTTCCTGATCTAAGCTACCAACAGAAGAAGAAATTCTTCCATGACCTAAAACATTACTATTGGGACGACCCACTCCTTTTCAAAAGAGGCCCCGATGGAATCTTTAGACGTTGTGTACCCGAGGAAGAGATAAGAAGCATAATAACACACTGTCATTCTGCACCGTGTGGAGGACACCATAGCACATCTAGAACCTGCGCCAAAATCCTTCAATCTGGACTTTTCTGGCCCAACCTGTGGAAAGACGTCTATTTTGCTGTACTAAGCTGTGATAGATGCCAACGAACTGGAAACATTTCAAGACGCGATGAAATGCCTCAAAAAGGCATTCTAGAAGTAGAAATATTTGACGTCTGGGGAATAGACTTCATGGGACCGTTTCCGTCATCGTTTGGAAATCAATATATACTCGTAGCCGTCGATTACGTTTCAAAATGGATAGAAGCTATCGCTTCTCCTACAAACGATACACGAGTAGTTATTAAACTTTTCAAAAACGTCATCTTTCCTAGGTTCGGTGTGCCAAGATTGGTAATTAGCGATGGTGGTTCCCATTTCATTTCAAGAATACTTGAGAAACTCCTTCGAAAATATGGAGTAAATCATCGAATAGCCACACCATATCATCCACAAACAAGCGGTCAAGTAGAAGTATCTAACCGCGAAATAAAACAAATATTGGAGAAAACTGTTGCTATATCGAGGAAAGATTGGTCAACCAAGCTAAATGAAGCTTTATGGGCTTATAGAACAGCTTTCAAAACTCCAATAGGAACTACACCATTCAAACTCGTTTATGGAAAATCATGCCACCTACCAGTAGAGTTAGAACATAAAGCCTATTGGGCCATTAAGAACTTAAACCTAAACTACACTGCCGCTGGTGAGAAACGACTTCTAGACATAAACGAATTAGAAGAACTTAGACAAGACGCTTACGAAAACGCCAAAATCTATAAAGAGCGAACGAAAAAATGGCACGACAAGCGTATATCTAGGAAAAATTTTAGCATAGGCGATAAAGTGCTCTTATTTAATTCTAGACTAAAATTATTTCCTGGTAAGTTACGATCTAGATGGTCTGGCCCTTTCGAAATAACTAACATATTTCCGAGTGGAGCGATAGAAATCAAAGGAGAAACCGTCAAACCTTTTGTCGTAAATGGGCAACGTCTTAAGTATTACCATCATCTCGAATACGATGAAAACATCGAAGTTTTTAAACTTGACGAACTGCCCGCTTTTTTCGAAAAAATAGTTTTCTATTTTTAAATCGTCGAGCTTACGACATTAAACAAAGCGCTTGGTGGGAGACAACCCACATTTGTTTATTCTTCTATTTTATTTTATTAAAACTTTAATTTTTTCTATTTTTTTTATTATTTTTATTTTTCATTTTTTAAACTTTATTCTATTTTTAATTTTAATTTTAATCATTTTTGATTTTTCATACATCTTATAATAATTATTATAATTATAACTACTATCTTGATTTGAGAAAATATTTCCGTTATAATTATATCTATTATTATAACTTGTTACCTAAGCTAAATTTTAACTTTTTTATTTTTTTTAAATTAACACTAGCCTAATTCTAACTTATCCTAATATTTTCAACTTCTAGGTTTTTCATTTAATTACTAACTACGATGCAAGAAGTTGACAATATGGAAGTTGTGTTCCGTGGTAGAGGACAAGAAGCAAGATTTAACAAGCTGGCTGAAAGACACATGGAATTGACTTGCTATCCTCACCAACCAACTATGGTGAAGCTTGGTATCGAAGAAAGCATCCTACACCTGCTTAACCAAATCGGTTGGACTGGTTCTCACTTGTTCCGCAAGTTTAGCCCTTATAGGAAGCTCACTCTGGAATTCTTGAGCTCCCTGACCTATCTTCCAAACTGTGGACAAGGACTGAAAAAAGGAGTTATTCTCTTTAGACTCTTTGGTATGGAGTTTAATTTCTGCATCCGAGATTTTGCTGAAATGTTAGAACTACCTCATGGACCTGATGCATACGCCCAAGTAGCTGAAGAAAATCTTCCATACTGGGAGTTGGAAAAATACTGGGGCAAGATCACTGGAAACGACAACCCTGAAGAGAATGAATTTCAATCTGAGAACATCCACAATCCTGCTTTCCGCTACTTTCACAAGATCCTTGCTCACTATATTTTTGGCAAACCAGATAATGTCACTAAAG
Organism: Vicia villosa; assembly: GCF_029867415.1. Lineage (NCBI taxonomy): Eukaryota > Viridiplantae > Streptophyta > Magnoliopsida > Fabales > Fabaceae > Vicia > Vicia villosa. The sequence goes on along the minus strand of NW_026705298.1, from coordinate 168,602 downwards.
TAACTAGAGAAGAGTTGTTCATCATGTTTTGTACATCTCAGAATCGCCCGGTCAATGCCATCGCATTCATGCTAACAAACTTCGAGCGCATCACGCAAGACGAAGTTTCACCCATTAGGATTGGCGGATTTGTCACTATGATCGCTAATGCCATAGGAATGAGAGTGCCTTTGCTTAGATTGACACCTTTTGGTACCCATACCTCTATGGACATCAATTTCTGCTTTAATCGAGGTATCATCGGTAATCTTGGACCTGATCGTTTTGAATTGCTCATTGATAACAAAGTTTGGTATCAGTTCACCTTACCGAATCCTAGGACAAGTGTGCACAACCCTACCAACTGGCTTTACTATGGTCAGATTCCTGAGAGAGAGCCATCACCTGAGACTCCTCAAGCTTATGAACATTTTGATGAGGAAATGCCTGCATCTGAATCTGAACCTGAAACACCTCCTGGTTATTATGAACCTCTTCCTGTTGATGAACCCATTCCTGATTATGAACCTCTTCCTATTGACGAGCCTGTATCTGAGTATGAACCTGAAACTCGTTCTGAAGATTCCGTTGAAGATCACACTGTTGATATGACTGATGTCGAGGTCGAGCAACAACAACCCGCTACATCTACCGCTTCGGTGAATCAAAGAATGCCTAATCTGAATACGCACGAACAAGCAATCAATGCGCTACAACAAGATGTACAACATGTGCGCAACGAGCTTCACACTTTGCAAATGCATTTCTTCGATTTCATCGACACCGTCAATGCTCAGTTCGACGAAGTTTTCAAACACATTCAGTCTAATCAGAACAACAATAGACGTGGCTAGATGTTACCGTATTAGATTATTAGATTTTTATTTCTAGTTTTAGTAATTTCTATTCTTAGTTTAGATTTACATTTTTCTGCACTTTTCCATTCTGCTATTGTTAACACTCAGTACTGGTTTAATTTTAAATGCAATATTTTATTCACTACTGCTGCTGTGTTATAATATTCTGCTGCTGTGTTATAATATTCTGCTGCTGTGTTATAATACACTGCTATTAACTGCTATATATATTTGCCTGGCTATCACTCTTTGCTGTTAATAGTATTAAAATAAGACATTGTTCTGAACTGATGGACACTTTTTGCTGTTAATGGTATCAGTCAGCACTGTCTGGTCACCTGCATGCGTGACCCACTTGTCTGCCACAGGAGACGCCCGTCTCCATCTGTGTGGGACCAGTTGGGACGAAACAAGGGACAGGAGACGCACGTCTCCATGCTCTGCCCCAGCAGACTGGCTGCCTGAGACGCACGTCTCCCAAGGCTAGCAGTCTGCATTTGACCACGCAGACCATTCCTCTCTCCCTCTTGAATTTTGAATTTGAATTTCAAAATTCATTCTCTTCATTCTTCCCCTCTTTATTCCATTTAAACTCCATTAACCTCATTCATCCTCCATCATTCACCTCTTAAACTCCATTCATTTCCCATTTCTCTATTCTATTCAAAAATTCAAACACCACCATTAATCCATATTTAATTTACCATTTTCAAACCTCACTATAAAACCACACCACCACCACTCTTATTCTTCACAACCTTCATACCATTTCTTTTCTACCATTCTAATACCATCTTTATTTTTCATCTTCAAACTCATCATGCCTCCACGTTCAATCATCCGTAGTGTGCGTCCTGAGAGACCACCCCCTAACCTTAACAATATTATATTCCGCGAAGACGACAATGATGCTCAAAGAACCAAATACCTCGCTTTCTACGAACGTTCGGTTGTTCCCACAAAATTTGTGAACACCGAATGTCTAGAAACTCTAGGCCTCATTGATGGTGTTACCCGTTTACTCACTAAATCTAGCCTACACCATCTCTGTACCGAACTCGTACCCACTTATGAGCCGCTCGTCTTAGAATTCTTGAGTTCTTTCAGTTACGACACTCCTTCTGATCAACCACTCTCAACCGGTAGCATCCAATTTAGGATGTTCAACCGTGAATATACACTGGATCAAGAAGTTGTGGCTACGTACTTGAATTTCAATACATCACCGAATGCTCTCCGCAATATCTTTCAAGAACTCAATGGTCGTTCATGGGAACAACATGCCTTCGACCTATGGTTTCACCTCACTGGCGAAGTTCAAACTGGTTGGAGGGCCCTACATGCTTCTCACATTCAAAACCCCGCTATACGTTATTTTCAACGTGTTTTGGGGCATACTATTTTTGCGCGATCCAACAACCACAAGGTAAATCAACATGAACTATTCTTCCTTTACTGTGCGCTAAACAACATCCGTTTTAATGCCGCACCGTTTATGCTCCAACACATCCAAGGCTGTGTCAACGCCCCCGCTACAAATCCCTTTTTGTTTGGCGGAATTATTACTTCCTTGGCCTGTGCTTTAGGTCTTGGTGACGAGCTCCTTTCACTCTCTCATCTCATGATGCCTGCTCAATCACTTGACCTCACCTATTGTCGTGACTCCCACTTGGTTTCACCACGCCATGATGGCCGATACACCTTGGTCGTCAACAAAGTTCTGATTCCTTATGTCATCCTTCCATGTCCTGAAAGAATCAACATCCGTTATGTTCAGCGTTGGAGGCTTATTGAAGACAATCCTCAAGATAACCAACCTGATCATCCTAATGAACCTATGGATGCAAATGAAGAAGAGCTCAACCAAGGACAAGCTGATGTCAACCAACCTCCTCCAAACAACCCTCCGCCTATCACTCTTGAAGCCATGTATGCTGCTATTCAACGCCAAGATCAACTCGTTCAAGCTATGCAGACAAACCAAACTGAAACAATTAGGCTCATCCGAGAGATGCAACAGGAGCACCGTGACTATGCTATTAGGAACGAAAGTCAATACGCTGAAATTGCCACATATTTGCATGATCTTGACATTCGTGTTAATGACTCTCCTGATAGACGTCGCCGTGTTCGTACAAGAGGCGCGAGCAGTTCTCGAAACCGCAACAATGAGGAGTAGTTCTTATGCACTGAGGACATTGCATCATCTAAGTCTGGGGGAGTCGTATTATTTATATTTCCTTTAGTTTTATTTCCCTTCAGTTTATTTCCCTTCCTTGTAATGTTTTTCTAATTCAATAAAGAATATTTATGGAATTTAAGTCTTATATGTATAATTCCGTAGTTATTTCAATTTCTTCCATTTTCTTGAGCCATAACAAAAATTTTTGCTCCTAAACGATAAACGCAAACCCCACACGTTCAAGAAATACGAAGCTACTCAATCACTCAACGAACCGAAACTGAATTAATCAATATCCTTATTGTCGCAACACTCTAAAACCCCCGAGTATACATAACCGATTTGAATACCCGTTATACCAAAACCATCGACTTTAAGTTTTGAAATAACCCTTAGTAGTTTATTCTAGCAGTCGGCACCGTCTTAGATACAAATTACGCAGAGAGTCGATGAATATAAGTGTATGATCCTCATAATAATTATGTGTTCAGCTATAAGAAGAAATGTGCCTACTAAGTAAGGTGATCCTCACAAGATCATTTAACCTAACGGTCGCAAATCTCATATACAAAGAATTTAAAAACTCACTGTCGATTGGTTCAGAAGTCATCTGGTAATGAACTTGGTAGGAAGGACTATTGTCCGATTCCCCACAATCTACAAGTGAATGCTAAGGAGTATACCACATATTGTGCCAGAACTCCATGAGAAGGATCATAGTCACTAACCGACTACTCTGCTACGTGCGTGTCAAGATAATGGGCTTAATGTGATTGCGCGCGAATGAAAAGGGTGAAACATGATGACAAGTCAAATAGGTCGAGCTATAATGGCATGATTCGGATTGGTATGCATACTGGGAGTTGTTTAGTGTTGTTACTATAGGTTTATTGCTAAGATTCGTTACTTCCGAATAAGAACACTATGTAGCTAAGTATGACTGAACGACGTGGTGGAAGTGTGTTTCATTTATCTTTATCTTCTTATTTTGCTTGAGGACAAGCAAAGGTTCAAGTCTGGGGGAATTTGATAACACGATTTTATATCGTATATTTAGCCTAAAAATCCATAGATATTTATAGCATTTTCCATTTATTATGTCAATTTATTATGATATTACGCGTGTATTTGCTTTGTTTCAGGTTTTACACTTCAATTCCGACTATTTGCGAAAAGGAAAGAAAATCGAGCTTAAATGACCAATATTTATGCTTAAAAGACGAAAAGGGTGCTGAAACTAAAGAGGGGTGCAATTAGGACCCAAAAGGCCCAAAAGAGACGAACCAGCCCACAAAGGAACAAAATTGCGTGGCCCAAACCTGCCCAGCAAGTGGAGACGCACGTCTCCACATCCTCCATGCCACGTCAGCAAAGGGAGACGCACGTCTCCATGTTCCTACATCTTCTCCACTTGAGACGCACGTCTCAAGTCACGTACCCAGTCTCCCTGAAGAACAGGAGACGCACGTCTCCAAGTCCCGGTCTGCAAAAAGTCCCGTTTTTCACGCAAAGCAACTGCAAAGCCTCACCTATAAATAGAGGCAGTCACTTCAGTCCAAACGGTCCGATTTCCTGCCAACGAAGTGCTGCCGAAATTGTACCGCGAACTGCTTTTCTTTATTCTGTCTTCATTTAACCGTCTATTTTCTCACAACGATTTCTACACTGGAAATTGTTGTGAACTTTTCATAGATCTAGCCTTACGTTAGATTTATCGCTTTATTTTCCTTGTTTTTATTTTCTGCCATTTAAATTCCGAAGAACGATCCAGCCAACCTGTGGTGGAAGTTCGAGTACTTCAAGATTCAATTCAATCCAGATTTATTTTAATTCAGGTTTTTTATTTACCGCCTTATTTATATTATTTATTTGCATGATATATCATATGCCATTTAATATGCTTATTATTATGAACCGAACCGATATATGTATGTTTAATCGTATTGATATGTCTGGCTAAAATACTAAAGGTGTCGGTATGTAAAGTAAGTTAACCGTAGGGGTCCGAAATAAATTGGCTTAAATTATGTTTTATTAATTATCACTTATTTTTGGTTTATATGTCTAGTTTAATTAGTAAGTCTTAAAACCAATAGAGCGAAAGTTTGAGGGATTAGGACGGTCAAAGGTTAAAATCAATAGAGCGAAAGTTTGAGATCTTTAACTGGATAGTAGACATAGGACATTAGTTTTAAGGATGGCGAAAGCGTATTAAAACTAATTGGAACTTATTTATTTTCAAAAATTGTTTTTACACTCGAGCGGGATGGCGAAAGCGTACGTTAGGGGTATTAGCTTGCTCCGAGTCAACAGAGCGAAAGTTTGAGATTAGGAGATTTAAATAGATAACAACCTCGTAAAATAGGCATTTTATTAATTACATTGTTTCCAAAAAGCTCTTCTAAAATCTAATGGGATGGCGAAAGCGTACATTAGGATTAGGACAGTAGTCTGACTCAACAGAGCGAAAATTTGAGACGAGGATTTTTAATCAATTGGAATTAGTAAAGATTTTTAATTTAATTATGCAAAAGCCAATGGACCTTCGGATTACCTTTAGTTAAACGAAATACATACTGACACCTGTCTTTTATTATTACTCTTTATTTTCTCACAATCACTTTCCCTTAGGAACAATCGAAAATTTTAGTACTCCTAGCTTTACATAGTAACCTTAGATAACGGTAGATCGATTCATAGTCCCTGTGGATTCGATATCTTTTAAAACTACACGACACGACTGTGCACTTGCAGTTATCAGATTTATAGACACGTAAAGTCGCGATCACCCCTCAAGAGCAAAAAAACCGTGGCCTTCAAGGAGTTTGCAAACCAAGACTTCAACCAATTCAAGCCTTTCTAAGGACTCCAATAGCTTTATCGATTCTCTATGAAGGATTCCAGACCATCTTCTTCCATCAACACGACCTGAAACATTAAATCACGATCATACTTGGACCATATTTTTTTCAGATTCGATCTCATTCATACATGCAATTGTAATATGATTTGATTATATATTTGTGTTTGTTATGATGTTTTGATGCTATTTGGATAGTTTGATTGAAGTTTTGGGACAGGATGAAGGTTTCACCATGGCTAGGGTTTTAGAGCTCCAAAACAGGGTTTCTTGTTACAGGCACAATTGGACGAAACCAATGATACCATTGCATTCAGGAGAAAACTTAGAGCCAGACTAGACTTTCCCATTAATTTTCATTGCATATTTTGTAGTTTTGAAATGTGCAGGTCTTGTAGCTACGCTTCTTCCGTAGGTAAAAGCTTATAGCCACGGAACAAAACCGTAGCTAAAAACCTGGTTATTTGCAAGGAAAGAGACGAGGGCTAGCACGCGCTTTTCCAGATTTGAATTCTAATTTTATTTTATTTTGAATCACGTGCATTATTTGTCAGCTACAGGTACACAACCCAGTGGTGAAACAGCGCGTCCAAAGGGTTCTATACGCAAGGGCACGAGTTCCATCCTTGCCTCTTGCGTTTATTTTTCCTAAATTTCCTTTGCTTGCATTTGATTGCAGATTAGATGCGTGTGACTCACTCACGTCCATGATATGCCATCATGCCACTGCCATTGGATCTCTATAAGCTCAGATCCAAGAGTCCTAGGAATGCTTCCACATGGTGCACCCTTAGAGGGCCATCACACCTGATTCCAGCGCCTTTTTTCTTTCTCTCTTCCTTATTTTTATTCCTCTAACTTATTTAAGTTACATCTTAATTAAAGATAACCAATCAAAAACCCCAGAAATAACTAATAGCCATTGGCCAAAATTTTTTATAATTAGATTTAGGTTTTTTAGCCAATTTAATTAATTAGGTAATTAAGGTTTTTAGCTAAGAAAATTAATTTAATTTGCTCGATTAGGTTTTCTAGCCAATTATTAATTAATTAGGTTTTAACCAATAATCAATTAATTATTTTAGAATTAGGGTTTAATTAATTAAAATTAATTTAGACTTTTAAATTTGGAGTAAGTAACATTAATTAGGTTTCTACCTTTCAACCCTAATTCTCTTAATCCTAATTCCATTCCTCTCTCATCCTCCATTATTTTCTCGATGATTCGATTTATCCGCTATCTTATTATTCACACTTTCTTTTGTACATATAATTGTAACTGCTAAGGGATGTAATAGTTTTAATCTAGGACTTTACTTTTCCGCACTTCCCAAATTTTGGTTATGTACCCCCTATTTCGAAGCCTTGTAATAGCTTAGGATCTTTAATTTATGCTTTTACATTCCGTACCACTTAAATGCTTAGATGTATGCTAATTATGGTGTGTATGGCAAGATAAAGTAACTCAATCGTTAGCTCACTAACTTCAAGATTAAATATCTGAAACAAACACACTCTTGTTCGCACACTCACCTTTAAGGTAACCCTCTCTTGTTGCCTTTCGATACATGTTCAAGTCCCTCGAACCTAGGGATGTATTAGCAAGGTTGCCTCCGATTAATATCATCATAGTCCCTTCAATATAAAGATCATATTCCCCTCGATGAACCTTCGATGTTTCCTACGAAATATGATATGGTCCTTCGAGTTGCCTACAAAAATGATGATAGTCCCTTCGAACGCTAAGATATCCTTACAAGTTACCTTCTATGACCATTCGACGACCCTTTGATGACTTTTCACATCCAATGAAAGGACTTCCCACTAACTAATGGTGTGGATAGTCTCTTTCACTCAAGGAAATACTTTAAGAACAATAAAGACCTTACGAACTTAGGGTAGGTAACTATTGATTGCTTGCTCAACTCAAAACATTCAAAAATGCTTTTCACGCCTTTCATTTCAAAACACTTTCAAAGACTACACTTTGTATACATTCACATGAGAATCATTACAAAGTTAAAGTTCTTTTACAAAAATATTTTTCTATACACACACTACACTCTTTCAAAAAAAATCAAACAAAGACAAGTGAGCTAAGCAATTAAGAGCCCATGGATAACCATGGATACAAATGGTGCTAATACATTCCCTTTGTATAACCAACTCCCCTAACTTAATTATTTGCAAAAGGTCTTTCCTGTTCTTTGATACCTTTCTTAATTGGATAAAATAAAAGTCGGTGGCGACTCTTGCTAACCGCAACATTGTTTTGCGAAATATAAAACAAAGTCAGTTCTCCCACTGTATTACAAGGTCAAGCAGAGATCTAATACCAAGCCCACCTTCAGAATATGGTTTACAAATGTGTTCCCAAGCAACAGTAACAATCATGCTCTTGGAAACCTCGCCGCTCCAAATAAAATTACGGGTTGCACGCTAAATAACACTCATATACGAAACAGGCCAATCGTATATGGACATAGAGTGTATCACCATACTTTGAATCAAAGATTTAACTAACTCCACTCTACCCGCAAAATAAAGAAGAGCACTTTTCCACGAAGCAAACTTAAGAATAATTTTATCGGCATTAGGAAGGAGATACTTGGCCCAATGCTTACCTTTAAAGATAGGAACTCTGAGATAAATAAGAGGAAAATTCCTAATGGTGAAGCCATACATAACCGAAAGAATGTTCAGCCGAGATTGCAACATTGCACCACCAAAAAATAGAAGACTTACTGCAGTTAACTGACTGACCAGAAGCTGCCTCATAAGCCTTAAAAACCTTAATCAGAGACTTGATATTTGCAACACTACCTTTACAAAAGATCAGCACATCGTCGGTGTAAAATAAATGAGGAGGAACCTGAATTTGGTTAGGCCCCCTGATCAAAGAAAGAGATCCGTCTAGCACCAGCTTACTAAAAGCGGAGATAAAGGGTCGCCTTACCGCACCCCCTACTACAATTAAAGAAACCATGGAGCGCGCCATTGACCGAGATAGAAATCCAACCAACTGCAAAATGCATTCAATCCACTGACAGAACTTAGCATTGAATCCAACTCGAATTAAAACCTGAAGAAGAAAATTCCAATTTAACGTGTCGAAAGCCTTCGAAATATCCAACTCTAGCGCAACGTTCCCACACCAAGACTTTAAGTCAAGCATTTTAAACGCCTGTGAATCTAACGCAATACAATCTTTAATTTACCTTCCTGGAATAAAGCCTCTTTGTTCTTGAGAAACTAACTGTGGCATAATAGCTGCAAGTCTAACAGCAATGATCTTTGAAATTATCTTAAACTTGAAATTAGAAAACACAATAGGCCGAAATAGATCTAGAGAATCCGTATTAACCACCTTTGGAATAAGCACTAACACATTCACATTAAAATCGTGAGGAAGCCACCCATTAGAGAAAAGTTGAATAACCACCGCCGCAATATCATGTTGGATAATCTCCCAATAGGTTTGATAGAACGACGCGCTGAAACCATCCGACCTAAGAGCACTATCTTCGTTAAGAGAAAAAACCGCAGCTTTAATTTCAACCAAAGAGGGAAGGATAGTGAGCATTTTGTTCATATCTTCATTAACCATATAGGGAATGCTTTTAGAGACCATAGAACAATCCTGCAAAATAGAAACGTTAGTAGCAAAATAATTCTTGAAATAGTCCACCGTATGCGAGGAAATTTGAACTGGATATGTCAAAAACTCCCCCTAACTCTACGACTGGAGATTGGCTTGAACGCATTACGGATTTTAGCTAAACGATGAAAGAAGGTTGTGTTCTGATCACCCTCAATATTAATCCTCGATTTTTCCTTCCAAAATCTTTCCTCCATGTCAGAACTAGAGATAACTGGTCGTGAGCTTCTTTTTCCAACTTGTTAAAGTTTCCATCAGCCCCTTCCGGATAGGACTGAATCCGGTTCAACTCTTCTTCAACTTTCAACACGTTCTCTGTCACATTACCGAAACAGGAATGATTCCAAACTCTGAGCTCCTTCTTTAAGATTATTAGCTTCTCGTCAATAACCTCAAGAGGACAACCCGACACCTTAAGATTCCAACAGTCCGAAATTAATTTCTCGCAACATTTGTGCATCGTCCAAGATTTCAAGAACCGAAATTGCGAAGCCACTTTAGTAGAATAAATAGAGAACTCAAACAAGAAAGTGATATGAACGCAACTTTGTAAGGGTATAAAAATCATTACCGACACAGAGATCCAACCAATCTTGATTGACAATGACCCTATCTAACCTTCTCTCAATTAGAAAAGGAGGAGACCTTTTACTGGACCAAGTGAAAAAATATCCTTTGTGTGGTGTCGTTTTTTATTTACCTCCCCGTTTCACTTGGGAGGACGGCACGCTAGACCCTTCACGCGAAATTTGGAAGGAGAATGCGCCTGGGGCGGAATGAATTTTGTTTCAGTTCTTCCTACGATATCACACGAACTTTTTAATTATCCTAACGAGTAGGAGAAGGGAAAAAGATCTCAAATAAACCCTAGGAGTTTGCTAAGTGAGGGGGTTCACCTAGACTAGAAATTCTGGAGTCTGGGGGGTCGGTTATACATAGGGAAGAGTTTAAGCACCCTACATATCCGTAGTACTCTACGGGAACCTTCTCTGTGTCAATGTGTTTGTGCTTGTTGCTGAATGATTGGGAAAGTTTCTCCTTTGTGTTAGGAGAAGGAATTGAATTGAATTTAAAGAAAGACATGAAGGATAGAAAAACACTTAGAAAGGGGGGGTTTGAATAAGTGTAGTTTCAAAACTTGTAAGATAAAAACAACTTGCACAATTATTTTTATCCTGGTTCTTTGTTAACTAAACTACTCCAGTCCACCCTTACAGGTGATTTACCTCAACTGAGGATTTAATCCACTAATCACACAAGATTACAATGGTTTTCCACTTAGACACTGCTAAGTCTTCTAGAGTCTTCTGATCACAACTTGATCACTCTAGGAACAACCTGCTTAGATACCCTCTAAGACTTTTCTAGAGTCTTCTGATCTAACTGATCACTCTAGTCCTTTACAATTTAATGTAAACAAATTCTAAGAGTATTACAATGCTTCTTAAGAGCGATAATCACAACTGTGATATTTCTCTTACAGTTTAAAGCTTAATCTCACTATAGTATTACAATAGCAATAAGTGAGGTTGAAGATGAAGTTTGAGAGCTTTTGAATTTGACAGCGTTTTCGTAAATATGCGCAAAGGTTCTTTCTGCTTCTCATCAGAACTTCATTTTATAGGCGTATGAGAAGATGACCGTTGGGAGCATTTAATGCTTTGCGTATTCCGTACAGCATTGCATTTAATGTTTCACTCTTTTGTCAACTACCTCGAGCCTTGCTTTTGTTGCGACTACTGACGTTGCCGTTAATAGCTTCTAACGTTCCTTTTGTCAGTCAGCGAAGCCTGCCATCTTGTACTTGATTCTGATTGATCTTTTGTAGATACGACGTTTGAATATCATCAGAGTACAAACAACTTGGTGCATAAGCATCTTCTGATCTTCTGATCTTGAAGTGCTTCTGAGCGTGATACCATGACTTTAGTGCTTCTGCTTCTGAACTCCAGTCCTTCTGATGCTTCCATAGACCATGTTCTGATTCTGCTTGACCATCTTCTGATGTCTTGCCAGATCATGTTCTGATGTTGCATGTTGAACCTTCAGAGTCAAAGCTTCTAAGCGCTGATTTGTGCATACTCTTTATATATTTCCTGAAAAGGAAATTGCATAGGATTAGAGTACCACATTATCTTAAGCAAAATTCATATACATTGTTATCATCAAAACTAAGAATATTGATCAGAACAATTCTTGTTCTACCAATCTCCCACTTTTTGATGATGACAAAAACATATATAAATGATATGAATTTGCAATCAGAATATCAGACGGCAAAAGACAATTACACATTTATAGCAACAGCATATAAACATAATGTGTGAATGTGTCTCCCCCTGAGATTAACAATCTCCCCCTGAAATAAATACTGGAAGAAATTTTGCATAAAGAACTTCCCTGAGTATCTTCTATTTCAGTTGAGACGATCACACATGCTTAGATTTTCAGAATATTTACAGCTTCTGCTTCTTGCTTCCAGAGGACAGCTTCAGAGCTTGAATTTCTTCTAGAATCATTCCATGCTAGATTGTATCAGAACATTGTTGAATGTACCAGAGCATCATCAGAGCATCTTCTACATTCTGAAATGTTACGGAACAAACTATACGACAAAAGTCAGAGAATGAGTGAATCAGAGCATAACACACACACACATATATATATATATATATATATATATATATATATATATATATATATATATATATATATATATCAGAGCATAAAATATGTATCAGAACATACAGAATGCATCAGATCATATATATAGTAAAGCTTAAACAAATATATCAGAGCATATAAGGACAGGAGAAAAAGTTAGTGTATATTCCATCATTAGAATATCATAACATCCTTCCTTCTTGCTTCTAATTCTGAAGCTTCATAGCACTCAGCCTGCTTCAGTTCCATGAGCTTATTCCTTTTATAGAATTGCGTTTCCCATGGTTTTGCTTCTAAGTTTTTCTTCAATCCTGCAAAAACACTTTAAAACAACACAGAACTTACAAGTTCTTGTTAGAAATGTGGGGACTTTCACCCAGCAACTGATAAGTTAAATCAGATCATTTATCACATTTTCTCCCCCTTTTTGTCATAACATCAAAAAGCATAAAAAGATTCAGATGTAGAAAACGACAAAAGGAAAGAAACAGAATAACTTTTCATTAGATTAAACAATCAGAATTACAAAAGAGGTATGCAGATAGACATGTGCAACAAACAAAGAAAAACTACAAAGACTCAAATACTATAACTCTAGCTTAGACATAATCTTAGCTAACATATCATGAATCCCAGCGTTGTTCTCAGTTTGCCTAGCCATGAAAGCTTGAAACTCTGCATGCCTGTCCAGACGAGAAGCTCTACTGGAGGAGAATACATGAATACAAGGAGGAACTGAAGACATCTCACAGGAAGAGAGCTAATGTCTCAAATGGGGCTTTCCCTTAACATAGAAGTCAAGTACATGAGACTTAACTTCATCCAATATCTCAAGAAAGTCTTCTTCCTTTGGATAAATGTTGATAACAGTATCAAAGAAGAGATCTGACTTGAGACTTCTTGGAATCTTGAGTCTCTTGTGAGATCCGTCTTGAAATCAATGTCGGCGACCCCCGAGATTTGTTTCTTATCCTGGAACCAATCAACCCTTCCAACCGTTCTATTCACATAGATCGACCACCCTTGAGCCTTAGTCTTCGCCTTTGGTTTGAAACCACATGCATCCAAGTCATCAACATCCATCGGAGACTCACACAGAACTTCCATTTCTGATGGAGGAATGGAGCAAGTTTTCAGTGGAGAATCTTCTTGTTTGTTGAATGCTTGTTGAGAGGAACTTGAAGAAGGATTCATGGTGAATGCTAGGTTGATGATGAATAAACTAGGGTTTATGCAAAAAATGCAGAAAATGAGAGAGAGAGAGAGAGAGAGAGAGAGAGAGAGAGAGAGAATGACACAAAATGCAAAGAGTGAGAGAAATAAAAGAGGGAGGTGAAACATTTGAAGAAATATAAAACGAAAAAGAAATAAAACGAAATGATGAATGGCATTTAATATTACGTGACATGAGGAGAGAGATTTATGACAAAAGACGTGATTAGCACAGTTACCTAGGGCGGCGTCACCTCAACTGCACGCATGCTTGTCCAAAAATAGTGAACACGTGTTTACCATCTGGAAAGCCACTTGACAGCAGTTTTACTTTTAAAGCAGTTCTGAATCAACTTAGACAATGAAACGTTAGTAATAACTGAATCACTACTTCTAATTGATTAAAATCAGAACTTCTAATAGTCCAATCATATTTCAGAAATTAACCATACATAAGATCTTCTCATCTTCTCATTCTGGGCATAAATCCATACTGATATTCTTCAGAATGAATTTAAATCTATCTTCAGCCAGGGGTTTTGTAAAGATGTCAGCCCATTGATGGTCTGTATCCACAAAGTTTAAAGATAGAACACCCTTCTGAACATAGTCCCTTATGAAATGATGTTTAATCTCAATATGTTTAGCTTTTGAATATAGAATAGGATTTTTAAATAAACATATAGCAGAAGTATTATCACAAAAGATAGGAATGTTACTCTCCTATATCTGATAATCTTCTAGCTGACTCTTCATCCAGAGCATTTGTGTGCTACAACCAGCAGCAGTAACATATTCTGCTTCTGTTGTTGAGAGAGAAATGGTTGCTTGCTTCTTGCTGTACCAGGAGATCAGATGACTTCCAAGAAATTGACAACTTCTAGAAGTACTCTTTCTTTCAATTCTATCTCCAGCATAGTCAGCATCACAGAATCCTACTAAGTTGTATTCTTTAGATTTTCTGTAGACTAAACCAACATTAGTAGTACCTTTCAGATACCTCAGAATTCTCTTAACAACAGTTAAGTGAGATTCTCTAGGATCTGATTGAAATCTAGCACACAAACAAACACTGAACAGTATGTCAGGTCTAGAAGCAGTCAAATATAGAAGAGATCCAATCATACCTCTGTATAACTTCTGATCTACCTTTTTACTTACCTCATCCGTACCTAGGATGCACGTTGGATGCATAAGAGTTTTGGCTTCTTTGCAGTCAGAAAGATTAAACTTCTTTAGAAGTTCTTTCACATACTTGGTTTGTTGAACATATGTTCCTTCTGATGTTTGATAGATTTGTATCCCAAGGAAATACTTGAGTTCTCCCATCATGCTCATCTCTAACTCAGCCTACATAGACTCAGCAAACTCCTTTCCAAGTGTAGCATTACATGTTCCAAAGATAATATCATCTACATATATTTGACATATTAAAATATCCTTTTTAAAGGTTTTACAGAAGAGAGTAGTGTCCACTTTTCCTCTAGTGAAACCATTTTCCAGAAGGAAAGAACTTAAACGTTCATAACAAGCTCTAGGAGCTTGTTTCAATCCGTATAATGATTTCTTTAATTTAAAAACATGATTTGGAGACATGGAGTCTTCAAAACCAGGAGGTTGGTGGACATAGACTTCTTCATCTATATAACCATTTAAGAAGGCACTCTTAACATCCATCTGATACAGAGTGATATTATGTTGAGTGGCAAAAGAAATTAATAGACGAATAGATTCTAACCTGGCCACTGGTGCAAAGGTTTCTGTATAGTCAACCCCTTCTTGCTGACTATATCCCTGAGCGACCAGTCTGGCTTTGTTTCTTACCACTTCTCCTTTCTCACTCAGCTTGTTTCTGAAGACCCATTTTGTACCAATGATATTGAATCCTTTTAGTCTAGGAACAAGATCCCATACATCATTCCTTGTAAACTGATTAAGTTCTTCTTGCATAGCAATTATCCAGTCTGGATCTTCTAGAGCTTGATCAACAGAAGTTGGCTCGATTAAAGATACAAGACTTAAATGACATTCTGCGTTGTTCTTAAAGAATGCTCTTATTCTGATAGGATCATCCTTCTTTCCAAGAATGACATCTTCTGAATGAGCAGAAGTGAGTCTGGAAGATATTCTGACAGTTGGTTCTTCAGAAATGCTTAGGTTCTCCAAAGAAGCTGCAACTTGATCTTCAGATTCTTTGCTTCTGAGAAGCTCTGCTTCTGATGCTTTGCTTCTTGGTTCTACTACTTCTGATATATCAATATCAAAATCTGCAAAATTCTCAAACTGCTTTGGCTTTTCAAGACCAAGCTTATCATCAAACCTGATATTGATTGATTCTTCTACAACCAATGTTTCAGTATTGTATACTCTGTAGCCTTTAGATCGTTCAGAATATCCAAGAAGGAAACACTTTTGTGCCTTAGAATCAAACTTACCAAGATGATCTTTAGTATTCAGAATAAAGCATACACATCCAAAAGGATGGAAATATGAAATGTTGGGCTTTCTGTTCTTCCACAATTCATAAGGAGTCTTATTTAGAATAGGTCTTATAGAGATTCTATTCTGAATATAACATGCAGTGTTTATTGCTTCTGCCCAGAAATGCTTAGCCATATTGGTTTCATTGATCATGGTTCTGGCCATTTCATGTAGAGTCCTATTCTTTCGCTCTACAACTCCATTTTGCTGTGGAGTTCTAGGGCAAGAGAAATCATGGGCAATACCATTTTCTTTGAAGAACTCCTCAAAGAATCTGTTCTCAAATTCGCCACCATGATCACTTCTAACCTTTATGATTTTGCACTCTTTCTCAGATTGAATCTGAGTGCAGAATTCAAAGAACACTGAATGAGACTCATCCTTGTGTTTCAAGAACTTTACCCATGTCCAGCGGCTATAATCATCTACGATGACTAATCCATATTTCTTCCCTCTGACAGATGCTGTTTTGACTGGGCCAAACAGATCAATGTGCAGAAGTTCTAACGGCCTTGAGGTAGAAACAACATTCTTAGACTTGAATGCAGGTTTGGAGAACTTGCCCTTCTGACATGCTTCACAAAGAGCATCTGATTGATATTTCAGATTTGGGAGTCCTCTGACAAGATTTAGTTTGTTAATCTGAGAAATCTTTCTCAAACTAGCATGTCCTAATCTTCTATGCCAGACCCACTGCTCTTCAGAAACAGACATAAGACAAGTTACCTTCTGACTAATAAGATCTTGAAGATCTGTCTTATAAATGTTGTTCTTCCTCTTGCCTGTAAATAGGATTGAGCCATCCTTCTGACTTACAGCCTTGCAAGACTTTTGATTGAAGATTATATCATAACCATTGTCACTTAATTGACTTATGGACAATAAGTTATGTGTTAATCCTTCTACAAGAAGTACATTAGTTATGGAAGGAGAGTTACCAGACTTTATAGTTCCAGAGCCAATTATCTTGCCCTTCTGATCTCCTCCAAACTTGACTTCTCCACCAGATTTAAGCACCAGGTCTTGGAACATAGACCTTCTTCCTGTCATGTGTCGCGAGCATCCAGAGTCCAGGTACCATGACATGTTGTGCTTTGTCTTCTTTGCAGCCAAGGATATCTGCAATAGGAATAATATTTTCCTTAGGTACCCACATTTTCTTGGGTCCTTTCTTGTTAGTTTTCCTCAAGTTCTGAATGAACTTGGGTTTAGCATTATAAACAATAGGAGGAACAACATGATAATTCTTATTTTGAGTTTCATGATATTTCTTAGGTTGTGTCACATGCTTCTTGGTGTGTGTTATGTGAAAGCTTTGAGCATGTGATGTGTGCCTAATATCATGTGAGTGGCCATACTTGAACTGATCATACAATGGCTTGTATGTGATTTTCATATCATCTACAGGTTCAAGTTTGTATGGGGTTTCACCCTCAAAACCAATGCCAACTCTTTTGTTTCCAGACACAGCATATATCATAGAAGCTAGCTGACTTCTGCCAATACTTCTAGATAAGAACTTCCTGAAGCTTAAATCATATTCTTTCAGAATATGGTTCAGACTAGGAGTGGACTTTTCTGAATCAGAAGAAGATCCAATGTTGTTGGATAATTTTAAAACTTTTTCTTTTAATTCAGAATTTTCCAACTCAAGCTTCTTAGTTTCAAATTCAAATTGCTTTTTCAGCTTTTTGTATTTGATACTAAGATGAGCTTTTAGTTCAAGAAGCTCTGTTAGACCGGAAACTAACTCATCTCTAGTTAGTTCAGAAAATACCTCTTCAAAATCTGATTCTGATGTAGATTCTGATCCATCATTGACAGTGGCCATCAGTGCAACGTTTGCCTGCTCATCTTCAGAGTCTGATTCATCTTCTGACTCATCCCATGTTGCCATAAGACCGTTCTTCTTATGAAACTTCTTCTTGGGATTTTCCTTCTGAAGTTTTGGGCACTCACTCTTGTAGTGTCCAGGCTCATTGCATTCATAGCACATGACCTTCTTGTCAAATCTTCTGCCTCTAGAAGATTCTCCTCTTTCAGACTTTTTTGAGCTTCTGAAGCTTTTGAACTTCCTCTGCTTGCTTTTCCAGAGTTGGTTAACTCTTCTGGAAATCATGGACAGTTCATCTTCTTCTTCTTCTGATTCTGATTCTTCAGAATCTACTTCTTCAGCCTGAAAAGCGTTAGTGCATTTTTTATAATTAGATTTTAATGCAACAGACTTACCTCTCTTCTGAGGTTCATTTGCGTCAAGTTCAATTTCATGACTCCTCAGGGCACTGATCAGCTCTTCCAAAGAGACTTCATTCAGATTCTTTGCTATCTTGAATGCAGTTACCATTGGGCCCCATCTTCTGGGCAAGCTTCTGATGATCTTCTTCACATGATCAGCCTTGGTGTAGCCTTTGTCCAGAACTCTTAATCCAGCATTTAGAGTTTGAAATCTTGAAAACATCTTTTCAATGTCTTCATCATCCTCCATCTTGAAGGCTTCATACTTCTGGATTAGCGCAAGAGCTTTGGTCTCCTTGACTTGAGCATTTCCTTCATGAGTCATTTTCAAGGACTCATATATGTCATGGGCCGTTTCCCTGTTGGATATCTTCTCATACTCAGCATGAGAGATAGCGTTCAGCAATACAGTCCTACACCTGTGATGATTTTTGAAATCTTTCTTTTGCTCATCAGACATTTCTTTTCTTGTGAGCCTTACACCACTAGCTTTGACTGGATGTATGTAACCATCCAACAAAAGATCCCATAATTCAACATATAGACCAAGAAA
The DNA here is from genome assembly GCF_029867415.1 of Vicia villosa. Classification (NCBI taxonomy): domain Eukaryota; kingdom Viridiplantae; phylum Streptophyta; class Magnoliopsida; order Fabales; family Fabaceae; genus Vicia; species Vicia villosa. Next base: position 149,921 of record NW_026705298.1, on the reverse strand, counting down.
GTAACTTTCAAGTTTATCCTTCCAATATTCAAAGTTTTCACCATCAAATACTGGTGGTCTAGTGTAACCATTGTTACCATTGTTTTTCTCAGAGCCAGATGTAGATGTGTTTGTGTTTGTTGGATCAGCCATCTTGACTTAAGCATTTTTCTCTTCCTAAATCTTTTCTAAACACGGTTAAGTGCTTGCACCTTAGAACCGGCGCTCTGATGCCAATTGAAGGATAGAAAAACACTTAGAAAGGGGGGGTTTAAATAAGTTTAGTTTCAAAACTTGTAAGATAAAAACAACTTGCACAATTATTTTTATCCTGGTTCGTTGTTAACTAAACTACTCCAGTCCACCCTTACAGGTGATTTACCTCAACTGAGGATTTAATCTACTAATCACACAAGATTACAATGGTTTTCCACTTAGACACTGCTAAGTCTTCTAGAGTCTTCTAATCACAACTTGATCACTCTAGGAACAACCTGCTTAGATACCCTCTAAGACTTTTCTAGAGTCTTCTGATCTAACTGATCACTCTAGTCCTTTACAACTTAATGTAAACAAATTCTAAGAGTATTACAATGCTTCTTAAGAGCGATAATCACAACTGTGATATTTCTCTTACAGTTTAAAGCTTAATCTCACTATAGTATTACAACAGCAATAAGTGAGGTTGAAGATGAAGTTTGAGAGCTTTTGAATTTGACAGCGTTTTTGTAAATATGCGCAAAGGTTCTTTCTGCTTCTCATCAGAACTTCATTTTATAGGCGTATGAGAAGATGACCGTTGGGAGCATTTAATGCTTTGCGTATTCCGTACAGCATTGCATTTAATGTTTCACTCTTTTGTCAACTACCTCGAGCCTTGCTTTTGCTGCGACTACTGACGTTGCCGTTAATAGCTTCTAACGTTCCTTTTGTCAGTCAGCGAAGCCTACCATCTTGTACTTGATTCTGATTGATCTTTTGTAGATACGACGTTTGAATATCATCAGAGTACAAACAACTTGGTGCATAAGCATCTTCTGATCTTCTGATCTTGAAGTGCTTCTGAGCGTGATACCATGACTTCAGTGCTTCTGCTTCTGAACTCCAGTCCTTCTGATGCTTCCATAGACCATGTTCTGATTCTGCTTGACCATCTTCTGATGTCTTGCCAGATCATGTTCTGATGTTGCATGATGAACCTTCAGAGTCAAAGCTTCTGAGCGCTGATTTGTGCATACTCTTTATATATTTCTTGAAAAGGAAATTGCATAGGATTAGAGTACCACATTATCTTAAGCAAAATTCATATACATTGTTATCATCAAAACTAAGAATATTGATCAGAACAATTCTTGTTCCAACAAGACAGACAGACAGACTGGCTATTTTTGGTATTTTATTAGCTCGCTGAGATTCCTTGTGAACCTCATGCCTACATATCCCTAATGGAAGTCGGAGCTTAATGTAGTTCGGAGAACTAATTAGTGAAATTAACTATTTTTGGGTGCCTTTCTTGAAGCTCAAGGTTGAAGCTTGAATTAAATCTCTGTTTACAGTAAAGAGACATGAAATCATCTTTATAGAGAGGTATTTCTACTATTCCACCACAAACATTTTTAAAGAGTGACAGAATGACTGAATTCATTTCATTAAGAGAGGGAGCCTACTTGGTTGATCAGGTATGACAGCCAACATGCCTCTTAAATGAAAGAAGGATTCTCATCCAAATTAGGGAAAGTGTACAAGTCTGGGTTTGTTTTCCCCAGAGCATGCCTTTCAAAGTCCTAAATGGGAGAATGTTTGAAATTGGAATTGGAATTGAAATTGAAATTGAAATTGAAATGTTTGTTTGATTGAATGTGGTGAGATAGGAGAAAGATCTCTCTATAGAGATAAGTTATGTCTATATACTGTATAAAAGATTTGATTTTTAGTTGGCTTGTATGAGGCCCAAGCTTGAGGCTTTTGATTGATTTATTATTTTATTGACTCTGGGAGATAACTCTACTGGAGATTGACTTAAATTTAGAAGTTTTGGTGTTCTGTACAAAGCCCAGAATTGAGGCTGACTCTTGACTGGGGAAGTTATTATTTCATGCCTTGTATGAGGCCCAAGGTTGTGGCGGACTCTTTATTAAGAAATATGTCTTTTATTGATTGAGATTGGAGGCTGACCCTTTCTAGGGGTTTCACTTAGCTGGGAAGTTATCTTTTGAAAGAATGAATTTTTGGAGGCTAACCCTTTCCAGGGGTTTTGGATTTACAGGAGTAATTTTGGAGGCTAACCCTTTCCATGGATTTTACTCAGCTGGAGAGTTTATCTTTTGGAAAAAATGAATGGTGGCTGACCCTTTCCAGGGGTTTTGTGAATGATGGCAGGAAGATTATATAATTGAGACTTCTTGTTTAAAGCCCAAGATTAAGGCTGACTCTGATTGAGGATAAACAACTATGGATCCTAGACTCTGCTAAGGAAGATTAATGAAGATAAGGGTGACAGAGACTGTCCATGTCTCTCATTCCAAAAGGTGTGCTCAATGTGAGATTGAGGTAATCTTAGCTTGTTTAAAAGTATGGTTTAAGGAATAGAAGAAACTCACAAGGGTAGGCTAAAAGGTAACGGAAGACCTGTTCCTATGTTTATAATAAACCTGATGGGTCCTTGTATACAAGCTCAAGAGTAAGCTGGAAATGCTTTTAAGAAGCTTGTGGGTCCTTGTACAAAGCCCAAGAGGAGGCTAATTGAGGGTCATCGAGGGTCCTTGTTATAGCACAAGAGGAAGCTATGTGGTTTTGAACTTATTTTGGCTTTAAGAAAATGGGTAAGAGGTTTCATCGGGAATAATTCCTCTTGGGTGGATGTGTCCTAGTTTTGGGTTCTAAGGCTTTTTCAAGATGTTTCACCGGGAATAATTTATCTTGAGGGTTTGAACTAAAGATCTTTAATTAAGAAAGAGCTTTCACCGGGAAGACATTCTCAATCCTAGGCCATAGTCCTATAATATATATATATATATATATATATATATATATATATATATAGTTTAACTGTCCTAAGGTTCACACTCAGACATAATTCTAAACAATATATAAACAGTTTATATTTGACAGTAATTTAAATAAAGACTGTAAATTGAAAGCTATAAAGCCTAACCTGGATGGAGTGGAGGCCTTTGAAGAAGTATATACAAAGCCTTACCAGTAGTTGATTGATAACAGTTGAATATTTATGATAGATAGTTAAAGGGTTTTGAAAACAGAAGAAGTGAAGATGGACATAGGTCACATAGGTATCTGAAGAGTTTCACCGAGAATAATGCCCTTCAAATACCAGAAGAAAGTTTTGAAAACAGAAAGAAGATCTTGTAAATACAGTTTTTGAAAACAAACTAATAAAAGAAAAAGGTGTTTCACTATTTATGAGAAACAGTTGAAAAGATGCAAGGTTCTGTTGTTTGAAAACCTCGATCGTCTGTTTACTTTGAAGTTTGAAAACAATTTTAAATTATTGACACAAGACGACTTAAACAAGGTAAAGATAAGATCTATACCTAATTAATACCTAAATGATTAGGATTTTATCACTAAAGTATTTATGAGAGATTAGGTTTTGAAAATTCAAGGAAAACATGTATTAAAATATATTTTAAAACACTTAAAACAACACCCTTTTTAACCTAATAAAAATATATAAAATAAATAATATTTTTTTTGTGTGTTTTTGTTTAATCATAAAATATATATATTAATTGACAAGTGTGTGAAAAATGAAGTTAAAATGAATTAGTTTGATAGGTTAAATAAATGGTTGAATTTGTGAAGAAATTGAAGAAGAAAAGTGGTAAAAAATTGGCTTTTGGCCCTAGCAAGGTTCGAACACACGCCCTTATGATCACATCATAAAACTTGACCAAATGAGCTGCGCGCTCAGCTTGTCATTCATACACACGCATTTAATTATATTTTAAAACATCCCAGGAGATTCAAATTTCACGCGCACCATGGTCGTCTTCTTCCTTGAGCTCGAAACAATTTGAATTTCTAACTCTCTGGTTTCTCAACCAAACGTGATGGTGTAAAACATGGATTTTGTTCCAAATTTCCTCTCGAATCCAGATATGTAACTAACACAGATTTATATTAACTACATCTAATGAATTAACTGAAAAACGTGAAGAACCCTAAAATTTGAAAATCAAATTAAATGACTATATTGAAAGATAAATAGATGATGATAGAGGGTTTTTAATCCTCTGATGATGCTGAGTGAAATGGTATCGAGATTTATCACAAAGAGTGCTTAAATTAAAGAGGTGGAGTTCAAAAACTTACCTCTGAAACTGAAGGTCGTATGAATGATGGAGAGCTTCTGGGCTTGTGTGAGTGATCCTAAAAGCTTCCTTGGGACTCAGTGATACTAACTGAATACTTATTGCACCTTGAGTGTTCCAGAATTGCTCTACTCGACACCTTCTACTTGAGCTTCAAGTGAACATGGAGGTTGGTGATTATGTGGTTACAGCACACTGCAGGCATCTGAATAGCTTCACTACAGCTCTAGGAACATGTGGATGTGCTTAGATTTGCTTGACACCTTTTGAACTGCTCTATGGACCTCCAACTGCACGAGCTTCAAAATGAAAGCAACAATGGTGTTCTCCTACTTACAGAAGTGATCCAGAGGTTTGGATCAACTCCTATGAACCTCCTTAAGATGTTAGAACCTTACTTTCCAAAGAAGAGCTCTGGTTTGAAGAAATCGATTCTTCTTGCCAAAGAACTTTGAAAAACCATAAGCATGAGAGAGAGAAGGAGAAAGCAAGGAATTGAGTTGCTTTGGTGTGTTTAATTACTAAGGTATGCTCTTCTAATTATAGGCAAATGATGCAGAGCAATTGGACATAGTGAGCTTGCTTAGTGAAGTAAGTTTGGTTTCTTGGCCATGAAGGAATTCAAAGAATCTCCAAGATACAATGATGGTGTTTTCGAGCTAGCTCCCCGTCCATTGATCTCTTCTGATCATAGGGGACAATTCTGATGCAGAATGGCTTCTAATTGGCTTAGGGAAAGATTCCTTGATGATTCACCAATTGGCCATAAATTCTCAAAATCCAATCATTACATAATCACATGTTTTGGTTTTGGAATATTCTCTTCAAATATTTGCGTAGTGATGCAAACAATCCTCTCTTATCCTTGCAATGTTTATGAGGTTTAGAGGTACCAATTAGTGTAAGCATTTGCATAAAATTGCAAATTTCAAACTTATGCATGACCTGTAATTTCACTTCAAATGCCTAACTTTGATCAATCATATCTCTTAGCTCAAAATGAATTTGGAGGAGGTTGAGCACAATTTGGAAATCCCTAAACATCTACTTCAATTCATTAGTTTGGGGTTTCTTCAGAATCATTTGAGAAAATTGTGAAAAATGAGCCCAAAGTTGGAAGAAAACTAGGTTAAAAACACTTAAATGATTGATTTGTTGAAAAAAGTTTCATTTTAAGAAGTTGTTTTATTTTGCAAGATCTACAACTTTCATGTTGAAAGTTTTTTGAGTTGTGTAGGTGAAATTTTAAGTTCCCATAATGCCCTCAAAAACCCTAATTCCCGACTTTTTGATCCCTGATGAATTTTCTTGATTTTCTTTGGTAAAATGACTTCAATGATCATATGTTGATGATATTGATCCCTAAGAGTCATATTTTGACCAATAATCTCAAAAGTCAAAGGTGATCTTGTATAGTTGACTTTTTTCAGATGAAGTGAAATTTTGGACTTTTGTGTGGAATCAAGATCTCCTCCTCAAATGAGTGATGTGAATGGATTATATTGAGGTAATAGAAGTTCTTGAGCCATGTTTTGAATTTTGGATCCATGTCCTGATTAAAAGTCAACTGTCCAAGTGAATTAGGTTAGAAACCCTAATTGTCGACCAGATGAAGTTGATGACTGTAGATCTTGATTTGAAGTGTAATGCCCAATGGAGAATGTCATATGAACCAATTGAAGATATTTGAACTAATTGATAAATGCCCTGGAGCTTTTTAGGGTTTCCCAAAGGTGATCAGTGATTACAGTCCTTGACGGGCTCAAAACCCTAGATTGGTGAACTAAACAAACTTGAGTCCAGATGATTGGGTGTCTAACCAATCACAAGTGAATAGAATGAAGCTTTTTGAGTCCTATGATCGTATTATAGATTAACTCTTTTATTGAATGATCCTTTTCCTGAGCTCTTTTGTTCCTGAATATCCTCGATTAAGCACCAGATGAACAAGTGACTGTTTTGAGTATCTATTTTGATTCTGATGAAAAGTCTGGAGATGTGACATCTCAGGGGGGTCAAAATTAGGGTATGACACTTTGGTGGGAACATGGATAAGCTAATTCACATATGTCCATAACTGAAAATCCCGCATAGGAACCTTCGCTGAAGCATGACTGCCATTATGCTCATGGGCACTAACGATAGCATTAAAATCACCAAAAAAACGACTAAGGAAGCGACTTCAATGCTAACAAATTACCGATATCTTCCCACAACACTTTTGTCGCACGCTCGCGAAAATGAGACAGAGTCGCCACCAATATATTTATCCCAAACAGGGAAAGGAATATCAGAAAACCTAAGATGAATAAGAACGAGGTCTTTCGACCAGAGATAGGGTACGGGAGTCGGTTACGCGAGGGGAAGGTGCTAGCACCCCTCACGCCCATCGTACTCGATGGTATCCACCTATGTTTGTTGCTATCTAAAGGGTGTGTGCTATAAATCTAAGGCTTAATGCTAAGGGAATGCATGCAAATGAAAGAAAAGAAACACGGGGAAAATAAGGGTTATAAATAGTTGTGCTCGCTTAGGCCCCGCGACCCAATGCCTACGTATCCTTTTCAGGAATCAGAGCGCCGTAGTTCGGCTCTTTAGTTTTTGTTTGTTTTTGTGTTTTTTAGTGGACGAAGTTACATTCGCACTCCGCTGCTCGACCTTTGGAGTCTTAAGCTGGGAATGGAGCGGAAATAACGTGTCCGATTAAAGAATGCCTCAGAGGCGAGATAGAGAAAAGAGTTTGAGCGTTCAAGTGGCACCCTAAAGCAAGGGAGACTCGAATTGCTCTTTGGTTTGTGTTTTTTAGAAATTGGGAACTTACGCTCGAATGGTTCCCTAAAGCAAGGGAGATCCAAGCACTCGAATGATTCCCTAAAGCAAGGGAGATTCAAGCTTCCATTCCCTTTTTAATGATTTTCACTTTTTTATTAATGTTTTTTAAGTGTTTTCTTTGTATTTTTTATGAGATTTAATTCAAGTATTTGTTAGATGTTTTAAGGTTGAAAAGGAAAAGAAACTAGCCTAAGCATGAAGGGAATTTCTACCTAATGTTATCATGGTTTCTACCTAAGGTTAGGAATAAAAGAAACATGAAAATAAAGTCGCAATTAGAAACGAAAGTGAAGAATGATACAATGGTACAAAGTTACATACAAGCATGAAGTAACAAGTCAAAATATAGTAAAATGAAGTAAAATACTATTATTTTTTTATATTGATTTTTATGGGAGAAATTGAATTACGAGTCAAATAAAAAGACTAAAAACAAAATAGCCTAAAACTACTATTTTTAGTGATTATTTTTTATATGTGTCAAAAATTATATTACAAGTCTAAAAATGATAGTAGAAAAATTAGCAATTAATCCACTAAAAGAAAATGGTAAAAACTAATATTTTTATGCACATTTTTAATGTCAAAAGAGTTTGATTAAATGGTCTAAAATGATAGGAAAAGGAAGTCATTTTTATTACTAAGAAAGTGACAAAAAATCTAATTAAAATCTAAATTAAAATGTAAACAGGGGGTGCCAAATTGAATTTGATGGTGTAGAAAGCAATGGGCGCAGGCCCGTGGTGTTGGCCCGGAGGTTGTTTTTATTACAGCATTTTTGTTCAGATGGTGCATTGGGCCATGGTAGGGTGAACAAGCAAATTCGGACCTAAATGTTATGATCCAAAACAACATTCATACTTTATTATTATTTCAGAAATACCCATTCAAATTAATAAATAATAATAATTAATTAATTAAAAAACAAATGAAAAGAAAAGGGATTTAGGGTTTGCAATGTGACTATTCAAATTCAGAACTCACCTCTCCTTTGCGAACAGAGAAACGGCGCCGATAGTTCCTCCTCATCTCTGGCCGGCCGTTCAATTCGTCTCCGGCGAACAACAAAGCTTGCTCCCTCTGGCTTTCTCCGTTCATCCCTCATTATCTTCTCCGAGCTTCCGATTCATATTCTTGCATCGGAGGCGTGTGATTCTCGTGCCTGAAAGTGATGCGAATATCTGAAGGTGAAGGAGATTGTGTAGAGAAGATGAAGATTTGGAGATGGCGTTGGTTGTGAAGATGATGGTGAATCGATCGAGGGAGATGAAGGCTGAGTAGTTGTTGAAGATGAATGATGGAGGTAGTTTGAAGAATTGATCTTAAGCAAACTTCTTACAGGTGAAATCTTAGTTCTTCGCTTCTCTTTGTTTTTGCTCTTTATTCACGATTCTTCTTCTTCTTTGCTAAGCTTCTGTTTTGGTTGTTGTTGTGATGTGAAATTGAACGCCATGGTTCTTGAACACGAAGATGATACGAAAGTTTATTGCTTGCAGAGTTCGTGATTGAAGCTTGAAGACTCGATGATTGTTGTTGAAGGTTGCTGATGATTGAAGGAGGGAAGAAGGCTTGAATTGTGTGTTGAAGGTGATTGAAGAAGGTGAAGGTTGATTGAAGATGAAATGGTGAAGAAGGTTAGAGAAAGAGATGAAGAATGAAGATAGAGTGAGGATGATGAAGAGTGGATGATGGTGGTGGAAGTGGAGGATTGAGTAGAGAACGAATGGTGAGAAATGGGGTGAATGAACAAAAAATGGTGGAGAAGAGTGATGAAATGGTGGAGGTTCTGATTTTATAGCAGTTGATTTTGCAGGTTAGTTTTTCTACTCTGGTTTTCTGTTTGGATTCAGTTCTCTTCTGTTACCAAGTTTGTTGAGATCTCCTATATGGTTAAGAGAGTTAGTTATAAATTGGAAATTAGATGGTAGTTAGAAAAGTTAGTTACAAGGGCTTTGACAGTTATGAATTGGTTAGGTTGTTAGGATGAGTGGTTGAATTCTGTTATCTTTTGTAACTGACTTAGAAGGTTGGTTATAGCTCTGTTTGACAGTTAACTGGTTGAGAAATTCAGTTAGAGTTGAAATGACTATAGGTTTTGTTATAAGGTTAGTTATGAATTCAGTTAGACAGTTAGGGGTTAAAAGGTGGTTATGAAGTTAGTTGGAGGTTGTGTTCAGTGCTGAAAGTTTGTTAAGTTTTGGATTGCTGGTAGTTATGAGAGCAACTGAATTAATTGAATTGGTTAGGGGTAAAGTGGCCGTTAGGACAGTTAGAGGGATAGGTTTGTGGGATTTTGTAATGGCAGTTAGTTTCATGTTTGAACTGATGCAGAACTGGTTGGATTTTTTTATGTATGGTATTTTTTTGGTTGAATTGTTTTGCTTGCCCAGGGTTGAATGCCCTTGCTACTACCTTGTTCTGATTTTTTCTCTTTGTATCTACTGTGTGCAGGCTGTAGTCATAGAATCAGCACTTTGAATGTTCACATTTTCCTTAAATAGAGCTTCTACCAAAGTTGATGGTTGTTCAAACATAACTTGATTATCATTAGAATGACTTGGTGTTGGATCACATGAAGAATCAAGACCCTCGCATGAAGAGTCTAGATCATTTAACATTTCAGCAAGTGAAAAGTCCATGTTAAGAGCATCAAAGTTGGGGAAACCAATATCATATAAGTGAGCTTCGTTGTTTGCAGGGTAGCTCCATGTGGAGATGTAATTGCAACAAATGACTCTCCATACTTTGCCCCACTAAGTGATGTTGGAGTGCCAACACTAGTCTTGCGCTGCTGCTTTTTTTTTTTCTTTTTATAGCTGTTAGAAGTTGTAATGTCTCTTGTAATAAGTTAGAACCATCTATTTGTAATCTTGGAATTTTGATGTGTAAGACTTTAAATGAAGCTTGTAAGGAGTAATGAAATAGACACTTTCTCTTCTTTTCTCCTTTTAATGTGTATTAGTTGAACTTAACACTCCAATGATTTTCAAATCCATAACATCAATGAACAAAATTATCTTAAGATGGACTTAAGTCTAAACGTGATTGCTTGAAACAGTGCCATATTTCTCATCTAACTTTTGCAAATAACCAAAGTAATTGGCTTAAATATGAACGACTCTTGAATTGATGAAATAAAACCCGATGAATCCACCTCCTTCTCTTGTGTAAGAACTGAAGCCAATGATCTGCAATCCACGTAATCAAATGACCCAATATCTCAAATAGTAAACCAAACTTGAACCCAGTTTTAAGAGACGATGAGGACCAACTCATTTAAGCCTCTGATGATGATAGAAACCTTATTCTACTCCATGATCCTTGATCCCTTGCCTCAATGTTATTTCATGAATGACTGTTATGTTATGCACATGAGCTATTGAAGTGTATGCATATGAATGAGAATTATAAGCCAATGAATAAATTAAGATGGGCAAATTTTGGGGTGCAACAACTTTCCTCTAATACATATTGTTAGAAGCATAAACCGCTGCTAAAATCAAAACCTTCCCATCCAAATCAAAAGAAAAAGAAACAAATTGATCTGAAGAAGCCAGCAACATCGCATTAAAATCCAACTTACAGAAACACCAAAGAGAAGGCAGAGGAGAATTGTTCGTAGAAAACTACTTGACACCAAGTTAATGAAACCAATTAATAGGGATCTTATCAAAAGAAACCTTCGGCTTCGCAATAAAAGAAAATGAGATTTGTGAGATCGTAACAAACGCTTAAGAGCTAATCTTGATGGTGGATTAGCAATGCCCTTTATATTCCAAAATAGGCTCTTCATAAGGTAAGGTTCTTGAGGCCTGCTTGGGACCTAGTACCATACTTCTGATTCGAGTTCGAACTTCTAGTTTTCTTTTTAAGATTTGAAATTGCATTAGAGAATGCACCCATAATCCCTATATCAATAATTAAAATAACAGTCACTGTATAGTTATAATTATATGAGAAATGTTAGCTCAGACACTAACCCAAGTATTTTATATAGGCACACTCTCATAAATAACTAAAAAAAACCAAAAAGTTAATATAATTTTAAATAATATGATGAGTTTTTTTTTAGTTTTAGTTGGATGTTATGTGTGTTTCCAAATATAAAATATTTGAGACTATGTAACGGACTAAATATGTTTATTATTTAGCACAAACTCTATGAGCCAATGTGTAAGGATATAATAGATATTAGGTGGTGAGTCACTACTTTCTAGAAGGAATTAGGAAGATCCTTTTTAGTGAGTAGTTGGTTAGTTTGTTAGCATATGCCAATGATATAAGTGATTGGTGAATGTAATGATTAATAATGAAATGAATGAAAAAGATAGTTTTAGAGTTGTTAGCATTTTTTTGTATAGTTTCTCTTTATCTCATGCAATAGCAAAAGCATGTTCATAACAAGTTGTTACACAATATACCCATGTTCTTACACTGAATCCATTATTCAACAAACCTTGGAATCTCAATAGATTTGTCTCCAAATAATATCCAACTATGTGAACACACTTTCCTCCATTAATGATCACCTATCATCATTAAACCATCACCAACACCTCAAAAATTCTGCTTGTCTTGTTCGTTTTCACCTCCCTACACCAGATCCAACTTCTTATTCACATACACCATTTTTTCAATGACAAATGAAAAATACTCACTCAATTATGGATCATTATTACCATTCTCATTATACCTTATTATTGGAACCAATTGGTAATGGTAAGAACACAACATCAAATTGCAACACATAGAATAAGGGAAGAAAACAATGAGTATAGAGCAGTCACGAAAAAGTCAACCCATGCTTGAAGAAACGACACGAAAACTAAAGTGTGGTGAGGATTTGAAATATTGTGAAGCGCCTGCGAAAACTAGAGTGGCAAGAGAATCAGTTCACTTAGAACCTGAAATCAAGCAAAGAAGAGAGAAGGAAGTTAAGTGTAAGATGCACAACCAAACTCCACTTCCGAAGCCACCTGATTCATCTTTGTCGAATCACCTTTACTGAAACCTCTGGTCACCGTGTCTCTACCGGATGTCACCTTGCTACGACATGGACCACCACCCACGCCACTAAATATAACAGTTTGTAACCCAAATAGTTCAGAGCCAGAACCACCATTAATACCACATCGAGTCCTAACACCGTCAAAAGGTAATACGATGAATTTCACAAGGATCAGTAAACTCATTATTGCAAGAAAGTTTAATGAAATTGGATTCTCCTATGTTTCCCATAATGTGTTTAATAAAATAGCTCTGCAAGTCATTTCCTTATTTTATTTGAAAACTATTATTTTCCAAGACATGAAAACAATTTTTACTATCATTTCATGTTCTTCTATACACCTAGATTGTTTCATCATAAGTGGTACTTCATCCTGTTGTGTAAATTTGAAAAAGCTTGATTTGCAAAATTATTGAGCTAAGAATTGCTTGGCCTTCCTTGCTTGTTGGTTATACACATAATGACTTAGTTGAATATGTCTTGTGGTTTTTCATACCACGTAGAAATGGTTCATATCAAGTAAACTTCATCATGAAAGAGGGGTTGGATATCTTTGCAAACTCAAATTTTCTGGATCATAGTTGGCTTATTCACATGTTCTCTGGTGCAACTATGCTAAGTAGTTTGGATGTGAACATCCATTATGTTGTTGATGAGTTTTTTTTGGTTTCAATGGAGTAGCATCTAGAGAGTTGCATTTAGAGAGAATCTGTTCTCTGTAGTTCGTATCGAAGATCATTTAATTGCATGTAATGCAGCGCCATAACTACTTAGGTCCTACTATCCTCTAATAACTCCTACTAGGAAAAATAGCATTGCTAATGCACTTTCAAATTCATTTGAGAAGCTACCACCAAGGACTTAATATGCTGATCCTGCTAAACCTTTTACAAGGGTGCATTCTGTTCATGTCCACCCAGTAAAACATAATCCTGATTGAGAATATTGGTGGACAGGTTATGCTCCTTTTAGCCTTCTCATTTACATGTTATCCAGTAAAAGAGTTACAAATGATATCAAGAAGAAAGGGTTTGTTTGGATTGTTGGAGAATCAATGCAAGTTTTAGTCAAATTCACTAATCCATGTAGCTTTGATTTAAGAGTCGATAAAATTTTAATGATTTTACTGTGAGCATATGTCTTCTATTAAATTCTCCAAAAGTGATTACTATTACACCATAAATAAACGTATGGTAACTAACTTGTGAAACAAGTTAGTTTAGTTAGTTAGCAAGTAGTTAGGTAGTTGTGGTGTCGTTTTTTTTACCTCCCCGTTTCACTTGGGAGGACGATACGCTAGACCCTTCATGCGAAATTTGGAAGGAGGGAAGCGCCCGTTGTGGGATGAATTTTATTTCAGTTCTTCCTACGATAACACACAAACTTTTTAATTATCCTACGAAAGAGGAAGGGGAAAAAGATCTCAAACAAACCCTAGGAGTTTTCTAAGTGTGGGGATTCACCTAGACTAGAAATTCTGGAGTCTGGGAGGTCGATTATACATAGGGAAGGTTTTAAGCACCCGATATATCCGTAGTATTCTACGGGAACCTTCTCTGTGTCTATGTGATTGTGTTTGTTGCTAATGATTGGTAAATTTTCTCCTTTGTATTAGGAGTAGGAATTGAATTGAATTAAAAAGAAGACAGACAGACTGGCTATTTTTGGTTTTTTATTAGCTCGCTGAGATTCCTTGTGAACCTCATGCCTACATATCCCTAATGGAATTCATAGCTTTTTTTGTAGTTCGGAGAACTAATTAGGGAAATTAATTGTTTTTGGAGCCTTGCTTGAAGCTCAAGGTTGAAGCTTGAATTAAATCTCTGTTTACAATAAAGAGACACAAAGTCATCTCTGTAGAGAGGTATTTCTACTATTCCACCACAAACATTAAAAGTGACCAAAAAGCTGAATTCATTTCATTAAGAGAGGGACCTTACTTCCGTGTGTGCAAGTATGCCAGTCGCGTGTCTCTTGAATGAAAGAAAGATTCTCAACAAAATTAGGGAAAGTTGTCTAAGTCTGGGTGTATGTTCCTCAGAGCATGACTTTCAAAATCCTAAGTGGGAGAATGATTGAAATTGAAATGTTTGTTTGTTTGCTTGAATGTGGTAAGATAGGAGAAATATCTCTCTATAGAGATAAGCTATGTCTATCTACTGTATGAAAGATTTGATTTTAGCTGGCTTGTATGAGGCCCAAGCTTGAGGCTTTTTTATTGATTTTATTGACTCCGCGAGATGACTCCACTGGAAATTAACTTAAACTAAGAGTATTTGTGTTCTGTACAAAGCCTAGAATTGAGGCTGACTCTAGCTGGAGAGTTTTTATTTTTTGGATTGAAAGACTTATTTTAGTGTTTTGTACAAAGCCCATAATTGTGGCTGACTCTACCTAGGGAGACTCTATTTTGTGCCTTGTATGAAGCCCAAGGTTGTGGCTGACTCTTAGCTAGGGAAGACATTATTTTCTGCCTTGTATGAGGCCCAAGGTTGTGGCTGGCTATTGAGGAAACTGAGTATGAATGACTCTATGGGGAAAGGATCCTAAAGGTCAGGACTCTTTTGACACAGGAAATGTGGTTCATCTGACTTGTACAGAGCCCAAGGTTGTGGCTACTTGAGGGTGAAGGACTCAATGGGGAGACTCTATTATCTACCTTGTACAAAGCCCAAGGTTGAGGTTGACTCTGGATAGGGGAATACCTATGAGTAGGGTTTTGACTCTAAGAGGAGTATGTGCCTTGTTCAAAGCCCAAGGTTGAGGCTGACTTTTAAAATGGGGAAAAGATCTACCAGTGTGAGATCTTTTGACTCATAGGGGATTTTTGACTCTATTTGAGGATTATCCTATTGTTTAGGAACTAAAGGTTGATCTTACTGAGGATTGTGCTTTTGTTAAGCAGGGATTGATGAATGAAAGACCCAGGTTTGAAGATTGACCTTACTGGGGGATTTGTTTGAATGATTGACCTTAGACTCTATTGAGGAGTTTTGAAGGTTTGAAAGATGATTTTGGAAGCTAACCCTTTCCAGGGAATTTGGATTTGAAGGAGTGATTTTGGAGGCTGACTCTTTCTAAAGGTTTTGACTTAATTGGTGAGATTATCTTTTAAAAGTTGAATTTTTGGAAGCTAACTCTTTCAAGGGAATTTTATTAAAATGAAGGAATTAATGGAGGCTAACCCTTTCCAGGGGTTTTGGATTATGAAGGAGGAGTGATTAACTATTTGAGACTTCTTGTTTAAAGATCAAGATTAACTATTCTAGACTCTGCTAAGGAGGAAAACTTATTGGAGATAAAGGTGATAGAGACTGTCCATGTCTCTCATTCCAAAATGTGTATTCAATACTGAGATTGGGACAATCTTAGTTTGTTTAAAGTCTGGTTTTAAGAATAGAAGAAACTCAGAAAGGTAGGCTAAAAGGTAACTAAAGACCTGTTCCTATGTTTATAAGAAACCTGATGGGTCCTTGTGTACTGTTAGAACAAGATTTGTTCTGATCAATTATCTTAGTTTTGATGATAACAATAATATGAATTTTGCTTAAGATAATATGGTACTCTAATCCAATGCAATTTCCTTTTCAGGAAATATATAAAGAGTACGCATAATTCAGCGCTCAGAAGCTTTGTCTCAAAGGGTTCAGCATGCAACATCAGAACATGGTCTGGCAAGACATCAGAAGATGGTCGAAGCAGAATCAGAACATGGGTCTATGGAAGCATCAGAAGAACAAGAGAACAGAAGCACTGAAGTTCTGATGGTATCACGCTCAGAAGCACTTCAAGGTCAGAAGATCAGAAGATGCTATGCACCAAGCTGTTTGACTCTGATGATATTCAAACGTTGTATTCACAAACATCAGATCAGAAGAAAGTACAAGTGGCAAGCTACGCTGACTGACAAAAGGAACGTTATAAGCTATTAAAGGCTACGTCAGTAGACACAGCGTGAACAAGGCTCGAGGTAGTTGACAAAAGCGTATAACATTAAATGCGATGCTGTACGGAACACGCAAAGCATTAAATGCATTCAACGGTCATCTTCTCCAACGCCTATAAATATGAAGTTCTGATGAGAAGCAAGGTTAACGATTCTGAACAAAACAACTTGCTCAAACGCTGTTCAAATCAAAACTCAGAATCTTCATCTTCATCAAAGCTCACTACATTGCTGTTGTAATATTTTAGTGAGATTAAGCTTAAACGATTAAGAGAAATATCACAGTTGTGATTATCGCTTTTAAGAAGTATTTGTAATACTCTTAGAATTGATTACATTAAGTTGTAAGGAACTAGAGTGATCGTGTGGATCAGTATACTCTAGGAAGTCTTAGGAGTGAACTAAGCAGTTGTAACTAGAGTGATCGTGTGGATCAGTAGACTCTAGAAAAGTCTTAGAGGGTATCTAAGCAGTTGTTCCTGGAGTGATCAGTGTGTGATCAGAAGACTCTGGAAGACTTAGTTGCTGACTAAGTGGAGAACCATTGTAATCCGTGCGATTAGTGGATTAAATCCTCAGTTGAGGTAAATCATCTCTGCGGGGGTGGACTGGAGTAGTTTAGTTAACAACGAACCAGGATAAAAATAACTGTGCAATTTATTTTTATCTGTCAAGTTTTTAAAGCTACACTTATTCAAACCCCCCCCCCCCCCCCTTTCTAAGTGTTTTTCTATCCTTCAGTGTACAAGCTCAAGAGAAAGCTTGGAATATGCTTTTAAGAAGCTTGTGGGTCCTTGTATTGTAAGCCCAAGAGGAGGCTAATCGAGGGTCATCGAGGGTCCTTGTTATAGCACAAGAGAAAGCTATGTGGTTTTAAACTTATTTTAGCTCTAAGCAAATGGGTAAGAGGTTTCACCGGAATAATTCCTCTTGGGTGGATGTGTCCTAGTTTGGTTCTAAGGCTTTTTTCAAGATGTTTCACCGGGAATAATTCATCTTGAGGTTTGAACTAAAGATCTCTAATTAGGAAAGAGCCTTCACCGGTAAGACATTCTCAATCCTAGGCCATATTCCTATAATATATATATATATAGTTTATTTGTCCTAAGGTTTACACTCAGACGTAGTTCTAAACAATATATATATATACAGTTTATATTTGACAGTAATTTAAATGAAAGCTGTAAATTGAAAGCTATAAAAGCCTAACCTGAATGGAGTGGAGGCCTTTGAAGAAGTATGTACAAAGCCTTACCAGTAGCTTGGTTGTTTATTGATAACAGTTGAATATTTATTGTAAACAGTTAAATGTTTTTGAAAACAGAAGAAGTGAAGATGGACACTAGGTCACATAGGTATCTCTGAAAATGGAGGTTGATAGCTATGGTGGAGAGCTTCTGGCTATGGATGAATGATCACAAAAGCTTCCTAGGGACTCAGTGATGCTACCTAGATACTTATTGCAACTTGAATGCTTCAGAATTGCTCTACCCGACCCCTTCTATTTGAGCTCCAAGTGAAAATGGAAGATGGTGATTCTGCACTTACAGATAGGCTGCGACCATCTGGATAGCTTCACTGCACCCTGAGGAACGTGTTTGAATGCTTGGACTTATTTGACACCCTCTGAATTGTTCTACAGACCTCTAACTGCTCAAGCTCCAAAGTGAAAGTGACTATGGTGTTTTTGCACTTACAGAAGTTATCCAGGTGCTTGGATCACTTCTAATGAACCTCCTTGAGATGTTAGAAGGCTTACTTTCAAAAGAAGATCTCTGGTTTGAAGAATTCGATTATTCTTGCCAAAGAACTTTTGAAAACCATAAGCAAGAGAGAGATAAGGAGAAAGCAAGAATTGGAGTTGCTTTGGTGTGTTTATTACTGAGGTATGCACTCGTATTTATAGGCAAAGAGTTCACTGTAATTGCAGAGGAGTGAACTTTCTTAGTGAAGTCATTTTGGTTTCTTGGCCATGAAGAAATTCAAGGAATCTCCAAAATGAAATGATGGCCAAACCGAGTAAGATCCTTAGCCATTGATATTATCTGATCTTAGGGGACAATTCTGATGCAGAGGAGAGTTCTAATTGGTTGGGAAGAGATGCCTTTGATGATTCACCACTTGGCCATAAATTTCCCAAATGTAATCATTACATGATCACATGTTCTTGTTTTGGGAATATTTTTTAATCATTATGCTATGGTGAAAATGAATGCACGACATCTCTACTGATATATTAGGGGTCATGTAGCATCAATTGGTAGAGCCATTTGCACAAATTTGCAAAGTTTCAAATTGTACATGACCTATAATTTCTCTTTATGAGGCCAACTTTGAAAAATATAACTCCTAGATCAAAATGAATTTTGAGAAGGTTGAGCATAATTTGGAAAGCCCTTAACATGTATTTCAATTCATTAGTTTGGAGTTTCTTCAAAATCATTTGGGAAATTTGTGTAAAAGGGGCCCAAAGTTTTTATGACCTATAACATCCAAAACTCAAATCTCTTAAATGATTGATTTCTTGAAAAAATTTTCAATGTGAGAAGTTGTTTTATTTTAAAAGATCTACAACTTTCATGTTGGAAGTTTTTTTGAGTTGTGTAGGTGAAATTTTGAGATCCATGAACTAGGTCAAAATGCACTAGTTTGACTTTTTGTTGACTTTTTGATCCTTGATGAATTTTCTTGATTTCTGTTAAGAAATGTGGTTGGGCCTAACTCAACCCTACAAAACCGGCTTGTAGGGTGAGGATTGCCCCCACTTATAAGGACATGTTTAGGCCATATATTGTCCGATGTGGAACTCTTAACACACCCCCTCACGCCCAGGACTAGACAACTGGAGCGTGGAAATGAACGGTGGGTGGCCCGATAGCGGAAACCATAGAAGGTGGCCCACCGGATCTTAAACGAGGCTCTTGATACCATGTTAAGAAGTGTGGTTAGGCCTAACTCAACCCTACAAAACCGGCTAGTAGGGTGAGGATTGCCCCCACTTATAAGGACATGTTCAGGCCATATATTGTCCGATGTGGAACTCTTAACAATTTCCTTTGGTCAAATGACTTCAATAAACATATATTTATGATATTGATCCTTAAAAGTCATGGTTTGACCCAAAATCCTAAAAGTCAAAGGTGATCTTGTACAGTTGACTTTTTCCAAATGAAGTGAAATCTTGGACTTTTGTGATGAATCAAGCTCTCCTCCTCAAATGAATGGTATGAATGGATTATATTGAGGTAATAGAATTTCTTGAAAGTCAACTGATTAAAAGTCAACTGTCCAGGTGAATAAGGTCTAAAACCCTAATTGTGGATCAGATGAAATTGATGACTGTAGATCTTGAATTGAAGAACAATGCCCAATGGATATTTTCATATGGATCATTTGAAGATGATTGGAACCTTTGAGTGATGACCTGGAGCTTTTTAGGATTTCCCAAATGTGGTCCCTGAATTCAGTCCTTGATGGGCTCAAAACCCTAGTCTGGTGATCTGAGCAAACCTGAGTCTTGATGACTGGTGTCTAATCAATCATAGGTGAATGAATGAATCATTTGAGTCTTGTGATTGTATTAGAGGTTAATCTCATATTGATTGGTCCTTTGTCTGAACTCTTTTGTCCTTGAGCACCCTCGATGGAGTACCTGATGAACAAGTGGCTACTCTGAGTACCTGTCTTGAATTTGATGAAATTTCTGGAGGTGTGATATCTCAGGGGGGGTCAAAATTAGGGTATGACAGATGCCCCTATTTAAGTTTCTTTCATCTAGAGGGATAAAGATTGACATCTTGATCTCTTCTACGTGAAAGAGACTTAAATATCAAAGAATGCCTGAATTTTGGGCGTTCCTGAGATGTCGCAGCGATAATAAAATCCTTGTGGATGACTTGATCCCGTTGTCGCTCTCGATGGGGGATAGGGAGACAAACTCCTGTAGAAATGCATTATGCGGATTCTGGTGAATGGACGACAATGCAAAATGCACAATCCATCTTCTTTAACTAAGTGTTGATACTTAGAAAAAGGTAAACAACCTCCCCTCGTTTCGGATGTCTAAATCTCGAAACTGGTCTTAGTAGTGATTTTGGACAATATCTCAGATGAAAATAGAATCTCCAAGGGTACGTTTCCTTATCAAACTTCTCACCAGTGTCCGTTGGAGAGATGCCATTTGATGGTTGATAAGAAACTTTATCATATTTTCCTTCAATGTGATGTCTTTGAAGGAATACCATATGATCATGCGTCCTTTTGAGGAGCTAATGAAAGGCATGCTCTGAGGCAAACGCACCCAGACTTGTACAACTTTCCCTAATTTGGTCGAGAATCTTTCATTCAAGAGACACGTGACTGTCATACTTGATCAACCAAGTAGGCTCCATCTCTTAATGAAACAAATTTCAGCTTTTCTGTCACTTTAAAAATGTTTGTGGTGGAATAGTAGAAACACCTCTCTGTAAAGATGATTTCATGTCTCTTTACTGTAAACAGAGAATTAATTCAAGCTTCAACCTTGAGCTTTAAGCAAGGCATAAAAAATAATTAATTTCCCTAATTAGTTCTCCGAACTACACAAAGCTATAACTTCCATTAGGGATATGTAGGCATGAGGTTCACAAGGAATCTCAACGAGCTAATAAAAAAACAAAAATAGTCAGTCAGTCTGTCTTCTTTTTAAATCAATTTCAATTCCTTCTCCTAACATAAAGGTGAAACTTTTCCAATCATTAAGAAACAAACACAAACACATAGACACAGAGAAGGTTCCCGTAGAGTACTACAATTATATAGGGTGCTTAAAACCTTCCCTATGTATAACCGACCTCCCGGACTCCAGAATTTCTAGTCTAGGTGAATCCCCACACTTAGCAAACTCCTAGGGTTTATTTGAGATCTTTTTCCTCTTCCTTCTCGTAGGATAATTAAAAAGTTCATGTGATTTCGTAGGAAGAACTGAAACAAAATTCATCCCGCCACGGGTGCATTCTCCTTCCAAATTTCGCGTGAAGGGTCTAGCGTGACGCCCTCCCAAGTGAAACGGGGATGTAAAAAAAACGATACCACAGAAAAATGGCGACTCTGCTGGGGAAAGTAATAACCTTGGTTTTTCATCCAAACCAATGGTTGACCTGTGCCGGTCCAGCCCCCAATGAGGAATTAGGGATTCCAAATTCCCACTCAAACAAGAGAGGTCCTGCCTAACCTCTGTGTCATTTCATGTGATTGTTGCATATATATTTGTTTATTTTTGTTTTTTTCTGTATCGGGAAAGGGCTTGATTCCCCCTTGTGGTGAGAAATCCTATACCCGGATTTGAGTGCAACGTAAGATAGGATGGAGGATGTCTTCTCGGTGAAGGCCCTCTAATCTAGGTTCCCAAATCTACTCTTGGGATTTGCCTGGCTGGTTGTGATTAACTGCGCCAATGCATTCCGAGACTGATTTGTACCAGGAGGACCTAGAAACCCATTAACCCCACTTAAAGCCTTTTTTTAGGACGTAGAGCGGTGATTACGAAAGTAATTGTCACGCAGATACTACACTCAGAGAAAACTCTCTTATAGATACCAGTCAACGTATTTTTAAGATTGAGCAAAAGCTCCCCGTTCTACAGGTACAAAAATCCTTATCCTTAGTTTATCCTGGGGCGAGGTTTGCGTTGTGACTCTATGACCACTATACCCTTCTACGCCATGTTTGTTAAAAACTCTTGTGTGTGCATTCATGCATTCATGCATCATAAAAACTAAAAAAAAACAAAAGAGTCTTTTTCGAATCGTTTTTCAAGGAAACTAAATAACGAACGTTTTGAACTTCATAGAAAGAGAGAAACGGAGAAAGGACTTAAGGATCTATACCATGGATTACGGAAGAAAGAGAGCTAGGAAATACACCTTCAAGATTCCTAAGTTCGAGGAATTGGAAAAGCTCGGAAAACTGGTGGTCAACCCCCAGGCTTACAAGGAGAAGTATGGAAAACTTCTGCCTCTTCTCAGCACCAAAATTTTGGGTGGGATCCTTCCCACTTTGGTACAATTTTACTATCCAACGTATCACTGCTTCACATTTCCATATTATCAGCTCATGCCTACGTTGGAGGAGTACTCTCGTCTGATTGGAATACCCGTGTACGCGCAAGATCCGTACTCCGGTTTGGAAAAGAATCCTGACGATATCATCATTGCAGCAACTACTCCCTTGAACGTAGTCGACATCAGAACTCATATGGTGAGTAAAGGAGGAATTCAAGGATGGCCCTCCAAGTTCCTGTTGGATCAAGCTCGGTACTCCGTCAGCATCAAAGATATGAGCGCTTTTGAGGAAATCTTGGCATTGCTTATCTATGGATTGTTATTGTTCCCTAACATTGACAATTTCGTCGACATCAACGCAATTAAGATCTTCTTAATTGGAAATCCAGTTCCAACCTTGCTTGCGGATGCTTATCACTCTGTGCATTCAAGAAACCTGCAGCGAGGAGGATTAATCACATGCTGCGTACCGTTGTTATACGAATGATTCATCTTGCACCTGCTAAAGTCTAGCACTCTCTGGAACATGAGGGATGGCCTTCACTGGTCTCAGAAAATCATGTCCCACACTCATTCGGACATTGATTGGTGTAGTCCTGACAACGACGAAACCAAGATCATCTTCAGTTGCGGAAGTTATCCCAATGTACCCCTTATTGGAACTAAGGGAGGAATTATATATAATCCAGCTTTAGCCCGTCGTCAATACGGCTATCCCATGAAAAATATACCAAGTAGTATTCAATTGGAGGGTATGTTCTTCAAGAACATCGACGATCATGGTAACATGCTGAAGAAGGAAATTGTCCAAGCCTGGCGTCTTGTTCACAACAAAGGGAGAAGATTATTAGGAAAACATATTTGCATCTCCCTGGATCCTTACCTTCAATAGGTACGCGTCAGGGCATTCAAGCTCAGGATGCCGTATCAGTGTCAAGAACCTAAGGGAACCAATTTTCCTTTTCTCCACCGATGTTGAGAAACTGCAAGCAACATTAAACAAGGTATGCCAAGAAAGGAATGCTTGGAGAAACAAGTATCGAATCGTCAACACGAAAAATGTTGAGATTCAAAACATTCTGAGAAAGAAGGATGAGTTACTTGAAATACTCGATCGACAAGTGACACAAACGTCACTTTCTCATCATATCCCTCCTGCTTCCTGGATCATCGATCAACTTACATCAGAGAACGCTCAGCTCAAGAAATAGAAGAAAATGTTAGAACGTGAAGTCGGCTCTTCGTCAAAGTTTTAGAGTCCTTTCTCTCTGTTTCTCTGTATTTCCCTTTTCAAAGTGTGTAAAAAACAGCGTTTTCACTTAATCAATAAAATTTTTGATGTTTCATTACGTAATTATGGTGTTTCCTTGAAAAATATTAACTTTATTGCATATCATGCATCTCTTTAGTCGTACGCACTGACACGAGAATTGTCACGGATCTAATCGTCACTTTCCTTTATCCAAAAAGAGAGGAGGAGAAGGAGGTGAACAAAGACATTCAAGTTGTCTCATTCATACAACACTCGTTCAAGTCGCAAGAAGAGAATGGAAGACTTAGAGCAAGAGAATGGAGAACTCAGAGAAGAGGTTACTACTCTCAAAGAATCTGTTGAAAGGCTCAACATTATGGTAGAAGCCCTGGTGGTTGCACAGAGTCGACCAACGCCAGAAGAACCACAAAGGACTGTGGTTTCCGAGATTGTTTCTACTCCTATTCCTTAGTATACCATGCAGCCCAACCGACCTTGGGGCATGCCGTATAACTTTATTCCAGACGGGTGCATACCCTCAGTTTCTGAAGTTCCAAGAGTTACAACGAAGATGCATCCACCGGAGGGTTACATACCTCTGGAAATATAAGTTCCAAGAGCAACGACAATGGGTTTCGCGCAACAGAATGCTGAGATTCCAAGATCTGATGTCATGGCTTTTCCACAACCGATTATGCATACTTTTCCTCCACCGATCGGACAAGTATATCACCACGCTCCTAGTGAGGACGCTGGCGTGTATGAAAGATTGGACGAGTTCCAGGAACAGTTTCTGCAAATGCAGAAGGAACTCAAGACTCTCCGAGGACCAGATCTATGTGGAAAGAATGCTGCAGACCTCTGTCTGGTTCCAAATGTTAAGATTCCTCACAAATTCAAAGTACCATATTTCGAGAAGTACAAAGGGAATACATGCCCACAAAGTCACCTCGTGATGTACGCTCGAAGGATGTCAACTCGGAGTGATAATCAACAATTGCTCATTCATTATTTTCAAGACAGCCTGACTGGTGCTGCACTCAAATGGTACATGAACTTGGACAGTTCAGAGATTCGTACTTTTCGAGACCTCGGAGAGGCCTTCATCAAATAGTATAAGTACAATCTGGATATGGCTCCCGACAGAGATCAACTCCGGGCCATGACTCAAAAGGATAGAGAAAGCTTTAAGGAATATGCTCAGAGATGGCGTGAAGTTGCTGCTCATATCTGTCCACCACTTGAAGAGAAAGAAATGACAAAAATCTATCTCAAAACTTTGAGTCCATTTTATTACGGACGAATGGTTGCCAGCGCCCGCAGTGACTTCACCGAGATGGTAAACATGGGCGTACGTTTAGAAGAAGCAGTTCAAGAAGGACGTTTGAACAAAGAACCAGAATCTTCTATTGGTCCAAGGAAGTATGGAAGTTCTTTCCAGAAGAAAAAAGATCAAGACGTCAGCAATGTCTTGCACAAAGCAAAGAAGAAGTTTCCACCTCAAGTTGCTACAATAACTCCGGTTGTTAACTCAGTGCCAACTTATCAACCTCAGGTTTCTCAACAACCAATTCAACAAAGGTCGCAACAACCTCAGCAACAGGTTCGACCTCCAAATTTCAACAACAATCGGGCACAAAGGTATCCTCCCTTCGACCCAGTGCCAATGCCGTATGCGGAATTGTTTCCAACACTACTGGTGAAAGGACTCATCCAGACAAGGAGTCCTCCAAATATAGCGTATGAATCATCACCTTGGTTCAAGGCTGACCAATCTTGTCCCTATCATCAGGGGGCACCATGTCACAGCATGGAGAACTGCTTCAGTTTCAAGGCCGACGTTCAAAGATTAGTGAAGAGTGGAATGCTATCCTTCAAAGATACTAATCCTAACGTTCAAGCAAATCCTTTGACGCAGCATAAAGAAGCTTCAGTGAATCTGATAGATCAACACCCTAATGTCATTCAAATCTACGACATCCGTCAGATAGGGGGAAATCTCGTCACGACCACGTACCACCTCACAACTACTTCGCCTGTGAAATTTGTCCAAAGGATAATCAAGGTTGCGCTGTAGTTCAGGCTGCATTACAAGAACAAATGGACTTAGGATGGATTCAACATATCCGAGTCAAAACTGAATGCGACATCACCATGGTTCAAGGATGTCCAGGAGAATACAAGATCTACAAAGTTGAAGATCTAGAAGGATCGGTAGTCAGGTTTGTGGTGGTCGTTTTCTTTACCTCCCCGTTTCACTTGGGAGGACGGCACGCTAAACCCTTCACGCGAAATTTGGAAGGAGAATGCGCCCGTGGTGGGATGAATTTTATTTCAGTTCTTCCTACGATATCACACGAACTTTCTTATTTGTCCTACGAGTAGGAAAGGGGAAAAAAGATCTCAACTAAACCCTAGGAGTTTTCTAAGTGTGGGGATTTCACCTAGACTAGAAATTCTGGAGTCCGGGAGGTCGGTTATACATAGGGAAGTGTTTAAACACCCTACATATCTGTAGTACTCTACAGGAACCTTCTCTGTGTCATTGTGATTGTGTTTGCTGCTAATGATTGGGAAAGTTTCTCCTTTGTGTTAGGAGAAGGAATTGATTTGATTTGAAAAGACAGACAGACAGACAGACTGACTATTTTTGGTATTTTATTAGCTCGCTGAGATTCCTTGTGAACCTCATGCCTACATATCCCTAATGGAAGTCAGAGCTTAATGTAGTTCGGGGAACTAACTAGGGAAATTAATGTTTTTGGTGCCTTGCTTGAAGCTCAAGGTTGAAGCTTGGAATTAAATCTCTGTTTACAGTAAAGAGACATGAAATTATCTCTACAGAGAGGTATTTGTACTATTCTACCACAAACATTTAAAGGAGTGACAGAATAACTGAATTCATTTCATTCAAGAGGGGGACCTTACTTGTGTATGTGCAAGTATACCAGTCAAATGCCTCTTAAATGAAAGAAGGATGCTCATCCAAATTAGGGAAAGTTACCACATGTCTGGGTTTTACTGCCAGCTCATGCCTTTCAAAATCCTAAATGGGAGACTTTGATTGAAATTGAAATTGAAATGTTTGTTTGTTTGAATGTGGTAGAGTAGTAAAAATATCTCTCTATAGAGATAAGCTATGTCTATCTACTGTATAAAAGATTTGACTTTAGCTGGCTTGTATGAGGCCCAAGCTTGAGGCTTTTTGATTGATTAATTAATTATTGACTCTGGAAGATGACTCCACTGAGGATTAATTACATGATATTTTTGTGTTCTGTACAAAGCCCAGAATTGAGGCTGACTCTACTTAGGGAGACTCTATTTATGTGCCTTGTACAAAGCCCAAGGTTGTGGCTGAATGCTGAGGATAATTAAATGAATGACTCTATTTTATGTGCCTTGTACAAAGCCCAAGGTTGTGGCTGACTCTTGCTAGGGAAAACATTATTTTCTGCCTTGTACAAAGCCCAAGGTTGTGGCTGACTCTTAAATGTACTGAGTATGGATGACTCTATGGGGAAAAGATCCTAGGTTTTAGGAATCTTTGACACATGAAAATATGGTTTATCTGCCTTGTACAAAGCCCAAGGTTGTGGCTACTGAATGATGAAGAACTCACTGGGGAGACTCTATTATCTGCCTTGTACAATGCCCAAGGTTGAGGCTGACTCTTAACAGGGGAGTTTTATTGTTTGGGTGCCTTGTATGAAGCCCAAGGTTGAGGCTAACTATTTTTGTTGGTTTTGACTCTACTGAGGAGATTTTATTTATTGAAAGACTGTTTTTGGAAGCTAACCCTTTCCAGGGATTTTGACTCAGCTGGTGAATTTGTCTGTTAAAAGACTGACTTTATCATGTTTTTTGGAGGCTGACCCTTCCCAGGGGTTTTTGACTCTTTTTTTTGGGGAAATTATCTCCTAAGAGAAATGAATCTTTTTATTGACATTTATTAATTGACTTTGGAGGCTAACCCTTTCCAGGGGTTTTTATTGAAATGAAGGAATGTGTGGAAGCTAACCCTTTCCAGGAGTTTTATGATTGAAATGGATGTTGATTTTAATTGACTTTGGAGGCTAACCCTTTCCAGGGGTTTGACATTTTTTAGACAGATGTTGGAGGCTAACCCTTTCCAGGGGTTTTTGTTGAAATGATGATTTTGGAAGCTAACCCTTTCCAGGGAATTTGTTGAAATGAATGGCAGAAAGATTATCTAATGGAGACTTCTTGTTTAAAGCCCGAGATGAAGGCTGACTCAATGCTGAGGATGACCCAAAGCATGGATCCTAAACTCTGCTAAGGAAGATAGATGAAGATAAGGGTGACAGAGACTGTCCATGTCTCTCATTCCAAAAGGTGTGCTCAATGTAGAATTGAGACAAACTTAGCTTGTTTAAGGTCTGGTTTAAATTGGAAGAAACTCACCAGGGTAGGCTAAAAGGTGACTAAAGACCTGTTCCTATGTTTATAAGAAACCTGAGGGGTCCTTGTATACAAGCTCAAGAGGAAGCTGGAAATGCTTTTAAGAAGCCTGTGGGTCCTTGTACAAAGCCCAAGAGGAGGCTAATCGAGGGTCCTTGTTATAGCACAAGAGAAAGCTTATGTAGTTTTGAACTTATTTTGGCTCTAAGAAAATGGGTAAGAGGTTTCACCGGGAATAATTCCTCTTTGGGTGGATGTGTCCTATTATTTGGATTCTAAGGTTTTTACCAAGATGTTTCACCGGGAATAATTCATCTTGGGGGTTTGAACTACAGATCTCTAATTAGGAAAGAGCCTTCACCGGGAAGACATTCTCAATCCTAGGCCATATTCCTATAATATATATATAGTTTAACTGTCCTAAGGTTTACACTCAAACGTAGTTCTAAACTAATATATATGCACAGTTTATATTTGACAGTAATTTAAATAAAGACTGTAAATTGAAAGCTTGTAAAGCCTAACCTGGATGGAGTGGAGGCCATTGAAGAAGTATGTACAGAGCCTCGACAGTAATTTTGTTGTTTTGTTGATAATAGTTGAATATTTATGATAAACAGTTAATGATTTTTGAAAACAGAAGAAGTGAAGATGGACAAAGGTCACATAGGTATCTGAAGAGTTTCACCGGGAATAATGCCCTTCAAATACCAGAAGAATGTTTTGAAAACAGAAAGAAGATTTTGAAAATACAGTTTTGAAAACAAGCTAAGAAGAGAAGATTTTTGGGACTTACACTCTATTAGAGGCCCAGTACTTTACAGTACTGGTGTAAAAGCAATTGAAAATGATTTTGAATGATACAAGGTTTTGTTGTTTGAAAACCCTAATCATTTGATTTATTTGGAGATTGAAAACAGTTTTGAGAATTGACAAAAGTCAACTTAATTAAAGTAAAAATAAAGATTTTTACTTAATTAAGACCTAAACAATTAGGGTTTTATCATAAACTTTATTTACAAAATGATTTAGGTTAAAACAAAGTGAAAATATGTATTAAAGTATTTAAGAAAACACCTAAAACATACTACTTTAAACCTAATAAAAATACATGAAATAAATAATATTTTTATGATTTTTTTGATTATTCACAAAATATATACATTAAATGACAAGTGTGTGAAAAATGAAGTAAAAATGGATTTATTTGATAAGTTAAATGATTGTGTGAAGTTGATAAAAAAAAGGAAGAAAAATAGTAGTAAAAATATGGTTTGGTCTCACCAAGGGTTGAACTCACGCCCTCTTGGTTACCAAACAAAACAAATACCAACTGGGCCACGCGCGTGGCCTGTTTAAGGAAAGAGCCCATATGATTATATGTGAAAGCAAGACATTAAATGAGTTGAAAAAAAAAATGAACAAAAGGTCTGAGGGGGGGATCGAACCCCAGACCTAAGGCATGAGAAAGTGAGAGGCGCTTGTAACCAAGTGAGCTGAACGTTTTAGTCGTTCAAAACACGCTTCCAATTGATTATATTTTAAACTTGCTTCTGAGAATTCAAAAAAACGCGCGCAAAGCAACTTCATCTTCAACCTCACGATTTCAATTTCTGGAAATCCTATCTCCCTCAATTCTCAACCAAATTCAAAGATGTAAGGATGGATTTTGCTCGTTTTTGGACGAGGATTATGATGGTGTCCTTTAATTTCATTTATTCTAAGTGTAACATAAAATTCGCAAGCATGAACACTAAGAACCCTAAAACTGAATTTAAACATGAAATGCTATATATGTATGTTTTGATGCAATTGATTGAGGGCTAATGATCTATGAAGGTGCAGAAACCAACTGGTAACTTCATTTTTAATTTATCATGCGTGAACCATAGAGTTTGAAGTTTTGGAAACTTACCTGAAAAATGAAGATCTGGCTCTGATCAAAGTGTGTTGCAGAGTTGTTGCAACGATCCAAATAGCTTCAGTGATCCTCCTGGAAGGTGTTGAGATGCTTAGCTTGGACTGAAAGTACCCAGAACCTCTTGCTCGACCCCAACTGCAACAGCTCCAAGTGAGAGGTGCAGATGATGATTCCTCACTCCCAGAAGTGTTTCAGAGGTTTGGATCACCTCTAAATGACTCCTCTAATGTGTTTGAATACTTAATTCCAAGGGAAGAGCTTTGGTTTGAAGAATCCGAGTCTTCTTGCCAAAGAACCTTTGAAAACCTTAAGTATGGAGAAAGAAGAGAGAAAGCAAGAATTCTGTTGCTTTGGTGTGTCTTTTGAATGAGAATGAGCCCTCTATTTATAGGCAATTGGATTAGAGTAAGTGTGCATAGTGAGCTTGCTTAATGAGGCGAGTTTGGTTTCTTAGCCATGAAGAAAGTTTGAAAATATCCCAAATGCAATGATGCATTTTCGGGCTAGCTTCCCCAACCATTGATCTTGCATGATCTTAGGGAACATTTCTGATTCAGAGGAGAGTTCTAATTGGCTTAGAGCAAGATTCCTTGATGATTCACCATTTGCCATAAATTCAAAAATGCAATCATTACATAATCACATGCCTTTGTTTTTGGGAATATTCTCTAATCCTTATGCAATGATGAATTTGAATGTATGGCATGTCTTCAGATGTATTAGAGGTCGTGTAGCATCATTTAGTGAAGCAAAATGCACAAAATTGCAAAGTTTCAAATTGTACATGACCTATAATTTCACTTCATGAGGCCAACTTTGAACAAGCATAACTCCTAGCTCAAAATGAATTTGGAGAAGGTTGAACACAATTTGGAAAGCCCTAAACATCTACTTCAAATCATTAGTTTGGAGTTTCTTCAGAATCCTTTGGCAAATTTGTGAAAAATGAGGCCAAAGTTGGAAGAAAACTAGGTTAAAACACTTAGAAAAATTTCTAAGTGTTTATGACCTAAACATCAAAATTTCCAAAACTTCATAAATGGTTGATCTTTTGAAAAAAGTTCCTTTGTAAGATGTTGTTTTATTTTGCAAGATCTACATCTTTCATGTTGGAAGTTTTTTGAGTTGTGTAGGTGAAAGTTTGAGTTCTCACCATGCCCTCAAAAACCCTAATTCCCGAATTTTTGCTCCTTGGTGAATTTCTTTGAATTTCTTTGGTCAAATGACTTTAATATCCATATATTGATGATATTGATCTTTGAAAGTCATTTTTTGACCAAAAACCTTAAAAGTCAATGATGATCCTTCACAGTTGACTTTTCCCTAACAAAGTGAATTTTTGGGCTTTTGTGTAGAAACAAGATCTTTTCCTCAAATGAATGATGTAAATGGATTATATTGAGGTAGTAGAGATTCTTGAATCATGTCTTGAGTTTTGGATTCATGCCCTGATTAAAAGTCAACTATCTTGGTGAATTAGGTCAAAAACCCTAATTGTCGACCAGAGGACAATGATGACTGTAGACTTTGAACTGAGATGTAATGTCCAGTGGATCTTGTCATATGAGTTATTTGAAGATGATTGATGTCTTTGAATGGTTCCCTGGGGCTTTTTAGGGTTTCCCAAAAGTGATCCCTGATTTTAGTCCTTGATAGGCTCAAAACCCTAGTCTGGTGACCTGAGTAAACCCGTACTCATATGACTGGATGTCTAATCAATCATAGATGAGAAAAGTGAAGTTTTTGAGCCTCATGATTGTATTAGGGACTAATCCTTGTATTGATTGATCCTTTGCCTGAGCTTTCTTGTCTTTGAACATCCTCGATTGGATACCAGATGGAGAAGTGACTGCTCTGGGTACTTGTTTTGACCTGATGAAAATCCTGAAGATATGTCATCTCAGGGGGGTCAAAAATTAGGGTATGACAGATGCCCCTATTTAAGTTTCTTTTATCTGGAGGGAGAAAGATTGAGATCTCGATCTCTCCTGCGTAAAAGAGACTTAAATATCAAAGAATGCCCGAATTTTGGGCGCTCCTGAGATGTTGTAACTGACATAGTCTTTGCATGACTTGATCCCGTTGTCGCGCTTGGTGGGGGATGAGGAGACAAACTCCTGCAGAAATACTTGATGTGGATTCTGGTGAATGGATGGCAATGTAGGATGCGCAATCCATCCTCTTTAACTAAGTGTTGATACTTAGAAAAAGGTAAACAACCTCCCCCTTGTTCCGGATGTCCATATCTCGAAACTGGTCTTAGTTGTGTTTGGACAATATCTCAGATAAAGAGAAAATTTCCAAAGGTTTGTTTCCTCATCAAACTTCTTACCAGCACTTGGAGGTAAGATACCATTTGACGGTAAATAAAGAAACTTCAAAGGGTTGTTTCCTCATCAAACTTCTTACCAGCACTTGGAGGTAAGATACCATTTGACGGTAATAAAGAAACTTCAAAGGGTTGTTTCCTCATCAAACTTCTTACCAGCACTTGGAGGTAGGATACCATTTGACGGTAATAAAGAAACTTCAAAGGTTTGTTTCCTCATCAAACTTCTCACCAGCACTTGGAGATGAGATACCATTTGATGGTAAATAAAGAAACTTCAAGGTTTGTTTCCTCATCAAACTTCTCACCAGCACTTGGAGGTAAGATACCATTTGACGGTAATAAAGAAACTTCACCATCTTCCCTTTTGACTTGGTATCTTTGAAAGATTGTCATATGGGCCCGCGCTCTTTTGAGGGGCTAATGACTTTGTTTGAAGGCGGACGAACTGTTTTCGGGGTGAAAACTGCCATTCGTCAACTGGTGCCCGGGGAATCAACAAACTGTTTTCCTAAGAGGAAAACTACCATTTATTGACTCTGTGGGGAACTAAACATCCCAAAAACAGACAAACTGTTTGAAGAAACTGCCATTTGTCGATCTCTTGAGTATTTAGCAGACAAACTGTCTTTTCTTGGGAAAAGACTGCCATTTGCCAATTGCTAGGGGAGCAAACTGTCTTCTACTGGGAGAGACTGCCGTTTGTCGACCCTGTCATGAAAGAAAGTGAGCAAACTGTCTTCTGCTGAAAGAGACTGCCATTTGCTGACTTTGTCATGATAGAAAGTGAGCAAACTGTCTTCTGCTGAAAGAGACTGCCATTTGCTGACTTTGTTGTGATAGAAAGTGAGCAAACTGTCTTCTGCTGAAAGAGACTGCCATCTGCTGACTTTGTTGGGGAATCTGAACTATCTTCTGGACGAAGACTATCATTCGCTGACTCCGCTGGGGATCGTGAACTATCTTCCTGGATGAAGACTACCATTCACTGACTCCGCTGGGGAATCATTTGTCGATCTGCTGGGAGATTCTGAATTTTTCTTTGACAAGAAGTGGCACCTCTTGACCCTGCTGGGGAAATACCAAACCTCTAGGGAATTCCAAAATGTGAAGCAGACTATCTTATCTGAAGAAGACTGTCGAATGTCGCTCTGCAGGGGATTCTCGGCTGAGGAATTCCAAAAGTGAACAAACTATCTCCTTGAGGGAGACAACCATTTGTTGACTTGCTTGGGGAGATCCTTGTGTATGAACTGTTGTTTCGAAGGAAAAAGTTTCTCCGGAATTTGCAGGGGAAACTTGAGTTCATGCCTAAATGACTTAAGCATTCACAGGATCAAAGCCTGATTCGGCTATGCAATTATGATGTAATGTATGCATGAATATTATGACAATGATAAAATGTAAAGTGAATGTGAATAGAATTGTCGCGGATGTAAAATCCTAAGATACGACTGAAATTCTTGTGGATCAGAAGATGTCCTCTTCTTGGAGTTCGAACTCTATCGGGAATATCTGGTTATCAGTTGTCCGCTGTCCGAAGTAAGTAATATGAATTAAAGTAAAGATCCGTCATCGGGAGATGTTCGCAAAGCGACCTCATGGGGAAATATTGGTTCCCGGAGTCTCAACCGTTCTTGGAGCAACTGTTTGCATTCTTCCTATTGTTTGTAAACCTTAGAAAGAAATTTCACCTTTATTTTTGCAAGTAAATTCATTTTATTTTATGAAAACATTTGTTTCAAGAAAATGACTGTTTAAACTTAAAATGCATTCCAAGAAACTGAAAAAGACTAGATTGCAAAGGAAAAGCACAAGGCTCAAATTATTATATATGGAATGGTAATCAGCCAAATGCTTGATTCCATGGAGTATTTACAAAGTTGGAAATTGGTAATTTTCGGGAAAAGGGCTACGATGAAACGTGACGACCGTTATCTTTCCCTTCCACTTCGAGTTGCGCTGTATTCGTGCTTCGTAGAAGATGACCTACCGCTGATGAACACTCCGCTATGGATTTTGAATGATCAAGTTTGTCCTGAACACAGTTACTTGCCGTATATCCCTAACTTTTGCGTAAACTACCCCTTTCGGGTTTTAAGTCTACCGGGATTGATTAATATATATTTTTTATGTCTCTAATTTTTGCCTGAATCGCCCTTTCGGGTTTTCGATTCACCGAGACGCTCTTTTTTGCCTAAGTCGCTCTTTGCGAGTTTTCAACTTAGCGAGCTGTTCTTTTGGTTTTTTTAGGCGAAGTATTTCTTGACTGCGTCGACGTTCACAGGACGGGTGAATTCTTCTCCATCCATAGTCGTGAGTATTAAGGCTCCTCCTGAGAAAGCTCTCTTGACCACGTAGGGGCCGTCATAATTGGGAGTCCATTTCCCTCTCGAATCTGTGAGAAAAGATTGAATCTTTTTGAGTACAAGGTCGCCTTCTTTGATTGCGCGAGGTCGAACCTTTTTGTCGAAAGCTTTCTTCATTCTTTGTTGATATAGCTGTCCGTGGCATAAAGCTATCATGCGCTTTTCTTCGATTAAATTCAATTCATCGAATCTGCTTTGACACCATTCGGCTTCTGTTAATTTTGCCTCCATCAAAACTCTCATTGATGGAATCTCAACCTCTATAGGTAGGACTGCCTCCATGCCATATACAAGGGAGAAAGGAGTTGCTCCAGTCGAAGTACGTACTGATGTACGGTAACCATGAAGAGCATACGGGAGTATTTCATGCCAATCTTTGTAAGTAATGACCATCTTCTGAATGATTTTCTTGATGTTTTTGTTAGCTGCTTCTACAGCTCCATTCATCTTTGGTCTGTAAGGAGATGAGTTGTGATGTTCGATCTTGAATTCTTCACAAAGCTCCTTCATCATTTTGTTATTCAAATTTGACCCATTGTCAGTGATTATCTTGCTAGGAATGCCGTAGCGACAGATGATGTGATTCTTGATAAACCTGACGACAACTTGTCTTGTAACGTTTGCATAGGAAGTTGCTTCAACCCATTTGGTAAAATAGTCTATAGCTACCAAGATGAAGCGATGTCCGTTGGACGCTTTTGGACAATCGTCTGTCCAGACGCAACTTTGATTTTTCCGTAGAAGTTTGAAAATTGGAGCGCAAGTTGCAGTCATGAGATATATGAATCTCGAGATGTAATTCAGACGTCCAAGAAATCCTCTAACTTGTTTCTCGGTTCTGGGTGAAGGCATTTCTTGAATTGCCTTGACTTTGTCTGGATCTACTTCAATTCCTCGTTTGCTGACGATGAAACCAAGGAGTTTTCCTGAGTAGACACCAAAGGTACACTTGTTGGGATTCAGGCGAAGCTGAAACTTCCGTAAGCGTTGAAATAACTTTGTCAGATTCTGTATGTGATCTTCTTCATTTTCTGATTTGGCAATCATGTCGTCCACATAGACTTCCACTTCTTTATGCATCATGTCGTGGAAAAGCGTAGTCATAGCTCTTTGATAAGTTGCCCCTGCGTTCTTTAGTCCAAAAGGCATAACACGGTAGCAGAACGTGCCCCAGGGGGTGATGAAAGCTGTTTTTTCCATGTCTTCAGGTGCCATTTTGATTTGGTTGTATCCTGAAAATCCGTCCATGAATGAGAAAACTTTGGATTTTGCTGTACTGTCTACCAACATATCAATATGTGGTAAAGGAAAATCATCCTTAGGGCTAGCTTTGTTCAAATCTCTGTAGTCGACGCACATGCGGACTTTTCCGTCTTTCTTAGGAACGGGAACAATGTTAGCTAACCACTGAGGGTATTCTGAAGTGACGAGGAAACCTGCGTTGATCTGCTTTTGAACTTCCTCTTTGATTTTCATGGCCATCTCCGGATGAGTTCTTCTCAATTTTTGCTTGACCGGAGGGCATTCTGCTTTTAATGGCAAGTGATGCTCCACTATACTGGTATCCAACCCTGGCATATCTTGATAAGACCAAGCGAAGACATCTGAGAATTCTTTGAGCAGCTGTATCAAACTCTCTCTGATCTCTGAACTGAGCGAAGCTCCAATCTTAACCTCTTTTCTGTTTCCATCGGAACCAAGGTTAATGATCTCTAGAGGCTCATTGTATGGCTGAATGGCCTCTTCCTTTTGTTGAAGTAATCGTGAAATTTCCTTTGATATTTCTTCGTCTTCTTCTTCCTCTGCCTCGAATACAGGAAACTCAAAGCTTGGAGAAGTCATACGGTCGCACGTTTCAACGGGGTATTTTATGATTAATCTGCATATGTGTGATAAGTTTTATTTAGACAACGAGGGAAGACTCGGTGTATGCAGTTAATGGAATATTTGATGTTTTTTAAGGGTGTTTTTTAGGATTACCAATTTCCGAAAAAAGAAAAGGGAAAACTAAACGAAGGAACAGAATGACATTTTTATTTATGGACAGTCATTTCTTGAAACAAAGACCCTATAAAACAAAACTCTATTGCTTTGGGCGAAGCAAAGAGGGACATTTTCCTAAGAAATAGTAAAATGCAAAGCCCTATGAAACATCTCTTCACCCTGGGCTATGGTGAGAGGACAAAATAACGGTGAAAGTTCCTACTTAGGAGTGCGAACAACAGTTGAAACTTCAACAGCTGTCCAGTAGTGGCGAACCCCATTGTGCACTAAGTAATCTGGAACCTTAGGCTTAAGCTGGCCTGTGGTAGGTCTTGATTTACCAACCACTGTCTTTGCAACACTCAGACGATCTTCTTCTACTTCAGCAGACTGAGCTGTGTGAGCATACCCATTTCCAAGTGGAGTATGTCGGTTTTTCTTTTGAGGAAACTTCCAATCTTCTGAATGGAGAGACTCGTTGTCGGAGACACTTTCGAGATCATCCTCTTCTGTATTTTGGTCTTGCTCTTCTCCCAAGATGGCATTGACTAGATATGTGAACTCTAGATCCGTAGCCTCGGAAGGTGACTTGGGGATATAATCCTCAATGATGATTTCACCAGTAGATGATGATGAATAGCAAGGGTTATACATCTCTTTTGGCTGAGAGAGGTACTCATAATCAATGTTCCATCCAGTTGGAACAATATCTTCAAGAGAGATTCTTGAACTTTCAGGAGCGGAGTATTTCACCATGTAGTCGAATTTTCCGCTTGGTTCTCCTAATGTATCCCAAGTCTCTTCGGGGATAGGAGGAACTTCTTCTGATGAACCATGACTTCTGGTGGTGAAGCTGTCAGTAACTTCATCCCTGCTTGGTTGAGTCTTACTTTCAGATCCTTTAGTCGGATAACAGCAAGGTGAATCAGACTCTGGTAGGGAGATATATCCTGCTTTGTTAAGATAGGATAACCATTCCTCTTCATCGGTGTTTTCCGTACCGATGGTATTGACTGTTTGTTGAACAGGTTGAAGAAAACCTCCACTGCAGAAAGTTTCTTGAATGGGGAGAACTACCTCAATCCCTGGGATAGCTCTTGATGATGTCGGAAAGAATCCAATTCCTGTTCTGTTCTTGTTGTTGGTAGGAATATTAATGTGCCCCCAACCACTGGTAGTGCCATCCTTTACAACTTGGATTGCATCTTTGTATGAAGAGATAGACGCTGCTTTCTCCTTTCCTTTGTCCAAGGAAAGTGCTTGGAATTTAGTTCCAACAACTTCTTTTGGTTCTATGTCGGAGAATGATGACAGGTTGCTGACGATCAGAGCTCGTTCTCCACATACGGTTACCAATTTGTCATTTCTTATGAACTTCAGTTTCTGATGAAGTGTTGAAGTAATTGCCCCAGCCTCATGAATCCATGGGCGACCTAGCAAACAACTGTATTGTGCTGGAATGTCCATAACCTGGAAAGTGATTTTGAACGTCTGAGGTCCAATAGTTATGGGAAGATCTACTTCTCCGAAAACTGACTTTCTTGATCCATCAAATGCTTTGACGATGACATGACTTTTTCTTAGAGGGTAATCTTCGAAAGATAATCTTGATAATGTTGATTTAGGCATGACGTTGAGAGAGGATCCATTGTCTATTAGGACTCCTGTGAGTGTATCACCCATGCAGCCAACTGAGATGTGAAGTGGAAGATTGTGGTCCACTCCTTCTTCAGGAAGATCTTCGTCACAGAAACTTAGGTTAGTTCCGGCGGAGATGTTGGCAATGATGTTGTTGAATTGGCTTATTGTAACACTTGGTTCTACGAAAGCTTGTTCCAAAACTTTCTGTAGAGCTTCCCTATGAGCTTCAGAACTCAATAGCAGGGAAAGAACAGATATCCTAGACGGAGTATGTAGTAATTGATCTACAATGTTGTATTCACTCCTCTGGATTAACTTCAAGATCTCATCATTTTCTTTCGCTTGAACAGCATTGGTCGGATGATTGTCTTGCCTATGTGGTACTTCCTCCGAAGGTTTCTCCACATTTTCTGTTGTTCTGTTGAAGACTCGTCCACTTCTGGTGACTCGACTAACATCAGCAATGTTGACAACAGACGGTAATGGTATTTCCTTACCATTTTCAATGAATGTAGCGTTGTACTTGTATGGTATAGCCTTGCTGGACTCATACGGTACAGGACCTGGTAAGTAGATGACTAGTGGTGCAACTGCTGTCTTCCTGCTATCATACTTAACTTGCATAGGTTCAACTTGATTAATTTGAGGAGATACGGTAAAGACTTCATCATCTTCTCTGTTGGCAAGAACAGTAATGGTATTGTCATCCATCAGCTTTTGAATGTCGTTGCGAACACGCAAACATCCTCGTGAATTTCTTCGACAGATTTCGCATCTACTGTAAGCGTGGAAATCTGTTCCAAAGTAGGCAAGTCCATTTAAAGTTTTGTGGAACCTGACTACCGATCCTTCAAGGTCTTCAACTTTGTAGATTTTGTATTCTCCTGGACATCCTTGAACCATGTTGATGTCATGTTCAGTTCTGACTCGGATATGTTGAATCCATCCCAAGTCCATTTGTTCTTGTAATGCAGCTTGAACTATGGCACATCCTTGATTATTCTTTGGACAAATTTCACATGTGAAGTAGTTGTGAGGTGGTACATGACCGTACCCAGCTTGTTTAGCGTGCATCTTGACAAGATTTTCCCCTATCTGACGAATGTCGTAGATTTGAATGACATTGGGGTGTTGATCTATCAGATTTACTGAAGCTTCTTTATGCTGCGGCAAAGGATTTGCTTGGACGTTTGGATTAGTATCTTTGAAGGATAGCATTCCGCTCTTCACTAATCGTTGGACGTCAATCTTGAAAGAGAAACAGTTCTCAATATTGTGACCTGGTGCCCCCTGATGATAGGGACAAGATTGGTCAGCCTTATACCATGGTGAGGAACTGTTTGTAGGATTTGGAGGACTCCTTGTCTGAATGAGTCCTTTTGCCAGTAATGTTGGAAACAATTCTGCATACGGCATTGGTACGGGGTCAAAGGCAGGATACCTTGGAGCCCGATTGTTGTAATTTGGAGGTCGAACCTGCTGCTGAGGTTGCTGCGACCTTTGTTGAATTTGTTGTTGCGAGACCTGAGGTTGATAAGCTGGCGCTGAGTTAACAACCGGAGTTATTGTTGCAACTTGAGGTTGGAATTTCTTCTTGATTTTGTGCAAGACATTGCTGACATCTTGATCCTTTTTCTTCTGGAAAGAACTTCCATACTTCCTTGGACCAACAGAAGATTCTGGTTCTTTGTTCAAGCGTCCTTCTCGAACTGCTTCTTCTAAACGCACACCCATGTTTACCATCTCGGTAAAGTCACTTGGTGCACTTGCAACCATTCGTCCGTAGTAAAATGGACTTAAAGTTTTGAGATAGATTTTTGTCATTTCTTTCTCTTCAAGTGGTGGACAAATTTGAGCAGCAACTTCACGCCATCTCTGAGCGTATTCCTTGAAGCTTTCTCTATCCTTTTGAGTCATGGCCCGGAGTTGATCTCTGTCGGGAGCCATATCCAGATTGTACTTATACTGTTTGACGAAGGCCTCTCCGAGGTCTCGAAAAGTACGAATCTCTGAACTGTCCAAGTTCATGTACCATTTGAGTGCAGCACCAGTCAGGCTGTCTTGAAAATAATGAATGAGCAATTGTTGATTATCAGTCTGAGTTGACATTCTTCGAGCGTACATCACAAGATGACTTTGTGGGCATGAATTCCCTTTGTACTTCTCGAATTCTGGTACTTTGAATTTGTGAGGAATCTTAACATTTGGAACCAGACAGAGGTCTGCAGCATTCTTTCCAAATAGATCTTGTCCTCGGAGAGTCTTGAGTTCCTTCTGCATTTGCAGAAACTGTTCCTGGAACTCGTCCAATCTTTCATACACGCCAGCATCCTCACTTGGAGCGTGATGATATACTTGTCCGCCCTGCGGGGGAAAAGTATGCATAATGGGTCGTGGAGAAGCCATGACAGCAGATCTTGGAATCTCAGCATTCTGTTGTGCGAAACCCATTGCCGTTGCTCTTGGAACTTCAATTTCCAGAGGTTTGTAACCCTCCGGTGGACGCATATCCATGGTGACTTTTGGAGCTTCAGAAGCTGGAGGTATGTACCCTTCTGGA
Source organism: Vicia villosa (assembly GCF_029867415.1). NCBI lineage: Eukaryota > Viridiplantae > Streptophyta > Magnoliopsida > Fabales > Fabaceae > Vicia > Vicia villosa. Next base: position 109,307 of record NW_026705298.1, on the reverse strand, counting down.
GTAAAGTTATACGGCATGCCCCAAGGTCGATCAGGCGGCATGGTATACTGAGGAATAGGAGTAGAAACAATCTCGGAAACCACAGTCCTTTGTGGTTCTTCTGGCGTTGGTCGATTCTGCGCAACTACCAGGGCTTCTACCATACTATTGAGTCTTTCAACAGTACCTTTGAGAGTATTAATCTCTTCTCTGAGTTCTTCATTCTCTTGCTCAAAGTCTTCCATTCTTTTCTTGCGACTTGAACGAGTGTTGTATGGATGAGACAGCTTGAAAGTCTTGGTTCACCTCCTTCTCCTCCTCTCTTTCTGGAGAAAGGAAAGTGACTATTAGATCCGCGACAATTCTCGTGTCAGTGCGTACGACTAAAGCGATGCATGATATGCAATTAAGTTATTATTTTTCAAGGAAACACCATAATTACGTTATGAAACATCAAACTTTTATTAATTAAGCGAAAACGCCGTTTTTACACACTTTGAAAATGGAAATACAGAGAAACTGAGAGAAAGGACTCTAAAACTTTGATGAAGAGCCGACTTCACGTTCTAACATCTTCTTCTGTTTCTTGAGCTGAGCGTTCTCTGACGTGAGCTGATCGATGATCCAGGAAGCAGGAGGGATATGATGAGAAAGTGACGTTTGTGTCACTTGTCGATCGAGCACTTCAAGTAACTCATCCTTCCTTCTTAGGATGTTTTGAATCTCAACATTTTCCGTGTTGACAATTCGATACTTGTTCCTCCAAGCATTCCTTTCTTGGCATACCTTGTTTAATGCCGCTTGCAGTTTTTCAACATCGGTGGAGAAAAGGTAAATTGGTTCCCTTAGGGGAATAGGTTCTTGATGTTGATATGGCATCCTGAGCTTGAATGCTCTGACGCGTACCCATTGAAGGTAAGGATCCAGGGAGATGCAAAGATGTTTTCCTAACAATCTTCTCCCTTTGCTGTGTACAAGACGCCAGGCTTGGACAATTTCTTTCTTCAGCATGTTGCCATGATCGTCGATGTTCTTGAAGAACAGACCCTCCAATTGGATGTTACTTGGAATATTTTTCATAGGATAGCCGTATTGACGACGGGCTAAAGCTGGATTGTAACTGATTCCTCCCTTAGTTCCAATAAGGGGTACGTTGGGAAAACTTCCGCAACTGAAGATGATCTTGGTTTCGTCGTTGTCAGGACTACACCAATCAATGTCTGTATGAGTGAGAGACATGATTTTCTGTGACCAGTAAAGGCCATCCCTCATGTTCCAGAAAGTGCTAGACTTTGGCAGGTGCGAAACGAACCATTCGTATAACAACGGTACGCAGCATGTGATTAATCCTCCTCGCTGCAGGTTTCTTGAATGCACAGAGTGATAAGCATCCGCAAGCAAGGTTGGAACTGGATTTCCAATTAAGAAGATCTTAATTGCGTTGATGTCGACGAAATCGTTAATGTTAGGGAACAAAAACAATCCGTAGATAAGCAAAGCCAAGACTTCCTCAAAAGCGCTCATATCTTGGATGCTGACGAAGTACCGAGCTTGATCAAACAGGAATTTGGAGGGCAATCCTTGAATTCCTCCTCTACTCACCATATGAGTTCTGATGTCGACTACGTTCAAAGGAGTAGTTGCAGCAATGATAATGTCGTCAGGATTCTTTTCCAAACCGGAGTACGGATCTTGCGCGTACACGGGTATTCCAATCAGACGAGAGTACTCCTCCAACGTAGGCATGAGCTGATAATCTGGAAAGGTGAAGCAGTGATACGTTGGATCGTAAAACTGTACCAAGGTGGGAAGGATCCCATCCACCATGTTGGTATTGAGCAAAGGCAGAAGTTTTCCATACTTCTCCTTGAAAGCCTGGGGGTTGACCACCAGTTTTCCGAGCTTTCCCAGTTCCTCGACCTGGGGAATCTTGAAGGTGTATTTCCTAGCTCTCTTTCTTCCGTAATCCATAATATAGATCCTTAAGTCCTTTCTCCGTTTCTCTCTTTCTATGAAGTTCAAAACGTTCGTTATTTAGTTTCCTTGAAAAACGACTCGAAAAAGACTCTTTTTGTTTTTAGTTGTTTATTAATGAATGATGCATGAATGCATGAATGCACACACAAGAGTTTTAAACAAACATGGCGTTGAAGGGTATAGTGGTCATGAAGTCAAAACGCAAATCCCGCCCCAATGGTAAACTAAGGATAAGGATTTTTGTACCTGTAGAACGGGTTCTAGGGGTCTCAGAGTTTTTGCTCAACCTTAAAGATACGTTGATTGGTATCTATAAGAGAGTTTTCTCTGAGTGTAGTATCTGCGTGACAATTACTTCCGTAATCACCGCTCTACGTCCTAAAAAAAGGCTTTAAGTGGGGTTAATGTGTTTCTAGGTCCTCCTGGTACAAATCAGTCTCGGAATGCAGTGGCGCAGTTAATCACAACCAGCCAGGCAAATCCCAAGAGTAGACTTGGAAACCAAGATTAGAGGGCCTTCACCGGGAAGACATCCTCCATCCTATCTTATGTTGCACTCAAATCCGGGTATAGGATTTCTCACCACAAGGGGGAATCAAGCCCTTTCCCGATACAGAATAAACAAAATAAACAAATATATATGCAACAAACACATGATATGACACAGAGGTTAGGCAGGACCTCTCTTGTTTGAGGGGGAATTTGGCATCCCTAATTCCTCATTGGGGCTGGACCAGCAACAGGTCAACCATTGGTTTGGATGAAAAACCAAGGTTTTTAACACTTATATCCCCAGCAGAGTCGCCATTTTTCTGTGGTGGTCGTTTTCTTTACCTCCCCGTTTCACTTGGGAGGACGGCACGCTAAACCCTTCACGCGAAATTTGGAAGGAGAATGCGCCCGTGGTGGGATGAATTTTATTTCAGTTCTTCCTACGATATCACACGAACTTTCTTATTTGTCCTACGAGTAGGAAAGGGGAAAAAAGATCTCAACTAAACCCTAGGAGTTTGCTAAGTGTGGGGATTTCACCTAGACTAGAAATTCTGGAGTCCGGGAGGTCGGTTATACATAGGGAAGTGTTTAAACACCCTACATATCTGTAGTACTCTACAGGAACCTTCTCTGTGTCATTGTGATTGTGTTTGCTGCTAATGATTGGGAAAGTTTCTCCTTTGTGTTAGGAGAAGGAATTGATTTGATTTGAAAAGACAGACAGACAGACAGACTGACTATTTTTGGTATTTTATTAGCTCGCTGAGATTCCTTGTGAACCTCATGCCTACATATCCCTAGTGGAAGTCAGAGCTTAATGTAGTTCGGGGAACTAACTAGGGAAATTAATGTTTTTGGTGCCTTGCTTGAAGCTCAAGGTTGAAGCTTGGAATTAAATCTCTGTTTACAGTAAAGAGACATGAAATTATCTCTACAGAGAGGTATTTGTACTATTCTACCACAAACATTTAAAGGAGTGACAGAATAACTGAATTCATTTCATTCAAGAGGGGGACCTTACTTGTGTATGTGCAAGTATACCAGTCAAATGCCTCTTAAATGAAAGAAGGATGCTCATCCAAATTAGGGAAAGTTACCACATGTCTGGGTTTTACTGCCAGCTCATGCCTTTCAAAATCCTAAATGGGAGACTTTGATTGAAATTGAAATTGAAATGTTTGTTTGTTTGAATGTGGTAGAGTAGTAAAAATATCTCTCTATAGAGATAAGCTATGTCTATCTACTGTATAAAAGATTTGACTTTAGCTGGCTTGTATGAGGCCCAAGCTTGAGGCTTTTTGATTGATTAATTAATTATTGACTCTGGAAGATGACTCCACTGAGGATTAATTACATGATATTTTTGTGTTCTGTACAAAGCCCAGAATTGAGGCTGACTCTACTTAGGGAGACTCTATTTATGTGCCTTGTACAAAGCCCAAGGTTGTGGCTGACTGCTGAGGATAATTAAATGAATGACTCTATTTTATGTGCCTTGTACAAAGCCCAAGGTTGTGGCTGACTCTAGCTAGGGAAAACATTATTTTCTGCCTTGTACAAAGCCCAAGGTTGTGGCTGACTCTTAAATGAACTGAGTATGGATGACTCTATGGGGAAAAGATCCTAGGTTTTAGGAATCTTTGACACATGAAAATATGGTTTATCTGCCTTGTACAAAGCCCAAGGTTGTGGCTACTGAATGATGAAGAACTCACTGGGGAGACTCTATTATCTGCCTTGTACAAAGCCCAAGGTTGAGGCTGACTCTTAACAGGGGAGTTTTATTGTTTGGGTGCCTTGTATGAAGCCCAAGGTTGAGGCTAACTATTTTTGTTGGTTTTGACTCTACTGAGGAGATTTTATTTATTGAAAGACTGTTTTTGGAAGCTAACCCTTTCCAGGGATTTTGACTCAGCTGGTGAATTTGTCTGTTAAAAGACTGACTTTATCATGTTTTTTGGAGGCTGACCCTTCCCAGGGGTTTTTGACTCTTTTTTTTGGGGAAATTATCTCCTAAGAGAAATGAATCTTTTTATTGACATTTATTAATTGACTTTGGAGGCTAACCCTTTCCAGGGGTTTTTATTGAAATGAAGGAATGTGTGGAAGCTAACCCTTTCCAGGGGTTTTATGATTGAAATGGATGTTGATTTTAATTGACTTTGGAGGCTAACCCTTTCCAGGGGTTTGACATTTTTTAGACAGATGTTGGAGGCTAACCCTTTCCAGGGGTTTTTGTTGAAATGATGATTTTGGAAGCTAACCCTTTCCAGGGAATTTGTTGAAATGAATGGCAGAAAGATTATCTAATGGAGACTTCTTGTTTAAAGCCCAAGATGAAGGCTGACTCAATGCTGAGGATGACCCAAAGCATGGATCCTAAACTCTGCTAAGGAAGATAGATGAAGATAAGGGTGACAGAGACTGTCCATGTCTCTCATTCCAAAAGGTGTGCTCAATGTAGAATTGAGACAAACTTAGCTTGTTTAAGGTCTGGTTTAAATTGGAAGAAACTCACCAGGGTAGGCTAAAAGGTGACTAAAGACCTGTTCCTATGTTTATAAGAAACCTGAGGGGTCCTTGTATACAAGCTCAAGAGGAAGCTGGAAATGCTTTTAAGAAGCCTGTGGGTCCTTGTACAAAGCCCAAGAGGAGGCTAATCGAGGGTCCTTGTTATAGCACAAGAGAAAGCTTATGTAGTTTTGAACTTATTTTGGCTCTAAGCAAATGGGTAAGAGGTTTCACCGGGAATAATTCCTCTTTGGGTGGATGTGTCCTATTATTTGGATTCTAAGGTTTTTACCAAGATGTTTCACCGGGAATAATTCATCTTGGGGGTTTGAACTACAGATCTCTAATTAGGAAAGAGCCTTCACCGGGAAGACATTCTCAATCCTAGGCCATATTCCTATAATATATATATAGTTTAACTGTCCTAAGGTTTACACTCAAACGTAGTTCTAAACTAATATATATGCACAGTTTATATTTGACAGTAATTTAAATAAAGACTGTAAATTGAAAGCTTGTAAAGCCTAACCTGGATGGAGTGGAGGCCATTGAAGAAGTATGTACAGAGCCTCGACAGTAATTTTGTTGTTTTGTTGATAATAGTTGAATATTTATGATAAACAGTTAATGATTTTTGAAAACAGAAGAAGTGAAGATGGACAAAGGTCACATAGGTATCTGAAGAGTTTCACCGGGAATAATGCCCTTCAAATACCAGAAGAATGTTTTGAAAACAGAAAGAAGATTTTGAAAATACAGTTTTGAAAACAAGCTAAGAAGAGAAGATTTTTGGGACTTACACTCTATTAGAGGCCCAGTACTTTACAGTACTGGTGTAAAAGCAATTGAAAATGATTTTGAATGATACAAGGTTTTGTTGTTTGAAAACCCTAATCATTTGATTTATTTGGAGATTGAAAACAGTTTTGAGAATTGACAAAAGTCAACTTAATTAAAGTAAAAATAAAGATTTTTACTTAATTAAGACCTAAACAATTAGGGTTTTATCATAAACTTTATTTACAAAATGATTTAGGTTAAAACAAAGTGAAAATATGTATTAAAGTATTTAAGAAAACACCTAAAACATACTACTTTAAACCTAATAAAAATACATGAAATAAATAATATTTTTATGATTTTTTTGATTATTCACAAAATATATACATTAAATGACAAGTGTGTGAAAAATGAAGTAAAAATGGATTTATTTGATAAGTTAAATGATTGTGTGAAGTTGATAAAAAAAAGGAAGAAAAATAGTAGTAAAAATATGGTTTGGTCTCACCAAGGGTTGAACTCACGCCCTCTTGGTTACCAAACAAAACAAATACCAACTGGGCCACGCGCGTGGCCTGTTTAAGGAAAGAGCCCATATGATTATATGTGAAAGCAAGACATTAAATGAGTTGAAAAAAAAAATAAAATGAACAAAAGGTCTGAGGGGGGGATCGAACCCCAGACCTAAGGCATGAGAAAGTGAGAGGCGCTTGTAACCAAGTGAGCTGAACGTTTTAGTCGTTCAAAACACGCTTCCAATTGATTATATTTTAAACTTGCTTCTGAGAATTCAAAAAAAACGCGCGCAAAGCAACTTCATCTTCAACCTCACGATTTCAATTTCTGGAAATCCTATCTCCCTCAATTCTCAACCAAATTCAAAGATGTAAGGATGGATTTTGCTCGTTTTTGGACGAGGATTATGATGGTGTCCTTTAATTTCATTTATTCTAAGTGTAACATAAAATTCGCAAGCATGAACACTAAGAACCCTAAAACTGAATTTAAACATGAAATGCTATATATGTATGTTTTGATGCAATTGATTGAGGGCTAATGATCTATGAAGGTGCAGAAACCAACTGGTAACTTCATTTTTAATTTATCATGCGTGAACCATAGAGTTTGAAGTTTTGGAAACTTACCTGAAAAATGAAGATCTGGCTCTGATCAAAGTGTGTTGCAGAGTTGTTGCAACGATCCAAATAGCTTCAGTGATCCTCCTGGAAGGTGTTGAGATGCTTAGCTTGGACTGAAAGTACCCAGAACCTCTTGCTCGACCCCAACTGCAACAGCTCCAAGTGAGAGGTGCAGATGATGATTCCTCACTCCCAGAAGTGTTTCAGAGGTTTGGATCACCTCTAAATGACTCCTCTAATGTGTTTGAATACTTAATTCCAAGGGAAGAGCTTTGGTTTGAAGAATCCGAGTCTTCTTGCCAAAGAACCTTTGAAAACCTTAAGTATGGAGAAAGAAGAGAGAAAGCAAGAATTCTGTTGCTTTGGTGTGTCTTTTGAATGAGAATGAGCCCTCTATTTATAGGCAATTGGATCAGAGTAAGTGTGCATAGTGAGCTTGCTTAATGAGGCGAGTTTGGTTTCTTAGCCATGAAGAAAGTTTGAAAATATCCCAAATGCAATGATGCATTTTCGGGCTAGCTTCCCCAACCATTGATCTTGCATGATCTTAGGGAACATTTCTGATTCAGAGGAGAGTTCTAATTGGCTTAGAGCAAGATTCCTTGATGATTCACCATTTGCCATAAATTCAAAAATGTAATCATTACATAATCACATGCCTTTGTTTTTGGGAATCTTCTCTAATCCTTATGCAATGATGAATTTGAATGTATGGCATGTCTTCAGATGTATTAGAGGTCGTGTAGCATCATTTAGTGAAGCAAAATGCACAAAATTGCAAAGTTTCAAATTGTACATGACCTATAATTTCACTTCATGAGGCCAACTTTGAACAAGCATAACTCCTAGCTCAAAATGAATTTGGAGAAGGTTGAACACAATTTGGAAAGCCCTAAACATCTACTTCAAATCATTAGTTTGGAGTTTCTTCAGAATCCTTTGGCAAATTTGTGAAAAATGAGGCCAAAGTTGGAAGAAAACTAGGTTAAAACACTTAGAAAAATTTCTAAGTGTTTATGACCTAAACTTCAAAATTTCCAAAACTTCATAAATGGTTGATCTTTTGAAAAAAGTTCCTTTGTAAGATGTTGTTTTATTTTGCAGGATCTACAACTTTCATGTTGGAAGTTTTTTGAGTTGTGTAGGTGAAATTTTGAGTTCTCACCATGCCCTCAAAAACCCTAATTCCCGACTTTTTGCTCCTTGGTGAATTTCTTTGAATTTCTTTGGTCAAATGACTTTAATATCCATATATTGATGATATTGATCTTTGAAAGTCATTTTTTGACCAAAAACCTTAAAAGTCAATGATGATCCTTCACAGTTGACTTTTCCCTGACAAAGTGAATTTTTGGGCTTTTGTGTAGAAACAAGATCTTTTCCTCAAATGAATGATGTTAATGGATTATATTGAGGTAGTAGAGATTCTTGAATCATGTCTTGAGTTTTGGATTCATGCCCTGATTAAAAGTCAACTATCTTGGTGAATTAGGTCAAAAACCCTAATTGTCGACCAGAGGACAATGATGACTGTAGACTTTAAACTGAGATGTAATGTCCAGTGGATCTTGTCATATGAGTTATTTGAAGATGATTGATGTCTTTGAATGATTCCCTGGGGCTTTTTAGGGTTTCCCAAAAGTGATCCCTGATTTTAGTCCTTGATAGGCTCAAAACCCTAGTCTGGTGACCTGAGTAAACCTGTACTCATATGACTGGATGTCTAATCAATCATAGATGAGAAAAGTGAAGTTTTTGAGCCTCATGATTGTATTAGGGACTAATCCTTGTATTGATTGATCCTTTTCCTGAGCTTTCTTGTCTTTGAACATCCTCGATTGGATACCAGATGGAGAAGTGACTGCTCTGGGTACTTGTTTTGACCTGATGAAAATCCTGAAGATATGTCATCTCAGGGGGGTCAAAAATTAGGGTATGACAAGGTTCCATAAGACTTTAAATGGACTTGCCTACTTTGGAACGAATTTCCATCCTTATAGTAGATGCAGAATTTGTCGAAGAAATCCACGAGGTTGTTTGCGCGTTCGCAACGACATTCAGAAACTGATAAATGATAATGTTAGAACAAGAATTGTTCTGATCAATATTCTTAGTTTTGATGATAACAATGTATATGAATTTTGCTTAAGATAATGTGGTACTCTAATCCCTTGCAATTTCCTTTTCAGGAAATATATAAAGAGTATGCACAAATCAGCGCTCAGAAGCTTTGACTCTGAAGGTTCAACATGCAACATCAGAACATGATCTGGCAAGACATCAGAAGATGGTCAAGCAGAATCAGAACATGGTCTATGGAAGCATCAGAAGGACTGGAGTTCAGAAGCAGAAGCACTGAAGTCATGGTATCACGCTCAGAAGCACTTTAAGATCAGAAGATCAGAAGATGCTTATGCACCAAGCTGTTTGTACTCTGATGATATTCAAACGTCGTATCTACAAAAGATCAATCAGAATCAAGTACAAGATGGCAGGCTTCGCTGACTGACAAAAGGAACGTTAGAAGCTATTAACGGCAACGTCAGTAGTCGCAACAAAAGCAAGGCTCGAGGTAGTTGACAAAAGAGTGAAACATTAAATGCAATGCTGTACGGAATATGCAAAGCATTAAATGCTCCCAACGGTCATCTTCTCAAACGCCTATAAAATGAAGTTCTGATGAGAAGCAGAAAGAACCTTTGCGCATATTTACGAAAACGCTGTCAAATTCAAAAGCTCTCAAACTTCATCTTCAACCTCACTTATTGCTGTTGTAATACTATAGTGAGATTAAGCTTTAAACTGTAAGATAAATATCACAGTTGTGATTATCGCTTTTAAGAAGCATTGTAATACTCTTAGAATTTGTTTACATTAAGTTGTAAAGGACTAGAGTGATCAGTTAGATCAGAAGACTCTAGAAAAGTCTTAGAGGGTATCTAAGCAGGTTGTTCCTAGAGTGATCAAGTTGTGATCAGAAGACTCTAGAAGACTTAGCAGTGTCTAAGTGGAAAACCATTGTAATCTTGTGTGATTAGTGGATTAAATCCTCAGTTGAGGTAAATCACCTGTAAGGGTGGACTGGAGTAGTTTAGTTAACAACGAACCAGGATAAAAATAATTGTGCAAGTTGTTTTTATCTTACAAGTTTTGAAAATACACTTATTTAAACCCCCCCTTTCTAAGTGTTTTTCTATCCTTCAATTGGCATCAGAGCGCCAGTTCTAAGGTGCAAGCACTTAACCGTGTTTAGAAAAGATTCAGGAAGAGAAAAACGCTTAAGTCAAGATGGCTGATCCAACTGTTATACCCCAAAATTTGCCCGCATCTTTTTTCAAGAAAACTCCAATCTGAAAATTAAGAGTCTCATATAATCATGGATTTTTATTTCAACAAATATCCTGACATATGAAATACTTAGTTTTTTAGAATTTTTCTTATACAGTAATTTGGCTTGCAGTTGAATTTATTCTTACGCAAACGCCAAATACTGTTTATTACTTCACACATGCTATTTATTTATTTACATATAAATAGTACTCACACAATTGGTACAGAGTTAAATCTTTTTGCAGGCGCAGAATCAGGAAACTCAGACTGTACTGGTAACAGTCAGTCGACAGTCAAACTGCTGGCAGTACAATTCTCAGTGTTTTGTACCATCAATCAAATCAATCTTTTACAATTCAAAATTCCAAGATTTTTGTTCTAGAAGTCTTCTGAATATCACGCGATTAGCAGAGACTCAACACTGCACAAAAATCAGGTACGCTTAATTGTCTCCTACACAAACAGTCCCTGACTAGGGTTTTCTTGTTTTTATAGGAGAAACAAGTTTTTGAGACCTCAAATGGATTTCATGCACATCCATATATCTCAAAGTACCATCATACAAATTTTCAAACTTCAATTCACTCAGACGCACCGTCAGCAGCTCAAACAGTCATCGGACGACCCGTTTGACCAAAAAAGTCAACAGACAGTCAAAAATGAAATTTTTTGTCAAAGTCCATATTTTGTCAAAGGATTCATCATTTGATCATTGGATGATCATAATTTATCAAGGAAAGATCAAAAATCAACAAAACCCTAAGATTCAAAATTAGGGTTTTTACCTGAAAAGTCAACTCAACTTTGGCTGGTCATAACTCTCTCATCCTTCATCCAAAAAATTCAAACCAAAGCTCATTTTGAAGGAAATTCAATTATCTTTCAAATGCAATTGATCCCATGGTCATTGCATTCACCATTGGAAAAATATGACCAAAGACATTACAGGTCATTTTCAAAGTCAACAAAAAGACACTTTTTTCAAAAGGACACACAAGGAGCATCAAAAATCATTTTGACATGAGACCAAAGGCATTGGTTAGAGGACTCTTTGAGGTTTTCAAAAAGTGCAAGATCTCCTTCATATGACAAAAATTGAGGGATTTACACCTTGTTGAAGTTGGCTAAATTTTGGGAAAATGCATGAAACCAACATTGCTAAAAAATGTATTTTTTCCAAATGGGGCCAAGTTTTCATGGTTCAAACATCATTTCCATAATATTATGGGCCTCCCACGACCAAGACAAGGCCCACACCTTTTTTTATCCATTTTTTTTTTTGCTTAATTTTATCTTATTTTAAGATTAAATTAAAAGGAAAATGAATGGATAATGGGTAGCTTACAATCCAAGCATGACTCACCCAAGGAATCTCTGATTTTCTGCAGAGAATTGAAGAGCAAGGCAAGAGCATTGAAGAGAAGAAGACTTGGTCAATAATTCAAAGGTTTTTAATATAAAAAAATCAAGAATTCCACAAAGGCAACTAGATGCTTCTTGGCTTCAATTCTAAGCACAACATAGTCTATATAAAGGCTATAACACTTCACAATCAAGGGAGACAGAAATCAGAGCCATTCTTATGCTTGTACCATGCTTGTAACCACTTAAACTTTTCAAAGAAATTTCAAATTCGAATTTTTAATTTCAGTCAATTTCAATACAAACTAAGCATTCAAACATCATCTGTGAGCTTCACTGAAACTATTCCAATCAATTGCAAGTCTTAAACCTCACTGAATCGAGCTACACAGGTCACGATTTGCTCAAACTAAAACTGACTTGTATCTCATAACACAAGCATATCTAGCACGATGTAGACATATATTTGAACTTGGTGTGGTGTGTAGATCATTTCTGGAACTTTAATTGAGTTTTAGACGCTTACACACGAAGTTACCATTCTAGGGTTCATAATCTCAAAATTAGGGCTTTTTGAAATAGGCAAAATTAGAGGATCTAAGTGGTACCATTGAGTTCGTATGGATCAGACGAGTTGAATGGAGAGGTCGCGCCAAATTTATTTTTAGGTTTACCCCTATTCGTTATTTTGCAGGTCTGAAGCTCATCAATTACAGCGCTCTTTTCATAAAAGCGCTGTAAAAGGTCCTAGCGAGAGGTTGAAGATGATGAGGTGTCCCTACCTCATTGGACAGCCAGCGCGCGTTCTTTTGAATTTTCCACTAATCCAGTGCTTTGCAGGTGTATTGATGGCCATGTGTCTCATTATCTGAGCCTTCAGATTCACTTTCCAGCTCATCCAACGCACCTGACACGCCAGTCCATACCATGGACTCTCCAATCAACCACATCTGATTAGTATCCTTTTATTTTCTATTTTATTTTAATTTCTTTGCAAAATTAATTAAAAATAGTTTTAAAAATCCAAAAAATACACAAAAAATATTTTTAAGTTGCTAAAATAATATTTTATTTTCTGAAATAAAAATATTTTATTTTTCTTCATAATTTCAATATTTTGCATAATTAATTAGTATATATTTATATATTTGCTTTTTAATTATTCTAACCAATCAAAAAATCATAAAAAAAATTGTTCTTTATATAAAATATTGTTTATATATTATAGACTAATTTTGTACATATTTTGAATAATTTTCTCTTTAAGTTTTAATTATTTGTGTAATTATTTGCATAATTATGTGTTAATTAACTTAATAAATTTCAAATCAATTTCAAAAATCCCAAAAAAATTAGTTTTGTTTTAAAATTAATTGACAAATATTTTGTACATATTTTAAACTTAATTTCTAGGTTTAAATCTATTTTCATCTTTTTTCTTCATTTTAATTTAATTAATCATGCATTAATTATAATTAAAATCAATCATAAAAAATCCAAAAAACATGCCTTTTATTTTTCTTGCAATTTAAATTCCTAGATAAATGTATAGGATGTCAAATTCATGTAAATAGGCTAGTTTACGTTTCCTGCACAATCGATGTAATAGCGTAGATTTACTTTCCGCACTTTACATTTCCGCATTTTAATTTCCAGCAAATATAAACTGCGTGTATGTCAAAGATAAAATTGAACCGTTAGATCACTAACTTCAAAGATAAAATATCTGAATCCAAACACAATCACATTTGCACCTCTTAAGGTAATCCCTTCTCATTCTTTTCAAAATCAAAGTCAAATTCTACTGTTTTGAGTACAAAATCGAACCTTTTGTTTATATCCGGTGAAAGGATAGATTTTTAAAGGAAATAAGGATAAAGACCTTACAACTCAGGGTAGACCTCCTAGTTTGCTTGCTCAAATCAAAACAAACAAAATTCTCATGCACTGTTGTTTTTTCAAAACTTTCCAAAAAGACAATATTTTGTATACATCCAAACACGGATCATTACAAAGTTAACGTTCTTTTCAAAACATCTTTCGAAAGATAAACAAGCATTTTGTATACATCCGCACAAGGATCATTACAAATTCAATTTACAAAGGTATTTGAAACCACATATGAGCATTCTAAAGCAATTGAAAAGTAATCGAAAAACAAGTGAGCTAAGCAAACTTAAGAGCCCATGGATAACCACGGATACAAAGGGTGCAAACACCTTCCCTTTGTATAACCTACCCCCTTACCCAGAATTTCTTAAAGGTCTTTTTTCTGTTTCTTTTATAAACCTTTCCTTAATTGGATAAAATAAAAGGTCGGTGGCGACTCTGTGAATTTTCAAAAAAATGCGAAAGCATAAGCGATAAAAAAGAGTCAGTTCACGTATCTCTCCCGCTCAGAGGTATGGGCCGAAAAAAAAAGGAGGTCCACACCAACAAACACAAACACATCTACATCTGGCTCTGAGCAAAACAATGGTAACAATGGTTACACTAGACCACCAGTATTTGATGGTGAAAACTTTGAATATTGGAAGGATAAACTTGAAAGTTACTTTCTTGGTCTAGATGTTGAATTATGGGATCTTTTGTTGGATGGTTACATACATCCAGTCAAAGCTAGTGGTGAAAGGCTCACAAGAAAAGAAATGTCTGATGAGCAAAAGAAAGATTTCAAAAATCATCACAGGTGTAGGACTGTATTGCTGAACGCTATCTCTCATGCTGAGTATGAGAAGATATCCAACAGGGAAACGGCCCATGACATATATGAGTCCTTGAAAATGACTCATGAAGGAAATGCTCAAGTCAAGGAGACCAAAGCTCTTGCGCTAATCCAGAAGTATGAAGCCTTCAAGATGGAGGATGATGAAGACATTGAAAAGATGTTTTCAAGATTTCAAACTCTAAATGCTGGATTAAGAGTTTTGGACAAAGGCTACACCAAGGCTGATCATGTGAAGAAGATCATCAGAAGCTTGCCCAGAAGATGGGGCCCAATGGTGACTGCATTCAAGATAGCAAAGAATCTGAATGAAGTCTCTTTGGAAGAGCTGATCAGTGCCCTGAGGAGTCATGAAATTGAACTTGACGCAAATGAACCTCAGAAGAGAGGTAAGTCTGTTGCATTAAAATCTAATTATAAAAAATGCACTAACGCTTTTCAGGCTGAAGAAGTAGATTCTGAAGAATCAGAAGAAGAAGAAGAAGAAGATGAACTGTCCATGATTTCCAGAAGAGTTAACCAACTCTGGAAAAGCAAGCAGAGGAAGTTCAAAAGCTTCAGAAGCTCAAAGAAGTCTGAAAGAGGAGAATCTTCTAGAGGCAGAAGATTTGACAAGAAGAAGGTCATGTGCTATGAATGCAATGAGCCTGGACACTACAAGAGTGAGTGCCCAAAACTTCAGAAGGAAAATCCCAAGAAGAAGTTTCATAAGAAGAAAGGTCTTATGGCAACATGGGATGAGTCAGAAGATGAATCAGACTCTGAAGATGAGCAGGCAAACGTTGCACTGATTGCCACTGTCAATGATGGATCAGAATCTACATCAGAATCAGATTTTGAAGAGGTATTTTCTGAACTAACTAGAGATGAGTTAGTTTCCGGTCTAACAGAGCTTCTTGAACTAAAAGCTCATCTTAGTATCAAATACAAAAAGCTGAAAAAGCAATTTGAATTTGAAACTAAGAAGCTTGAGTTGGAAAATTCTGAATTAAAAGAAAAAGTTTTAAAATTATCCAACAACATTGGATCTTCTTCTGATTCAGAAAAGTCCACTCCTAGTCTGAACCATATTCTGAAAGAATATGATTTAAGCTTCAGGAAGTTCTTATCTAGAAGTATTGGCAGAAGTCAGCTAGCTTCTATGATATATGCTGTGTCAGGAAACAAAAGAGTTGGCATTGGTTTTTTGGGTGAAACCCCATACAAACTTGAACCTGTATATGATATGAAAATCACATACAAGCCATTGTATGATCAGTTCAAGTATGGCCACTCACATGATATTAGGCACACATCACATGCTCAAAGCTTTCACATAACACACACCAAGAAGCATGTGACACAACCTAAGAAATATCATGAAACTCAAAATAAGAATTATCATGCTGTTCCTCCTATTGTTTATAATGCTAAACCCAAGTTCAATCAGAACTTGAGGAAAACTAACAAGAAAGGACCCAAGAAAATGTGGGTACCTAAGGAAAAGATTATTCCTATTGCAGATATCCTTGGCTGTAAAGAAGACAAAGCACAACATGTCATGGTACCTGGACTCTGGATGCTCGCGACACATGACAGGAAGAAGGTCTATGTTCCAAGACCTGGTGCTTAAATCTGGTGGAGAAGTCAAGTTTGGAGGAGATCAGAAGGGCAAGATAATTGGCTCTGGAACTATAAAGTCTGGTAACTCTCCTTCCATAACTAATGTACTTCTTGTAGAAGGATTAACACATAACTTATTGTCCATAAGTCAATTAAGTGACAATGGTTATGATATAATCTTCAATCAAAAGTCTTGCAAGGCTGTAAGTCAGAAGGATGGCTCAATCCTATTTACAGGCAAGAGGAAGAACAACATTTATAAGACAGATCTTCAAGATCTTATGAGTCAGAAGGTAACTTGTCTTATGTCTGTTTCTGAAGAGCAGTGGGTCTGGCATAGAAGATTAGGACATGCTCTTTGTGAAGCATGTTAGAAGGGCAAGTTCTCCAAACCTGCATTCAAGTCTAAGAATGTTGTTTCTACCTCAAGGCCGTTAGAAATTCTGCACATTGATCTGTTTGGCCCAGTCAAAACAGCATCTGTCAGAGGGAAGAAATATGGATTAGTCATCGTAGATGATTATAGCCGCTGAACATGGGTAAAGTTCTTGAAACACAAGGATGAGTCTCATTCAGTGTTCTTTGAATTCTACACTCAGATTCAATTTGAGAAAGAGTGCAAAATCATAAAGGTTAGAAGCGATCATGGTGGCGAATTTGAGAACAGATTTTTTGAGGAGTTCTTCAAAGAAAGTGGTATTGCCCATGATTTCTCTTGCCCTGGAACTCCACAGCAAAATGGAGTTGTAGAGCGAAAGAATAGGACTCTACAAGAAATGGCCAGAACCATGATCAATGAAACCAATATGGCTAAGCATTTCTGGGCAGAAGCAATAAACACTGCATGTTATATTCAGAATAGAATCTCTATAAGACTTATTCTAAATAAGACTCCTTATGAATTGTGGAAGAACAGAAAGCCCAACATTTCATATTTCCATCCTTTTGGATGTGTATGCTTTATTCCGAATACTAAAGATCATCTTGGTAAGTTTAATTCTAAGGCACAAAAGTGTTTCCTTCTTGGATATTCTGAATGATCTAAAGGCTACAGAGTATACAATATTGAAACATTGGTTGTAGAAGAATCAATCAATATCAGGTTTGATGATAAGCTTGGTCTTGAAAAGCCAAAGCAGTTTGAGAATTTTGCAGATTTTGATATTGATATATCAGAAGTAGTAGAACCAAGAAGCAAAGCATCAGAAGCAGAGCTTCTCAGAAGCAAAGAATATGAAGATCAAGTTGCAGCTTCTTTGGAGAACCTAAGCATTTCTGAAGAACCAACTGTCAGAAGATCTTCCAAACTCACTTCTGCTTATTCAGAAGATGTCATTCTTGGAAAGAAGGATGATCCTATCAGAACAAGAGCATTCCTTAAGAACAACGCAGAATGTCAATTAGGTCTTGTATCTTTAATCGAGCCAACTTCTGTTGATCAAGCTCTAGAAGATCCAGACTGGATAATTGCTATGCAAGAAGAACTTAATCAGTTTACAAGGAATGATGTATGGGATCTTGTTCCTAGACCAAAAGGATTCAATATCATTGGTACAAAATGGGTCTTCAGAAACAAGCTGAGTGAGAAAGGAGAAGTGGTAAGAAACAAAGCCAGACTGGTCGCTCAGGGATATAGTCAGCAAGAAGGGATTGACTATACAGAAACCTTTGCACCAGTGGCCAGGTTAGAATCTATTCGTCTATTAATTTCTTTTGCCACTCAACATAACATCACTCTGTATCAGATGGATGTTAAGAGTGCCTTCTTAAATGGTTATATAGATGAAGAAGTCTATGTCCACCAACCTCCTGGTTTTGAAGACTCCATGTCTCCAAATCATGTTTTTAAATTAAAGAAATCATTATACGGATTGAAACAAGCTCCTAGAGCTTGGTATGAACGTTTAAGTTCTTTCCTTCTGGAAAATGGTTTCACTAGAGGAAAAGTGGACACTACTCTCTTCTGTAAAACCTTTAAAAAGGATATTTTAATATGTCAAATATATGTAGATGATATTATCTTTGGAACATCTAATGCTACACTTGGAAAGGAGTTTGCTGAGTCTATGCAGGCTGAGTTTGAGATGAGCATGATGGGAGAACTCAAGTATTTCCTTGGGATACAAATCAATCAAACATCAGAAGGAACATATGTTCATCAAACTAAGTATGTGAAAGAACTTCTGAAGAAGTTTAATCTTTCTGACTGCAAAGAAGCCAAAACTCCTATGCATCCAACGTGCATCCTAGGTAAGGATGAGGTAAGTAAGAAGGTAGATCAGAAGTTATACAGAGGTATGATTGGATCTCTTCTATATTTGACTGCTTCTAGACCTGACATACTGTTCAGTGTTTGTTTGTGTGCTAGATTCCAATCAGATCCTAGAGAATCTCACTTAACTGCTGTTAAGAGAATTCTGAGGTATCTGAAAGGTACTACTAATGTTGGTTTAGTCTACAGAAAATCTAAAGAATACAACTTAGTAGGATTCTGTGATGCTGACTATGCTGGAGATAGAATTGAAAGAAAGATTACTTCTGGAAGTTGTCAATTTCTTGGAAGTCATCTGATCTCCTGGTACAGCAAGAAGCAAGCAACCATTGCTCTCTCAACAACAGAAGCAGAATATGTTGCTGCTGCTGGTTGTAGCACACAAATGCTCTGGATGAAGAGTCAGCTAGAAGATTATCAGATATATGAGAGTAACATTCCTATCTTTTGTGATAATACTTCTGCTATATGTTTATCTAAAAATCCTATTCTACATTCAAAAGCTAAACATATTGAGATTAAACATCATTTCATAAGGGACTATGTTCAGAAGGGTGTTCTATCTTTAAACTTTGTGGATAGAGACCATCAATGGGCTGACATCTTTACAAAACCCGTGGCTGAAGATAGATTTAAATTCATTATGAAGAATATCAGTATGGATTTATGCCTAGAATGAGAAGATGAGAAGATCTTATGTATGGTTAATTTCTGAAATATGATTGGACTATAAGAAGTTCTGATTTTAATCAATTAGAAGTAGTGATTCAGTTATTACTAACGTTTCATTGTCTACGTTGATTCAAAACTGCTTTAAAAGTAAAACTGCTGTCAAGTGGCTTTCCAGATGGTAAACACGTGTTCACTATTTTTGGACAAGCATGCGTGCAGTTGAGGTGACGCCGCCCTAGGTAACTGTGCTAATCACGTCTTTTGTCATAAATCTCTCTCCTCATGTCACGTAACTTTAAATGCCATTCATCATTTCATTTTATTTCTTTTTCGTTTTATATTTCTTCAAACGTTTCACTTCCCTCTTTTATTTATCTCACTCTTTGCATTATGTGTCATCCTTTCTCTCTCTCTCTCTCTCTCTCTCATTTTCTGCATTTTTTGCATAAACCTTAGTTTATTCATCTTCAACCTAGCATTCACCATGAATCCTTCTTCAAGTTCCTCTCAACAAGCATTCAACAGACAAGAAGATTCTCCACTGAAAACTTGTTCCATTCCTCCATCAGAAATGGAAGTTCTGTGTGAGTCTCCGGTAGATGTTGATGACTTGGGTGCATGTGGTTTCAAACCAAAGGCGAAGACTAAGGCTCAAGGGTGGTTGATCTATGTGAATAGAACGGTTGGAAGGGTTGATTGGTTCCAGGATAAGAAACAAATCTCGGGGGTCGCCGACATTGATTTCAAGACGGATCTCACAAGAGACTCAAGATTCCAAGAAGTCTCAAGTCAGATCTCTTCTTTGATACTGTTATCAACATTTATCCAAAGAAAGAAGAGTTTCTTGAGATATTGGATGAAGTTAAGTCTCATGTACTTGACTTCTATGTTAAGGGAAAGCCCCATTTGAGACATTAGCTCTCTTCCTGTGAGCTGTCTTCAGTTCCTCCTTGTATTCATGTATTCTCCTCCAGTAGAGCTTCTCGTCTGGACAGGCATGCAGAGTTTCAAGCTTTCATGGCTAGGCAAACTGAGAACAACGCTGGGATTCATGATATGTTAGCTAAGATTATGTCTAAGCTAGGGTTATAGCCTTTGAGTCTTTGTAGTTTTTCTTTGTTTGTTGCACATGTCTATCTGCATACCTCTTTTGTAATTCTAATTGTTTAATCTAATGAAAAGTTATTCTGTTTCTTTCCTTTTGTCGTTTTCTACATCTGAATAATTTTATGCTTTTTGATGTTATGACAAAAAGGGGGAGAAAATGTGATAAATGATCTGATTTAACTTATCAGTTGTTGGGTGAAAGTCCCCACATTTCTAACAAGAACTTGTAAGTTCTGTGTTGTTTTAAAGTGTTTTTGCAGGATTGAAGAAAAACTTAGAAGCAAAACCATGGGAAACGCAATTCTGTAAAAGGAATAAGCTCATGGAACTGAAGCAATCTGAGTGCTATGAAGCTTCAGAATTAGAAGCAAGAAGGAAGGATGTTATGATATTCTAATGATGGAATATACACTAACTTTTTCTCCTGTCCTTATATGCTCTGATATATTTGTTTAAGCTTTACTATATATATGATCTGATGCATTCTGTATGTTCTGATACATATTTTATGCTCTGATATATATATATATGTGTTATGCTCTGATTCACTCATGCTCTGACTTTTGTCGTATAGTTTGTTCTGTAACATTTCAGAATGTAGAAGATGCTCTGATGATGCTCTGGTACATTCAACAATGTTCTGATACAATCTAGCATGGAATGATTCTAGAAGAAATTCAAGCTCTGAAGCTGTCCTCTGGAAGCAAGAAGCAGAAGCTGTGAATATTCTGAAAATCTAAGCATGTGTGATCGTCTCAACTGAAATAGAAGAAACTCAGGGAAGTTCTTTATGCAAAATTTCTTCCAGTATTTATTTCAGGGGGAGATTGTTAATCTCAGGGGGAGACACATTCACACATTATGTTTATATGCTGTTGCTATAAATGTGTAATTGTCTTTTGCCGTCTGATATTCTGATTGCAAATTCATATCATTTATATATGTTTTTGTCATCATCAAAAAGGGGGAGATTGTTAGAACAAGAATTGTTCTGATCAATATTCTTAGTTTTGATGATAACAATGTATATGAATTTTGCTTAATATAATGTGGTACTCTAATCCTATGCAATTTCCTTTTCAGGAAATATATAAAAAGTATGCACAAATCAGCGCTCAGAAGCTTTGACTCTGAAGGTTCAACATGCAACATCAGAACATGATCTGGCAAGACATCAGAAGATGGTCAAGCAGAATCAGAACATGGTCTATGGAAGCATCAGAAGGACTGGAGTTCAGAAGCAGAAGCACTGAAGTCATGGTATCACGCTCAGAACCACTTCAAGATCAGAAGATCAGAAGATGCTTATGCACCAAGCTGTTTGTACTCTGATGATATTCAAATGTCGTATCTACAAAAGATCAATCAGAATCATGTACAAGATGGCAGGCTTCGCTGACTGACAAAAGGAACGTTAGAAGCTATTAACGGCAACGTCAGTAGTCGCAGCAAAAGCAAGGCTCGAGGTAGTTGACAAAAGAGTGAAACATTAAATGCAATGCTGTACGGAATACGCAAAGCATTAAATTCTCCCAACGACCATCTTCTCATATGCCTATAAAATGAAGTTCTGATGAGAAGCAGAAAGAACCTTTGCGCATATTTACGAAAACGCTGTCAAATTCAAAAGCTCTCAAACTTCATCTTCAACCTCACTTATTGCTGTTGTAATACTATAGTGAGATTAAGCTTTAAACTGCAAGAGAAATATCACAGTTGTGATTATCGCTTTTAAGAAGCATTGTAATACTCTTAGAATTTGTTTACATTAAGTTGTAAAGGACTAGAGTGATCAGTTAGATCAGAAGACTCTAGAAAAGTCTTAGAGGGTATCTAAGCAGGTTTTTCCTAGAGTGATCAAGTTGTGATCAGAAGACTCTAGAAGACTTAGCAGTGTCTAAGTGGAAAACCATTGTAATCTTGTGTGATTAGTGGATTAAATCCTCAGTTGAGGTAAATCACCTGTAAGGGTGGACTGGAGTAGTTTAGTTAACAACGAACCAGGATAAAAATAATTGTGCAAGTTGTTTTTATCTTACAAATTTTGAAACTACACTTATTCAAACTCCCCCTTTCTAAGTGTTTTTCTATCCTTCAGATAATACCATTACATTTCTTGCCAACAAAGAAGATGACGAAGTCTTTACCGTGTCTCCTCAGATTAATCCAGATGAACCAATGCAAGTTAAGTATGACAGCAGGAAGACAGGCATTGCTCCATTAGTCATCTACTTACCAGGTCCTGTACCGTATGAGTCCAACAAGGCTATACCATACAAGTACAATGCTACATTCATTGAAAATGGTAAGGAAATACCATTACCGTCTGTTGTCAACATTGCTGACGTTAGTCGAGTCACCAGAAGTGGACGAGTCTTTAACAGAACAACAGAAAATGTGGAGAAACCTTCGGAAGAAGCACCACATAGACAAGACAATCATCCGACCAATGATATTCAAGCGAAAGAAAATGATGAGATCTTGAAGTTAATCCAGAGGAGTGAATACAATATTGTAGACCAGCTGCTACATACTCCGTCTAGGATATCTGTTCTGTCCCTGCTATTAAGTTCTGAATCTCATAGGGAAGCTCTACAGAAAGTTTTGGAACAAGCTTTCATAGAACCTGGCGTTACCGTGGGGCAATTCATTAACATCGTTGCCAACATCTCCGCAGGAACTAACCTGAGTTTCTGTGACGAAGATCTTCCTGAAGAAGGAGTGAACCACAATCTTCCACTCCACATCTCAGTTGGCTGCATGAATGATACACTCACAAGAATCCTAATAGACAATGGATCCTCTCTCAAGGTCATGCCTAAATCAACATTGTCAAGATTATCCTTCAAGGATTTCCTGCTAAGGGACAGTCACGTCATCGTCAAAGAATTTGATGGATCAAGGAAGTCAGTTTTTGGAGAAGTGGATATTCCCATAACTAGTGGACCTGAAACGTTCAAAATCACTTTCCAAGTTATGGATATCTCGGCACAATAAAGTTGTTTGCTAGGTCTCCCATAGATTCATGAGACTGGGGAGATTACTTCAACACTTCATCAGAAACTGAAGTTCATAAGATCTCTGATCGTCTGATCGTCTGATGGTAACCGTATGTGGAGAACGATCTCTGATCGTCAGCAACCTGTCATCATTCTCCGACATAGAACCAAAAGAAATCGCTAGAACTAAATTCTAAACACTTTCCTGGGACAAGGAAAAAGGAAAGGAAAAATCAGCGTCAATTTCTTCCTACAAAGATGCAATCTAAGTTGTAAAGGATGGAACTACCAGTGGTTGGGGGCACATTGAGATTCCTACCAACAACAAGAACAGAACATGAGTTGGATTCTTTCCAACATCATCAAAGGTTATTCCAAGAATTGAGATAGTTCTTCCAATTCAAGAAACTTTCCGCAGCCAGGGATTTCTTCAACCTGTTCAACAAACAGTCAATACCATCGGTATGGAAAACACCGATGAAGAGGAATGGCTATCCTATCTTAACAAAGCAGGACACGTCTCCCTATCGGAGTCTGATTCACCTTGCTGTTATCCAACTAAATGATCTGAAAGTAAGACTCAACCAAGCTGTGACGAAGTTACTAACAACTTCACCACCAGAAGTCATGGTTCATCAGAAGGCGTTCCTCCTATCCCCAAAGAAACCTGGGATACATTAGGAGAACCAAGCGGAATATTCGACTACATGGTAAAATACTCCGCTCCTGAAAGTTCAAAAATCTCTTTTGAAGACATTGTTCCGACTGGATGAAACATTGATTATGAGTACCTCACTCAGCCAAAAGAGATATATAACCCTTGCTATTCATCATCATCAACAGGTGGAGTCATCATTGAGGATTATATCCCCAAGTTTCCCACAGAGGCTACGGATTTAGAGTTCACATACCTAGTCAATGCCATCTTGGGAGAAGAGCAAGACCAAAATACAGAAGAGGATGATCTCGAAAGTGTCTCCGACAATGAGTCTCTCAATTTAGAAGATTGGAAGTTTCCTCAAAAGAAAGTCAGACATACTCCACTTGGAAATGGGTATGCTCACACCGCTCAGTCTGCTGAAGTAGAAGAAGATCGTCCGAGTGTTGCAAAGACAGTGGTTGGTAAATCAAGACCTACCACAGGCCAACTTAAGCCTAAGGTTCCAGATTACCAAGTGCACAATGGGGTTCGCCACTATTGGATGGCTGTTGAAGTTTCGACTGTTGTTCGCACTCCTAAGTAGGAACTTTCACCGTTATTTTGTCCTCTCACCATAGCCCAGGGTGAAGATATGTTTCATAGGGCTTTGCATTTTACTATTTCTTAGGAAAATGTCCCTCTTTGCTTCACCCAAAGCAATAGAGTTTTGTTTTATAGGGTCTTTGTTTCAAGAAGTGACTGTCGATAAATAAAAATGTCATTTTGTTCCTTCGTTAGTTTTTCCCTTTTCTTTTTTCGGAAATTGGTAATCCTAAAAAACACCCTAAAAACATCAAAATATTCCATTTACTGCATACACCGAGTCTTCCCTTGTTGTCTAAATAAAATTCATCACACATATGTAGATTAATCATAAAATACCCCGTTGAAATGTGCGATCGTATGACTTCTCCAAGCTTTGGGTTTCCTGTATTCGAGGCAGAGGAAGAAGAAGACGAAGAAATATCAAAGGAAGTTTCACGGTCACTTCAACAAAGGTAAGAGGCCACTCAACCATACAATGAGCCTCTAGTGTCATACCCCAAAATTTGCCCGATCAAATCCACGTTTTTTAATTTATTAAGGGTGTTAAAAAATTAAGAGCCATAGGGTTTAATATATCTATTATTAAACTCGTTCTCTTATAAAATTCCCTTAAAATGGTATTGGGATATGAATAGCAAACATGGAAATCCAATTTGTTTTGGGCCCATTGTTTCTCATCGTTTAATCCTTTTTAACAAAATATTACTAATTATTAGTGTTAGTATTATTACTATATTAGTGCTAATTATGGTGATTATTAATATTAATAATTAATTAATATTAGTAACTAATATTAGAAGTATTATTGTTAATATAAGGTTTATTTTGTTTATTTATTATTAGTATGTTAATTATTATCATTAGGCTATTGAAATAAATAAATAAAAAAAGGGGGAAAAGAAGTCTTGTTGTGGTAAAACATTCCAAATGGCCAAAGAAGAAGAAAAAACGTGAAACAAGGGAGGAAAATAGAAAGACCAAGTTTTAATCAAGTTTGGAAAGTTTTGATGGTGATTTGCAATCAAATTCAATTGCTTGATTCAAGAAGATTTGGTCCAATATTAGTGACCTAATTGAGCCTCATATATAGACTGAAGAAGTGCAGACAGAGGGGGAGTTTTTTTGGCCTCCACAAAGCTGTGGCCGAATTCAAGAAAAAAAGAAGAAAAACTGATTTTTTTTTTCATGTTGTTGCAGGGCAATTAAAGGAGTTCTAAGGATTCAAACGTGTTCCCAAGGATCTCTTGAAGAGATCCCAATCATTATCAAGCCCGGAAGCATCAAGAACACCCCCATATTCACCACGGTTTTGCTCAATATTTTTCAGTCCCGATTGCAATGATTTGTGTAGCATAAACCAGTTTTAATTACATATTTGTATTCATATACGTGTCTATGTTGTTTCTGGATCATTTGTTTGAAGTTTTAGTGCAGGTATGTTCATTCACCATTGTTAGGTCACCAAAGCTTTGAAATAGGGCATTGGATTAGAAGCAAAATTGGACAAAATTAACAGTCCCATTGCGTTCGGAAGGTGTCTCTTAGTTAATCTGGATGTTTAATCTAGTTTTATTCGGATTATATGATGCATGGTAATTGTGGGCATACGGAAACGGTAAAGAAACGTGGCCAAAGGTGTTTGTTTCAAAAAGTCCATGAGGAAGAAGAAGTACAGGGACTGCGCATTTGATTTCGTTTTGAAATTAATGGTTCTTTTTTTTTTATATGGTTTGTTGTTCACATTACTATCAGCGGATGATTCATGGCGTAGTGGAAGGTGACTATGATTAGCAGTAGGCTACAGAGCCTGGGTTCGATACCCAGGCGAGACACTTTATTTTTTAAACAAATTTGGCCCTTAGATCCAGTGCGCCTGCTCCATGTAGAGTCATCATACACCCTCGCTCAGCACCATCCGATGTTATCCAGTGCGTAATCAAGAGGCTCAGGAGCGCATGTGTAGCATACATTCCCAAGAGCCACCATACAGGATTGCATCCCAGGTTTCTTTTACCTTTTTTATATTATTTACATATTATTTGAATAATTATTATGTATATAATTTAGTTTTCTAATTAGGATTAGGATTAAATAATAAATTAGGATTAGGTTTAGGTTTATAATTTTTATTTTTCTTTTCGATTATTCGACTATTTCGAGTAATTTGATTAATTAACCTTAATTACTTTAAATCACATAAAAAAAACCATACGCATTAGGGTTTGTCCAATCCCATTGCCTATTTGGCAAAAATATTAATTTAATTAATTCTTACTAATTCTCTCCTCGACCCGACTAAAACTATTAGTCGCAGTAGACGAGAGATAAAAATAATAAAGACAATCAATTCTAACTTCCCCTTTAACAGATAAATGGCGGATGAATATCTATTTCATCCCGCCTTCGAATTAGTCGACTCTCTATGTCGTACTGATCAAACATCTGAATAAAGCGATAAAATAATTTAATTAATCCTTTATTTAAATTCTCTCCTCGACCCGACTAAATCTATTAGTCGCTGTAGACGAGAGATAAAAAATACATAAATTCAAAATACATTTTAATTTGCTGCCCGCGACGATCAATCTATCGATCTGAGCAATCAGCAATGCCCTTAACCCGTTAGCTATACTGACTAAACAGATTGGTCACTGCATCTAACGGTGCCATATCAAATCAGGGTTGTACGCCCAAAGCTTAAAACATTCAAAACATTTCAAATCAAACTACGGATTTTCATCCTAATTCCAAAACTACGACAGGCCATTCAAAAAGCCTTCAAACACTCATATCAATTCTAAGGCGTATAACCTTGTGCCCGAACTACGTTGACTCTGATTCTCCATAAGGAGATACGTAGGCACTTGGATAACCAAGGCGAGTCCCCCTCCCTAAAATCTCAATTTTCCCCCTATTCAATTCCTTAGCTATTAACCTTAACTTTTAGCCATAAAACTTGACCCTTAGATTCAAAACCAATAGGAAAGGGTTGAGGGTGCCTAACACCTTCCCTCGACCTGATTATAATAACTTACCCTGAATCTCTTAACTGCATAGGGTTTCCTATTCGCCCTTCAGAATAGGTGGCGACTCTAAATCTTTATTTTTAAGGCAGGTTGCTACAGCTGGCGACTCTGCTGGGGACACACACCTAGGTGAATTATTATGCTCCTAAGGCTTGAGAGGGTTTAGGTTTGTGGTTAATGGTTTAGGTTTTTGGGCGCATTTTAGGGTTTGGCTTATTTGCCAAAATTAGGGTTTTGGATCAGGATTTTAGGGTTTTTTACTTCTATCTAAATATTTATTTATTTCTTTATTTATTTACAATTCCCGTTCACAGTCATTATTTACAACAATTTAAATGAATATTTGTCTACGTTAATATTTATTGTTGTACTGCGTTTTTGGAGCTACAAATGGCAGATTTGGAGATCAGGTTCTTTTAAATATTTAAATTTTATTTATTTATTTATTTGCAATCTTATTTATTCTCTGCAACTCATTTTTTTACCGCAATTCAATTAAATGTTTATTTATTTGAATATGTGTTATTTTATCGCATTTTTGGGATATATAAATTGCTGTCAAACCTAAGCGTGGGAATTATATTTAAGACCAGAGGGGAAATACATCGCCTACGAGTCTTATTATAATTCCACTCAGAGTGGGTTGAATATCCGGAAATGTCTGATACGAGGCTTGACCTTGTTGAGGGCTGGACTTGGTATTTGGCTGATCTCTCTGGGAACCTACCCCTAAAACTCGAACCTCATGGATAAAATGAGTTGTTCTAAAATCCAAAGAGACAAAAAGTCTCGGCGGCTACGAACGACCCCATGAGACCTTCTAGAACATACCAATGGGAAGGGTAGGCACCCTAAGCCGTTACGTCGAACCTATGAACCTAGGGCTTATGTGCTTACGTGCTTATTATATATGTGGAATTTATATACCGCGAATATCTTGAATTTTAATTTTGCAGGTATTCTTACACGTTCCCTGGCCTGCGGGGACCCTATTTCTAAGACCATGTCCTTCCCACAAAGGACGCCTCCATTTACGCGCGTTGATTGGCCTCCCGATGGCCATGAGACTTAGTGACTGTCATGAACAATCACTCCGCGCCCGCATCTACGCACTCCCTAACCTGTGGGGGGTTTCCTTTCATATCTTTGTACTCTTACAACTACGTGTCCTTCCCGCGAAGGACGTCTTCGTTTACGCACGTCGATTGGCCTCTCGATGGCCATGCGATTTAGTGACTGTCATGAATAGTCACCCCGTGCTTACATCTATGCACTCCCTAGCCCGTAGGGATTCTATTTATAAAAACGCATCCTTCATACGAAGGACATCTTTGTTAGCATACGTCGATTGGCCTCTCGATGGCCATGCGATTCAGTGATCGTCTTGAACGGTCACCCCATGCTTACTCCTACATACTCCCTAGCCTATAGGGATTTTCTTCTACATCCACGCATTTTCACAACGACGCGTCCCTCCCCGAAGGACAACTTCATTAGCATGCGTTCGATTGGCCTCTCGATGGCTATGAGATCTAGTGACTGTCTTGAACGGTCACTCCATGTTTGTCTCCGCGCACCCTCTAACTTGTAGGGTTTGGATTTCCACCTATACATCTTTCATCCCTAGCCTGTAGGGATTCCACTTCGTCCGATATCGTTCTTAGATAAGTTGTGTTCCACACAAAGAACCTTCCCACCGAGGACAACTTCATGGGTACACGTTGATTGGCCTCTTGATGGCCATGAGACTTGCTGACTGTCTTGAACGGTCACCAGCCGCTACCTTCTGCATATTCCCTAATCTAAGGGATTTCCATTGGCGTGTCGTAACATCTATCTCGCAAGAATTTCAGTAGGGTCTAATGTCGCCTCTGAGGCTATCCCTAGGATTACTTGTCACCCACCTGCATTGCATACGCGGAGTTATAATACAAGGAGTCACTCGCATACCCATGCATTTTCATTTTCATGCATTCATACATTTACATTTGCATCTTCACCCGCATCCACACTCACGTGCTAGCCGATTTCCCGGAACTCCCGAAGAAAATCTAGAGGATCATAAACTATGGAGAAAGGAGGAATGAGCCTTACTAAGAAAAAGAGGATGTCTTTCATCATGCCAGCCGCATGTCCATGCCTTGTCATAACAGGATTATAAATACAATAAAGGTTGTCATCAAGCAAGGATTAGTTCAACAAAGAGTTCCCTCATTGATACACTCAAGATGTATCTAGTTGAAAAGGGGTTCATCTTAGAAGGTATCAAACTTACAAGGATGCGCTATGATAACCTGGGGGCAAGGGTCAGTCCAATTGGGGCAATTCCTTGAACAAAGATGCCTACTTACAATGGAGGAAAGGCGACATATGTTAACTCCCCACCAAGGGACAAAAGGGTCATAGGTGATAATATCCTTAGGGAAAGCAAAAGAGGTTCAGTCAAAGGAAACTCATGAAGTTCCGATACGACGAAAACCCACCGCTAACAATTTATTCCCGACAAGTTTGACATGTCCAAGGAGAACTCAAGGTTACCCTTCACTTCTACAAATACATCAACGAAGGAGTAAAACAAGGTCGATGGATCTACAGAGGAGGTTGTCCCTAGGATCAATAGGTGTTTACCATGCTTAGAATTTCAACCCCTACGATCGCTAAGTGTCACTCAGGATAACAGTTGTATCTTCATGGGATGACCATGCAGGTTTTGGAGTCAATTCATTCGCTCACTACAACTATTTTCAATTTCAAATTTAGGGTTGTTAACAAACTGAAGGGAGAATGACGAATACAAATGACTAAGTCCAGCTAAACATATGCTTTCAAGGTAAGACCGAGCCGAGGATGTACAGGCATTGCTTCAATTCCTAAACAGTGGAGATATAAGGATGTTAATCCCTCGTTACCCCCCTCGAGCCAGGAGTTGGAGTTTGTTTCTACTTTTCAAATAAACGTTGATTTTAACCAGGGGCAGGGTAGATTTCAATTAATTCAATGGTGTATTTTGGTTGTCAAGAGAATCAGTCAATCCATACAAGGGTTCAAGCATAAGGATCAAGCAAAGCAAAGGTTCGAGCACATCTTCTTCCTCGCATTCATCTAAGAATGAGGAAGTAATGGAGATAACAGTCTTCTTCCTCATTACATCATTCAAGATCGATGAAGTATCAAAGGCGAAGTTTGCAACTCAAAATCAACATAGCAGTCACAACATTCAATATCCAAGGATCAATCTCAAAAGGAGAATTCAAAAGAAAAAGGAGAAAAGCGCCCGCTAAGTCAAAACGGAAAATTTCATAAAAGAAAACAAAAATGACTTAGGCAAAATTTAGGGCATCCCGATGGATCAAACTCAAAGGAATTGGTTCATGCAAAAATAAGGGATAAAAACAAAACAAAGGTGAAATACAAAGGATAATCCTGTGACTGCTAATTCATCGAAGCTTCACATCCATGCTTGGATCTTCACAATATTTTCATCAATGCTTGGATCTCTATTAAGGCTTCTGCTCAACATCGAAACTGAAACGATTCTCTTGCAAACAAAGCACATCCATTGGATTAGTAGAATTTTTAGGATCTGGAGAACATCAAGGAGAAAGGGGTGGGATAAATAAAATTTTGAGCCTTATATCCATTGTTTCTTAAAACATGAACCAGGCCAAGTTACAACATTTAAAAGTCCTAATTGAGGCAAGGTTAACTACGAAAGCATATTAAGCAGGAATTTGTTATACTGACTCCTATGTTTGTTAAAACTACTTCTAATCACTATGCTTCTTCAAGCATTCTTTTCAAAACCATCCAGTCCTAATTCATAACGGACTTCGATTTCAAAACTTGCATACGCATTCCATTGGAGCTACTTCTCAAAAAGTACAACACCATCTACGAGTATACACTTAGCATCGAGGAAATCTCGAAATGGGTTAATCAAAGGTGATCATTTCTAATAAAGACCCTGGAGTCGGGGGAACCACATCTAGGGGGTTCTCCTAAACAGGGGCAAAAATTTCAAGGAGCACAGGGGCATACAATCGAACATCCTATCAACTAGGGGCAGTCTTCCTAAGGTTCAATCGACTTGGGGCACATCTCAAAGCAATCTCAAACAGGGGCATGTCAGACATGGGAATAATTCAAATTCAAAAGATAGAACACTATGGATAACCTTCCATGACCTGGAGATCAGGGGCACACCCTTCAATCTAAACATCTAAGCATATGACAAGGCTATTCCCTGGGGCACTTCCTTCATAAGCATCTTTCTCCATGAAAATACTGGGGCAATGGAAATCAAATTGGGGCAAGACACACAACAAAAGGAAAAGGCGTTCTCGCACTTTACAACTTCGAACAAATATTTCTCCTAACTGCGATCATCAAAGTTCAAAAACATGTATCGGGGAATCGCGCTAGCATCACACCCCACCTTATCAAACAAACCTACAACTCCAGCGAGCTATATACGCTTTGGTTATTAACAACCTATCATTAGGACATCATGCCAATACATAAATCATGCATTACATACATTGGTTGATACATTACACCGTAACTCTTTATGTGGTCTTCTTTAAAGACGAATCTCACGATCCTTTCTAGGAGTTTCCTCAAGCAGTCTTATTCAAGACGAATTGTCATCCTTTTCAGGAATCTTTTCAGGTAGTCTTCTTCAAGACATCCTTTTTCTAAGTACCTTTTCAGGTAGTCTTTTTTAGACATTCCTTCTCTAAGTACCCTTTCAGGTAGTCTTCTTCAAGACGTTTTTCTTCTAAGCACCTGTTTAGGTAGTCTTCTTCGAGACATTCTTGTCCTAAGTACCTTTTCAGGTAGTCCTCTTCAGGAAATTTTAAGTACCTTTTTAGGTAGTCTTCTTCAAAACAATTTGTCTTCCTTTTTAGGTACCTCTTCAAGTGGTCTACTTTAAGACATTCTACGAACCTTTTTAGGTAGTCTCTTTAGACATCTTTCAATCTCTTCAGGTGGTCTTCTTTAAAGACACTCTACGAACCTTTCTAGGCAGTCTTCTTTAAGACAAATTTCAACCCTTGCTAAGAGCCTTTTCAGGTAGTCGTCTTTAAAGACATTCTCCATTCCTTGCTAAGAACTTTTTCAGGTGGTCTTTTTTTAAGACAAATTTCTATCTACTCTAAGAACCTTTTCAGGTAGTCTTCTCTAAGACAAATGTTCACATCCATTCCAAAAAAAAAACCTTTTCAGGTAATCTTACAGAAGACGTTACTTCATTCCACTCATTACGTCAACCAAACATACACATATGCATAAGCATTATCCATATACATAAACATTACAAAGCCAGCTTAAGCATAGTCAGGGTATAGGTGCAAGCATGGAGTAAACAAGCTCAAGGGGTTTAAGGAGATAAAATCTCGGGATTGCATCATCATTAGCATACATACATACGCATTAGCATACGCATATCATCTAGTGCATTTACACATCACAAAAAGCCCAATTTCTATTGGCAGTCCAAACCATCATTAAACCCAGTTCCCGTCTGGTAATCAGTTCCCGTCTCACTGTTACATCAAAATTCAAATCATACTACAAAAACCTAGTTTCCAACCCTCGTGTTGTAATTGGTGTATTTTCTCCGACCCTCGAGTCGTGAGTCTCCAAACAGGTGAATCTTTTCCATGCAGGTAAGTTTGCTAGAACTATAGCAGGCGATCACTCTTATGCAGGTACGCTTGTCAGAACTATGGCAGGTAATTCCTTTGGTGGAGGTGAATTGTCCGAACTAGGACAGATGATCCTATTGGTGCAGGTGAACTTGCTAGAACTATAGCAAGCAATCCTATTGGGGTCCAAACTGCGATGTAACTTGCCAGAACTATGGTAAGTGAGAGGTACAAACTACGATAGCTTACCAGCACTATGGTAAGTGAGAAGTTCACAAACTGCGAGTAGCTTACCAGCACTATGGTAAGTGAGAAGTTCACAAACTGCGAGTAGCTTACCAACACTATGGTAAGTGAGAAGTTCACAAACTGCGAGTAGCTTACCAGCACTATGGTAAGTGAGAAGTTCACAAGCTGCGAGTAGCTTACCAGCACTATGGTAAGTGAGAGGTCCACAAACTGCGAGTAGCTTACCAGCACTATGGTAAGTGAGAGGTCCACAAACTACGGAGGCTTGCTGGCCATAGCAAGCCAATTACACAACCAACAGAAGGTCCTCGCTATTCCTTTTCAGGAGCCTTTTCAGGCAGTCTTCTTTAAAGCGTATTCCATCCTTTCTAGGAGCTTTTTCAAGCACACAAGATTTTTTAAACCGTTCTTCAATTGGGTTTATCACGTTAGTCCCTCGGCAGTGATCTTCTCCAAAACGTCATCACCAGCACGCAAAGGTTTTATCTTTCTTTTCAGGATTACTAACATACTTCAACTGACAACCATGCATCATTCAATTAACATACCTCATTCATACATTATGCATATACATACATCACATGCATCATAACATTGCATAAAATTCAGGTCGCCTTTTTAGGCCGTGCTACGATTAAAGCACCTGGTTTCTTTCGAAAGCGTCTACTTCACAAAAAAAAGAAGAGAGAAATGGTATTTACCTTGGGTGGCATCTTTAAGCCCATCTCCCATGGAACTCTTTCCTGACAAATGCAAATTTTGGGGCATTTCAGTGTTCAATCATCTTCCACCTTTAGATCACAATAGGCAGACGTGTCTATCTAACTCTTCAGGTTTAAGAAGATTGAACAGGGGCAGCTGTCATACCCCAAAATTTGCCCGATCAAATCCACGTTTTTTAATTTATTAAGGGTGTTAAAAAATTAAGAGCCATAGGGTTTAATATATCTATTATTAAACTCGTTCTCTTATAAAATTCCCTTAAAATGGTATTGGGATATGAATAGCAAACATGGAAATCCAATTTGTTTTGGGCCCATTGTTTCTCATCGTTTAATCCTTTTTAACAAAATATTACTAATTATTAGTGTTAGTATTATTACTATATTAGTGCTAATTATGGTGATTATTAATATTAATAATTAATTAATATTAGTAACTAATATTAGAAGTATTATTGTTAATATAAGGTTTATTTTGTTTATTTATTATTAGTATGTTAATTATTATCATTAGGCTATTGAAATAAATAAATAAAAAAAGGGGGAAAAGAAGTCTTGTTGTGGTAAAACATTCCAAATGGCCAAAGAAGAAGAAAAAACGTGAAACAAGGGAGGAAAATAGAAAGACCAAGTTTTAATCAAGTTTGGAAAGTTTTGATGGTGATTTGCAATCAAATTCAATTGCTTGATTCAAGAAGATTTGGTCCAATATTAGTGACCTAATTGAGCCTCATATATAGACTGAAGAAGTGCAGACAGAGGGGGAGTTTTTTTGGCCTCCACAAAGCTGTGGCCGAATTCAAGAAAAAAAGAAGAAAAACTGATTTTTTTTTTCATGTTGTTGCAGGGCAATTAAAGGAGTTCTAAGGATTCAAACGTGTTCCCAAGGATCTCTTGAAGAGATCCCAATCATTATAAAGCCCGGAAGCATCAAGAACACCCCCATATTCACCACGGTTTTGCTCAATATTTTCCAGTCCCGATTGCAATGATTTGTGTAGCATAAACCGGTTTTAATTACATATTTGTATTCATATACATGTCTATGTTGTTTCTGGATCATTTGTTTGAAGTTTTAGTGCAGGTATGTTCATTCACCATTGTTAGGTCACCAAAGCTTTGAAATAGGGCATTGGATTAGAAGCAAAATTGGACAAAATTAACAGTCCCATTGCGTTCGGAAGGTGTCTCTTAGTTAATCTGGATGTTTAATCTAGTTTTATTCGGATTATATGATGCATGGTAATTGTGGGCATACGGAAACGGTAAAGAAACGTGGCCAAAGGTGTTTGTTTCAAAAAGTCCATGAGGAAGAAGAAGTACAGGGACTGCGCATTTGATTTCGTTTTGAAATTAATGGTTCTTTTTTTTTATATGGTTTGTTGTTCACATTACTATCAGCGGATGATTCATGGCGTAGTGGAAGGTGACTATGATTAGCAGTAGGCTACAGAGCCTGGGTTCGATACCCAGGCGAGACACTTTATTTTTTAAACAAATTTGGCCCTTAGATCCAGTGCGCCTGCTCCATGTAGAGTCATCATACACCCTCGCTCAGCACCATCCGATGTTATCCAGTGCGTAATCAAGAGGCTCAGGAGCGCAGGTGTAGCATACATTCCCAAGAGCCACCATACAGGATTGCATCCCAGGTTTCTTTTACCTTTTTTATATTATTTACATATTATTTGAATAATTATTATGTATATAATTTAGTTTTCTAATTAGGATTAGGATTAAATAATAAATTAGGATTAGGTTTAGGTTTATAATTTTTATTTTTCTTTTCGATTATTTGACTATTTCGAGTAATTTGATTAATTAACCTTAATTACTTTAAATCACATAAAAAAAACCATACGCATTAGGGTTTGTCCAATCCCATTGCCTATTTGGCAAAAATATTAATTTAATTAATTCTTACTAATTCTCTCCTCGACCCGACTAAAACTATTAGTCGCAGTAGACGAGAGATAAAAATAATAAAGACAATCAATTCTAACTTCCCCTTTAACAGATAAATGGCGGATGAATATCTATTTCATCCCGCCTTCGAATTAGTCGACTCTCTATGTCGTACTGATCAAACATCTGAATAAAGCGATAAAATAATTTAATTAATCCTTTATTTAAATTCTCTCCTCGACCCGACTAAATCTATTAGTCGCTGTAGACGAGAGATAAAAAATACATAAATTCAAAATACATTTTAATTTGCTGCCCGCGACGATCAATCTATCGATCTGAGCAATCAGCAATGCCCTTAACCCGTTAGCTATACTGACCAAACCTATTGGTCACTGCATCTAACGGTGCCATATCAAATCAGGGTTGTACGCCCAAAGCTTAAAACATTCAAAACATTTCAAATCAAACTACGGATTTTCATCCTAATTCCAAAACTACGACAGGCCATTCAAAAAGCCTTCAAACACTCATATCAATTCAAAGGCGTATAACCTTGTGCCCGAACTACGTTGACTCTGATTCTCCATAAGGAGATACGTAGGCACTTGGATAACCAAGGCGAGTCCCCCTCCCTAAAATCTCAATTTTCCCCCTATTCAATTCCTTAGCTATTAACCTTAACTTTTAGCCATAAAACTTGACCCTTAGATTCAAAACCAATAGGAAAGGGTTGAGGGTGCCTAACACCTTCCCTCGACCTGATTATAATAACTTACCCTGAATCTCTTAACTGCATAGGGTTTCCTATTCGCCCTTCAGAATAGGTGGCGACTCTAAATCTTAAATTTTAGGGCAGGTTGCTACATCTAGGAATCATTAACCTTGGTTCCGATGGAAACAAAAAAGAGGTTAAGATTGGAGCTTCACTCAATTCAGAGATCAGAGAGAGTTTGATACAACTGCTTAGAGAATTTTCAGATGTCTTAGCTTAGTCCTACCAGGATATGCCAGGGTTGGATACCAGTATAGTGGAGCATCACTTGCCATTGAAACCAGAATACCCTCCAGTCAAGCAAAAATTAAGAAGGACTCATCCAGAGACGGCCATGAAAGTCAAAGAGGAAGTTCAAAAGAAAATCAACGCTGGTTTCCTCGTCACTTCAGAATACCCTCAGTGGTTAGCTAACATTGTTCCCGTTCCTAAGAAAGACGGAAAATTCCGCATGTGCGTTGACTACATAGATTTGAACAAAACTATCCCTAAAGATGACTTTCCTTTACCACATATTGACATGTTGGTTAACAGTACAGCAAAATCCAAAGTTTTCTCATTCATCGACGGATTTTCGGGAAACAACCAAATCAAGATGGCACCTGAAGACATGGAGAAAACAACTTTCATCACCCCCTGGGGAACGTTCTGCTATCACGTTATGCCTTTTGGACTAAAGAACGCAGGGGCAACATATCAAAGAGCCATGACTACACTTTTCCACGACATGATGCATAAGGAAGTGGAAGTCTATGTGGATGACATGATTGCCAAATCAGAAAATGAGGAAGATCACATACAGAATCAAACAAAGTTATTTCAACGCTTACGGAAGTTTCAGCTTCGCCTGAATCCCAACAAGTGTACCTTTGGTGTCTACTCAGGAAAACTCCTTGGTTTCATCGTCAGCAAACGAGGAATTGAAGTGGATCCAGACAAAGTCAAGGCAATTCAAGAAATGCCTTCACCCAGAACCGAGAAACAAGTTAGAGGATTTCTTGGACGTTTGAATTACATCTCAAGATTCATATATCTCATGACTGCAACTTGTGCTCCAATTTTCAAACTTCTACGGAAAAATCAAAGTTGCGTCTGGACAGACGATTGTCAGAATGCGTTCGGCAACATTAAAGAATATCTGCCCGAACCACCCATCTTGTCTCCTTTAGTGGAAGGAAGACCTTTGATAATGTACTTAACCGTCTTAGAAGATTCCATGGGTTATGTCCTTGGACAGCAAGACGAGACAAAAATAAAAGAGCATGTCATCTACTACCTGAGCAAGAAATTCATTGACTGTGAATCCCGCTACTCCATGCTCGAGAAAACCTGTTGTGCTTTGGTCTGGGCTGCCAAGCGTCTCTGTCAGTACATGATTCGACATACTACTTGTTTGATCTCCCATATGGAACCAATCAAGTACATCTTTGAAAAGCCTGCCTTAACCGGGAGAATTGCCCGTTGGCAGATGTTGTTATCAGAATACGACATTGAGTATCAAGCTCAGAAAGCCGTGAAAGGAAGCATCCTAGCTGAGCACCTGGCTCACCATCCACTCAATGGTCATGAATCAACCAATTTTGACTTTCCAGACGAGGACGTTATGTACCTCAAGATGAAAGATTACGACGAGCCACTACCAGACGAAGGACCTGAGATAGGATCCCAATGGGGCTTAATCTTTGACGGAGCTGTCAATACTTATGGACGAGGAATTGGGGAAATCATTGTTACCCCTCGAGGTACCTATATTCCATTTACCTCCAAATTAACTTTCAAGTGCACAAACAATGGCCGAATATGAAGCTTGCATCATGGGTCTCGAAGAAGCCGTAGATCTAAGAATCAAACACTTGGATGTATACAGAGATTCTGCTTTGGTCATAAATTAAATCAAATGAGAATGGGAAACACGCCAACCTGGGATAATCCCTTTTAAAGACTACGCGAGAAGATTGTTACCATTCTTCGACAGGATAGATTTTCATCACATTCCTCGTGAAGAAAATAACTTGGCCGATGCATTAGCCACACTATCTTCCATGATCGGGATAAATCATTGGAATGACATTCCTCAGATCGATGTCATGCGCCTGGATAGTGTCATACCCCAAAATTTGCCCGATCAAATATATATCTTTTAATTCACCAAGGGTCAAAATTAAGAGTCATGGGGTTTGACATTCCTATTGTCAAACCCGCCCTCTTATAAAATATCTTGAGAACAAAATGGGTTGCGATTAACAGGTGTTTCAAGGGTTTCATCATTTGTTAATATTATTTTTCTTTTACTAACATTTGCATTTTTTGGATTATTATTAGTAATTTTTATTACTTCTAACTATTAGTATTTAATATTATTAATTTTATTATTAATATTAATATTAATATTAGGTGATATTATTAATAAGATTATTATTAGGATTAATATTATTAGGTTTATTTAAATATTATTGTTAATTGTTTATTATTATTATTATTATTATTATTATTTCAAATACTAATATTATTACTAACCACTATTATCTATATCAATTTAAACATTATTATTATTAGGACTATCATTAGTATTAGTATTATTTGCAATTATTATTATTAGTAATGTAATTGATTAATTAGTTAGTTGGGCAATAGGCCCATTAGGTATAGAAATACCCTAAATGGACTAATATAAATACAAATATTTTCTAACAAATAGGGGGGAGCCGAAAAAATAAAAGAAAACAAGGCAACAGGAATAAAGGGGGAGCCGGAAAAAAAGAACAATAGAAAACGTTTTTTCACGGACGTTGACAAAAAAAGGGGACTTTCTCTTCATGTAGGAAGAACACCAACCAATGCTCAAGAGCTACTTGTTCTTTTCTTCATACTTTTGTTCACATAGAAGAGGAATGGAGAAGCCATAACAGAATTCTCAAGCCTCTCCCTTGACCACCATCTTCTTATCCATTCAAACAAAAATCAAAACTTGGTCACATTACATCTAACATTATCATCCCTGTGTTGTGTTTGTTTTTGTTTGATATTCTTGTTGTGCAGAGAAAGAGAAAAGGAGAAGGTCGAAAACGGATCCGCCGCGCGGGTCGGAAGAGCCTCACGCCGCCACTCTCCTCCGCCGCGACACACCGGCGCCACCACATGAACAACCACATTGCCCTTCCGATCGGAATTTGATCTCGATCCGCTTCTGGATTTGGCCGCCCCAGATTGTGAACCGCTCTTAATCGGAAAAGGGGGGAAAGGAAAAGACCAACAACAGCAGCCATGTCAGAATCGTAAAACATCAATTGGCCGACGTCCCTAACAATCATCAAAAAACCGTAGCCATAGATATGAGATGTTTGCAGAAAAACGTGAGGAAGATGGTGCTGTAGGGGCGCGGCTGTTGGTTTTTAAAAAAGGGAAAATTTGATTTCATTTTTATTATTTTCGCTTTATTATAGAAACAACTAATAACTTGAGTGCAGTTGGTAAAGGATGTGCATACGTGACCATCAGGAAGCAGGTTCGGTACCTGTCGTTTCCCTTTATTTTACACCATTTTCGGTGTAAACAAACTTCGGATCTAGTGCGGCTCTTCTATACGCGCTCACTATGCGCCCTCAATGCAAAACCGTTAGATTTCAGCTAGTTCAGACTCAACGCGCCAGATACTGGAGACTCACCATGCTCACTCATAAGCGCACAACACAGGATCATAGCCCAGGTTTTATTATATATTTTCTATTTTATGGTTTGATTAATTGAATTAGGTATTAACTAATTATGATTAATTAAATTAATTTATAAATTAGGAGTAGGAAAATATAATCAAATTAGGATTAGGATTATAATCATTATTTTTTCGATTGTATTCTCGATTATTCGACTATTTCGAGTAATTTGATTAATTAATTTTAATTACTTTAAATTACATAAAAAACCTAGAAAGGTGATATGCATTAGGGTTTGCCGGATCCCATTGCCCATTTGGCGAAACATTAACCTTCGATTAACTCTCTCCTCGACCCGACTAAATTTATTAGTCGCATTAGACGAGAGATAAAAAAATATAATTTAAAATACATTTAATTTGCTACCCACGACGATCGAATCTATCGATCTGAGTAACCAGCAATGCCCCATTAATCCGTTAGCTATACTGATTAAATCTATTGATCATCGCATCTAACGGTGACATATTAAATCAGGGTTGTACGCCCAAAACTTAAAACATTCAAAACACTTCAAATCAAACTACGGATTTTCATCCTTATTCAAAACTACGATAGGCCATTCAAAAAGCCTTTAAACACCTCCATAATCAAATTCAAAGGCGTACAACGATGTGCCCGAACTACGTTGACTCTGATTCTCCATAAGGAGATACGTAGGCACTTGGTAACAAGGCGAGTCTCCCCCCTTAAAATCCTAATCAGGTTTAAATCATACCGTTCACCGTTTTCATTTCATTAGCTATTAACCTCTATATTTTAGCCATAAATCTTTGCCTTAGATTCAAAGCCAATAGGAAAGGGTTGAGGGTGCCTAACACCTTCCCTCGACCTGATTATAATAACTTACCCTGAATCTCATAACCGCGTAGGGTTTCCTATTCGCCCTTCAGAATGGGTGGCGACTCTAAATCTTTATTTTTAGGGCAGGTTGCTACAGCTGGCGACTCAGCTGGGGACAACTAAAATTGGTGAATTATTATGCTCCTATAGGTTTTGGCGAATCATTTAGGGTTTTGGCGAAATTTTTAGGGTTTGGCTAGTTTGCCAAAATTAGGGTTTGATTTAGGATTTAGGTTTTCCTTTTTTATTAAATATTTAAATTTTTATTTATTTATTTATTCATCTGCAGTTTATTCATTCATTTACGTTCAATTTAATTAAATATTTTTATGTGTTATTTTATCGCATTTTTGGGATATATAAATTGCTGTCAAACCTAAACGTGGGAATTATTTTTAAGAACAGAAGGGAAATACATCGCCTACGAGTCTTATTATAATTCCACTCAGAGTGGGTTGAATATCCGGAAATGTCTGATGCGAGGCTTGACCTTGTTGAGGGTTGGACTTGGTATTTGGCTAATCTCTCTGGGAACCTTCCCCTAAAACTCGAACCTCATGGATAAAATGAGTTGTTCTAAAATCCAAAGAGACAAAAAGTCTCGGCGGCTACGAAGGACCCCATGAGACCTTCTAGAATATACCAATGGGAAGGGTAGGCACCCTACGCCGTTACGTCGAACCTATGAACCTAGGGCTTATGTGCTTACGTGCTTATTATGTATGCAATTTATATATTGCAA
This sequence comes from Vicia villosa, assembly GCF_029867415.1. Classification (NCBI taxonomy): domain Eukaryota; kingdom Viridiplantae; phylum Streptophyta; class Magnoliopsida; order Fabales; family Fabaceae; genus Vicia; species Vicia villosa. Next base: position 67,488 of record NW_026705298.1, on the reverse strand, counting down.
ATGTCCTACGTTTAATTTTTGCAGGTATACCTACGCGTTCCCTGGCCTGCAGGGACCCCATTTCTAAGACCATGTCCTTACCACGAAGGACACCTCCTTTTACGCACGTTGAATGACTTCTCGATAGTCATGAGACTTAGTGACTGTCATGAACAGTCACCCCGCACCTGCATTTATGCACCCCCTAGCCTGTTGGGATTTTCTGTTCATATCTCTGTATTCTTACAACTATGTGTCCTTCCCACGAAGGACATCTTCGTTTACGCACGTCAATTGGCCTCTCGATGGCCATGCGATCTAGTGACTATCTTGAACGGTCACCCTGTGCTTACATCTACGTGCTCCCTAGCCTGTAGGGACTTTCCTTTTATATCTTTGTGTTTTACAACTACGAGTCCTTCCCACGAAGGACATCTTCGTTTACGCAAGTCAATTGGCCTCTCGATAGCCATGCGATTCAGTGACTGTCTGGAACGGTCACCTCGTGCTTGCTCCTACGAACTCCCTAGCCTGTAGGGATTTCCTTCTATGTCCATTTGTTTTTACAATGACTTCGTCCTTCCCCTGAAGGACACCCTCATTAACGCACGTCTATTGGCCTCTCGATGGCCATGAGATCTAGTGACTGTCTTGAACGGTCATCCCGTGCTTATTCCCGCGAACCCTCTAACTTGTAGGGTTTGGATTTCCATTCATGCGTCTTCGATCCCTGGCCTGTAGGGATTTCACTTCATTTGATATCGTCCTTAGATAGGTTGTGTTCCACACAGAGAACCTTCCCACGAGGGACAACTTCGTTGGTACACGTCGAACGACCTCTCGATGGCCATGAGACTTGGTGACTATCTTGAACGGTCACCAGCCGCTACCTTCGGCATACTCCCTGATCTAAGGGATTTCTATTGGCGTGTCATAACATCTTTCTTGCAAGGATCTCACTAGGGTCTAATTTCGCCTCTAAGGCTACCCCTAGGATTATACGTCGCACGTCAGCATTGCATACAAGGAGTTATAATACAAGGAGTCTCTCGCATACGCATGCATTCACATTTCTATGCGTTCATACATTTGCATTTCCATGCATTCATACATTTGCACTTACATTTGCATTCATATCTTCGCCCGCACCCACACTTACCGTGCTAGCCGATTTCCCGAGACTCATGGAGAAAAATCGAAGGATCAAAAGCTATGGAGAAAGGAGGATAAATTATTAATGATCTTAGTCTTACTAAGGAGAAGAAGACGCCTTTCACCATGCCTTCTGCATGTCCATGCCTTTTCGCAACCGGATTATAAATACAACAAAGGCTATCGTCGAGCAAGGATTAGTTCAACAAATAAGTTCCCTCATAGATACACTTAAGATGTATCTAGTCATCAAGGGGTTCGTCTTAGAACATAGCAAATTTACAAGTACGCTCTACGATAACCTGGGGGCAAGGATTAACCCGACTGGGGCAATACCCTGAACAAAGATGCCTATTTACAATGGAGGAAAGGCGACATATGTTAACTCCCCACCAAGGGAAAAAAGGGTCATAGGTGATACTATCCTTAGAAAAAGAAAAAGAGGTTCAGTCAAAGGAAACTCATGAAGTTCCGATGCGACGAAAACCCACCGCTAACAATTGATTCCCAATAGGTTTGACATGTCCAAGGAGAACTCGAAGTTACCCTTCACTTCTACAAGTTCATCGACTAAGGAGTAAAACAAGGTCAACGGATCTACAAAGGAGATTGACCCTAGGATCAATAGGTCTTGTCATGCTAAGGAATTCAATCCCAACGATCGCTAAGTGTTACTCAAGATAAAAGTTGTACCTTCGGATTAATAATTCTAATGGGGTGACCATGCAGGTTTTTGGAGTCAATTCATTCGCTCACTACTACGACTTTCCATTCGCACACTTTCATGCTATTTCTAATTTCAAAGTTAGGATAGTTAACAAACTTAAGGGAGAATGACGAATACAAATAACTAAGTCCAGCTAAACGTATGCTTTCAAGGTAAGACCGAGCCGAGGATGTACAGGCATTGTTTCAATTCCCAAACACTGGAGATATAAGGATGTTAATCCCTCGCTACCCCCTCGAGCCAGGAGTTGGAGTTTGTTTCTTTTTTTCAAAAAAAACCTTGATTTTAACCAGGGGCAGGGTAGATTTCAATTAATTCAATGGCGTATTTTGGTTGTCAAGAGAGTCAGTCAATTCAAGCAAGGTTCAAGCATAAGGATCAAGCAAAGCAAAGGTTCAAGCACATCTTTTTCCTCGCGTTCGTCCAAGAATGAGGAAGTAATAGAGATAACATTCACAACAATTTTCTTCCTCATTACATCATTCAAGATCGAGGAAGTATCAAATTCGAAGCTTACAAATCAAAATCAACATGGCAGTCACAACATTCAATATCCAAGGATCATATCTCAAGAGGAGCTTTCCAAAGAAAAAAAACGCCCGCTAAGTCAAAATGGAAAATTCTATAAAAGAAAACAAAAGGACTTAGGCAAAAATTAGGGCATCCCGATGAATCACATCCGAAAGAATTGGTTCATGCAAAAAATAAGGGATAAAAACAAAGACGAAATACAAAGGATAATCTGGTGACTGCTAAATCATCAAAGCTTCCCATCAATGCTTGGATCTTTACAACATTTTTATCATTGCTTGGATCTCTACTAAAGCTTTTGCTCAACATCAGAACTGAAACGATTCTCTTACATACAAAGCACACTCATTGAGTTAGGCGAATTTTTAGGATTTGGAGAACATCGAGGAGAAAGGGGTGGGTTAAATAAATTTTGAGCCTTATATCCATTGTTTCTTAAAACTGTGAACCAGGCCAAGCTACAACATTCAAAAGTCCTAATTGAGGCAAGGTTAACCACGAAAGCATATCAAGCAGGATTTTGTTATACTGACTCCTAGGTTTGTTAAAATTATTTCTAATCACTACGCTTCTTTAAGCATCCATTTCTAATCATCCAGTCCTAGTTCATAACGGACTTCGATTTTAAAACTTGCACACACATCGCATTGGAGTTACTTCCCGAAGAGTACAACGTCATCTACGAATATACACTTAGCATCGAGGAAATATCGAAATGGGTTAATCAAAGGCGATCCTTTCTAATAAAGACTCTGGAATGGGGGGAACCACATCTAGGGGGTTCTCCTAAACAGGGGCAAAATTTCAAGGGTTAGAGGGGCATACAATCAAAAATCCTATTTACTAGAGGGCATTCTTCCTAAGGTTCAATCGACTTGGGGGCACATCTCGAAGCAATAAAAAACAGGGGCATGTCAAGCATGGGAAGTATTCAAATTCAAAAGGATAGAATACCATGGATAGCCCTCCATATCCTGGAGATCAAGGGCATACCCTTCAATCTAAATGTCGAAGCATATGACAAGGTTATTTCTCGGGGAATTTCCTTCATGGCTTGGAGATCATAAGCATCTTTTTCCACTAAACACTAGGGCATTGGATATCAAATCCATAAAGAAAACCCCAAAAGGTTAAAGGTGTGGGGAACTTCCAAAGGTTAAAGGTGTGGAGAACCTCCAAAGGTTAAAGGTGTGGAGTAATCCAAAGGGTCAAACCGAGGCAAGGCGCAGCAAAAGGGAAAGGCGTTCTCACGCTTTACAACATCGAACAAAATTTTCTCCTAACTACGATCTGCAGAATTCAAAAAATATGGATTGGGAAGTCGCGCTAGCATCTAACAACCTACGGGCTATATACGCGTTGGTTATCAATAACCCATCATTGGAGCATCAATCAAATACATATAAATCACGCATTACATACATTGGTTGATACATTACACTACACCTCTTCAGGTAGTCTTCTTTAAAACAAACCCTACGATCCTTTCTAGGAACCTTTTCAGGTAATCTTCTTTAAGACGAATTGTCATCTTTTCCAGGAACCTCTTCAGGTAGTATTCTTTAAGATGTTCTGTTTCTAAAAACCTTTTCAGGTAGTCTTCTTTAAGACGAATTGTCATCTTTTCCAGGAACCTCTTCAGGTAGTCTTCTTTAAGACGTTCTATTTCTAAGAACCTTTTCAGGTAGTCTTCTTTAAGACGAATTGTTATCTTTTCCAGGGACCTCTTCAGGTAGTCTCCTTTAAGACATTCTTTTTCTAAAGCCCTTTCTAGGTAGTCTTCTCTAAGACATTCATCATCCTTCCCAAGAACCTTTTTAGGTAGTCTTTTTTAAGACATCTCACAGCCTTTCCAGGTGGTATTCTCTAAGACAAATTGCTATCATTTCTAAAAAAACCTTTTCAGTAGTCTTCTTTAAGACAAATTTTCATATCCATGCCAGAAACCTTTTTGAGTAGTCTTATAGAAGATATTGCTTCGTTTCACCCATTACATCAACCAACATATGCATAAACATTATCCACATACATAAACATTACCAAGCCGGCATAAGCATAGCAGAGGTATATGTGCAAATATGGTTTAAACAAAGTTCAATGGGTTTAAGGAGATAAAATCTTGGGATTGCATCAGCATTAGCATACATACATACGCATTAGCATTAGCATATACATATCACAAAAAACCCAATTTTTATTGGCAATCCAAACCATTTTAAAGTCCAGTTCTCGTCTTGGCAAATCACTTCAAAGTCTAGTGCTCGCCCTAGAAAATCATTTTTAAAGTCAGTTCACGTCTGACTGTTACCTCAAAGTCCAGTTCACGTCTGGTAGTCAGTTCCCGCCTGACTATTACCTCAAAATCCAGTTCCCGTCTGGTAGTCAGTTCCCGTCTGACTGGTACATTAAATCCAATTCTCGTTTGGTAGTCAGTTCCCGTCTGACTGGTACATGAAAATCCAATTCTCGTTTGGTAGTCAGTTCCCGTCTGACTGGTACATAAAAATCCAATTCTCGTTTGGTAGTCAGTTCCCGTCTGACTGTTACAGCAAAACCCAATAATCCAATTGGGGCAGGTGAGTTTGCTATAACCATAGCAAATAATCCTATTGGTGCAGGTGAGTTTGCTATAACCCTAGCAAATAATCCTAATGGTGCAGGTGAGTTTGCTATAACCCTAGCAAATGATCCTAATGGTGCAGGTGAGTTTGCTATAACCCTAGCAAATAATCCTAATGGTGCAGGTGAATTTGCTATAACCCTAGCAAATGATCCTAATGGTGCAGGTGAGTTTTCTATAACCCTAGCAAATAATCCTAATGGTGCAGGTGAGTTTGCTATAACCCTAGCAAATGATCCTAATGGTGCAGGTGAGTTTGCTATAACCATAGCAAATAATCCTATTGGTGCAGGTGAGTTTGCGATAACCCTCACAAATGATCCTATTGGTGCAGATGAGTTTGCTATAACCATAGCAAATAATCCTATTGGTGCAGGTGAGTTTGCGATAACCCTTGCAAATGATCCTATTGGTGCAGGTGAGTTTGCTATAACCCTAGCAATGATCCTAATGGTGCAGGTGGATTTGCTATAACCCTAGCAAATAACCCTAATGGTGCAGGTGAGTTTACTATAACCCTAGCGAATGATCCTAATGGTGCAGGTGAGTTTGCTATAGCCCTAGCAAATAATCCTATTGGTGCAGGTGAGTTTGCTATAACTGTAGCAAATGATCCTATTGGTGCAGGTGAGTTTGCTATAATCATAGCAAAAGATCCTATTGGTGCAGGGATTTTTTTTCCCATATCAGAATTTTCTACACGGAGTTATCAATACATTTCAACCACATAGTGGTCACTCTACAATCAAATGAATATTATCAGTCCTTTTCAGGAACCTTTCCAGGCAGTCTTCTTTAAGACATATTCCATCCTTTTTCAGGAGCCTTTCCAGGCAGTCTTCTTTAAGACGTATTCCATCCTTTCTAGGAGCTTTTCTAGGTAAACAGGGTTTCACAAAGGGTTTCATAACAAGATTTTCAAAAAGTTTCTCAATTGGGTTTATCACGTTAGTCCCTCGGCAGTGATCTTCTCCAAAACATCATCAACATCAAACAAAGGTTTTTTTTTCTTTTTCAAAGCTACTAACATGCTTCAACTGACAATCATGCATCATTCAACTAACATACCTCATTCATACATAATGCATATACATACACCGCTCTCATTTATTTTGAGAAGCTCACTGCATCATACATTGCATGCATCATAACATTGCATAAAATTCAGGTTGCCTTTTTAGGTCGTGCTACAATCGAAACACAGTGATTCCTTTCGAAAGCATCTGCTTCGCATTCGAAAGAGAAGGGTATTTACCTTGGATGGCATCTGTAAGCCCATCTCCCATGGAATTTCTTCCCCACAAAGGCAAATTTCAGGGCATTTCAGTGTTCAATCATCTTCTACCTTTAGATTACGATAGGTAGACGTGCCTATCCGACTCTTCAGGTTTAAGAAGATTGAACAGGGGCAGCTGTCATACCCCAAAATTTGCCCGATCAAATCTATATCTTTTAATTCACCAAGGGTCAAAATTAAGAGTCATGGGGTTTGACATTCCTATTGTCAAACCCGCCCTCTTATAAAATATCTTGAGAACAAAATGGGGTGCGATTAACAGGTGTTTCAAAGGTTTCATCATTTGTTAATATTATTTTTCTTTTACTAACATTTGCATTTTTTGGATTATTATTAGTAATTTTTATTACTTCTAACTATTAGTATTTAATATTATTAATTTTATTATTAATATTAATATTAATATTAGGTGATATTATTAATAAGATTATTATTAGGATTAATATTACTAGGTTTATTTAAATATTATTGTTAATTGTTTATTATTATTATTATTATTATTATTTCAAATACTAATATTATTACTAACCACTATTATCTATATCGATTTAAACATTATTATTATTAGGACTATCATTAGTATTAGTATTATTTGCAATTATTATTATTAGTAATGTAATTGATTAATTAGTTAGTTGGGCAATAGGCCCATTAGGTATAGAAATACCCTAAATGGACTGAAATAAATACAAATATTTTCTAACAAATAGGGGGGAGCCGAAAAAATAAAAGAAAACTGTCATACCCTAATTTTGACCCCCCTGAGATTACATGTCTTCAGGCTTTTCATCAGGTCAAAACAAATGCCTAGGGCAGTCACTTCCTCATCTGACATTTAATCGAGGATGTTCAAAGACAAGAAAGACTCAGGCAAAGGATCAATCAATAAAGGGATTGATCTACAACACAATCATAGGATGCAAAAAGCTTCATGATTGATTAGACATCCAATCATCTGAGCTCAAGGTTACTCAGACTACCAATCTAGGGTTTTGAGCCCATCAGGGACTGAAATCAGGGATCACCTTTGGGAGATCTCAATAAGCTCCAGGACATCTGTTAAAGGCTTCAATCATCTTCAAATGATCCATATAACAAGATCCATTGGACATTACACTCCAATTCAAGATCCACAGTCATCAATTTCATCTGGTCGACAATTAGGGTTTTTGACCTAATTCATCTGGATAGTTGACTTTTAATCAGGGCATGGATCCAAAACTCAAGACATGATTCAAGAACCTCTACTACCTCAATATAACCCATTTACATCATTCATTTGAGGAAAAGATCTTGATTCCACACAAAAGTCCAAAATCTCACTTTATCTGGAAAAAGTCAACTGTATGGGATCACCTTTGACTTTTAAGATTTTTGGTCAAACCATGACTTTCAAAGATCAATATCATCAATATATGGATATTAAAGTCATTTGACCAAAGAAATTCATGAAGAATCATCAAGGAGCAAAAAGTCGGGAATTAGGGTTTTCGAGGGCATTATGGGAACTCAAAATTTCACCTACACAACTCAAAAAACTTCCAACATGAAAGTTGTAGGAACAGGTCTTTAGTCACCTTTTAACATACCCTGGTGAGTTTCTTCCAATTTAAACCAGACTTTAAACAAGCTAAGATTGTCTCAATCTCATATTGAGCACACCTTTTGGAATGAGAGACATGGACAGTCTCTGTCACCCTTATCTACATTAATCTTCCTTAGTAGAGTCTAGGATCCATATTTGCTTATTCTCAACAAGTGTCAGCCTTCATCTTGGGCTTTAAACAAGAAGTCTCAATTAGATAATCTTTCTGCCATCATTCAAAATCCCCTGGAAAGGGTTAGCCTCCAAAATCTGTCAATAAAAAGTTAAATCCCCTGGAAAGGGTTAGCCTCCATTAATTCCTTCATTTTTAACAAAATCCCCTGGAAAGGGTTAGCCTCCAAAATCTGTTTAAAAAGTCAAATTCCCTGGAAAGGGTTAGCTTCCAAAAATCATTCTTTTCAAAAGACAAATTCTCCAACAGAATAAAACCCCTGGAAAGGGTTAGCTTCCAAAAACCTCATTCTTAAAAAAGATAAACTCACCAGCTGAGTCAAAATCCCTGGAAAGGGTTAGCTTCCAAAAATCAGTCTTTTAAATAAATAACCTCTCCAGTAGAGTCAAAACCCAACAAAAAAACAGTTAGCCTCAACCTTGGGCTTCATACAAGGCACCAAAACAAATAAATTCCCCTGTTAAGAGTCAGCCTCAACCTTGGGCATTGTACAAGGCAGATAATAGAGTCTCCCTCAGTGAGTCCTTCATCATTCAGTAGCCACAACCTTGGGCTTTGTACAAGGCAGATAAACCATATTTCATGTGTCAAAGATTCCTAACATCTAGGATCTTTTCCCCATTTGAGTCATTCATACTCAGTCAGCCACAACCTTGGGCTTCATACAAGGCAGAAAATAATGTTTTCCCTAGCTAGAGTCAGCCTCAATTCTGGGCTTTGTACAGAACACCCAAATAAAATCCATCAAATAAACACTCTCCAAATAGAGTCAGCCTCAATTCTGGGCTTTGTACAGAACACAAAAATTCCTTGTAAATATTCCCCAGTGGAGTTATCTCCCAGAGTCAATAATAAATCAATCAAAAAGCCTCAAGCTTGGGCCTCATTCAAGCCAGCTAAAAAATCAAATCGTTCAAACAGTAGATAGGCATAGCTCATCTTCATAGGTAGGTATTTTTACTATCTCTCCACAAACAAACAATCATTTCAAAATAATCAAAACAAACAATCATTTCAAACATTCTCCCATTTAGGACTCATGAAAGGCATGCTCTGGCCAGCGTCCCGGACTTGTACAACTTTCCCTAATTTGGTTGAGAATCTTTCATTCAAGAGGCATGTTAGCTGTCATATCCAGAAACATGTTGGCCGTCATACTTGATCAACCAAGTAGACTCCCTCTCTTTTTAAAACATCATTTTTTAGCTTTTCTGTCACTCTTAAGATGTTTGTGGTGGAATAGTATAGATACCTCTCTGTAAAGATGATTTCATGTCTCTTTACTGTAAACAGAGATTTAATTCAAGCTTCAACCTTGAGCTTCAAGCAAGGCACCCAAAAATCATTAATAATTAATTAGTTCCCCGAACTACATTAAGCTCTGACTTCCATTAGGGATATGTAGGCATGAGGTTCACAAGGAATCTCAGCGAGCTAATAAAATACCAAAAATAGTCTGTCTGTCTGTCTGTTTTCCTTTTAATCAATTCAATTCCTTCTCCTAACACAAAGGAGAAACTTTCCCAATAATCATTAGCAAACACAAACTTAAATGACACAGAGAAGGTTCCTGTAGAGTACTACAGATATATAGGGTGCTTAAATTCTTCCCTATGTATAACCGACCCCCCGGACTCCAGAATTTCTAGTCTAGGTGAATCCCCACACTTAGCAAACTCCTAGGGTTTAGTTGAGATCTTTTTTCCCCTTTCCTACTCGTAGGACAAATAAGAAAGTTCGTGTGATATCGTAGGAAGAACTGAAACAAAATTCATCCCACCACGGGCGCATTCTCCTTCCAAATTTCGCGTGAAGGGTCTAGCGTGCCGTCCTCCCAAGTGAAACGGGGAGGTAAACAAAACGACACCACAGAAAAATGGCGACTCTGCTGGGGAAAGTAATAACCTTGGTTTTTCATCCAAACCAATGGTTGACCTGTGCTAGTCCAGCCCCCAATGAGGAATTAGGGATACCAAATTCCCCCTCAAACAAGAGAGGTCCTACCTAACCTCTGTGTCATTTCATGTTTTTGTTGCATATATATTTGTTTATTTTGTTTATTCTGTATCGGGAAAGGGCTTGATTCCCCCTTGTGGTGAGAAATCCTATACCCGGATTTGAGTGCAACATAAGATAGGATGGAGGATGTCTTCCCGGTGAAGACCCTCTAATCTTGGTTCACAATTCTACTCTTGGGATTTGCCTGGCTGGTTGTGATTAACTGCGCCAATGCATTCCGAGACTGATTTGTACCAGGAGGACCTAGAAACACATTAGCCCCACTTAAAGCCTTTTGTTAGGACGTAGAGCGGTGATTACGAAAGTAATTGTCACGCAGATACTACACTCAGAGAAAACTCTCTTATAGATACCAGTCAACGTATCTTTAAGATTGAGCAAAAGCTCTGAGACCCCTAGAACCCGTTCTACAGGTACAAAAATCCTTATCCTTAGTTTACCATTGGGGCGAGGTTTGCGTTTTGACTTCATGACCACTATACCCTTCTACGCCATGTTTGTTTAAAAACTCTTGTGTGTGCATTCATGCATTCATGCATCATTCATTAATAACAACTAAAAAACAAAAAAAGTCTTTTTCGAGTCGTTTTTCAAGGAAACTAAATAACGAACGTTTTAAACTTCATAGAAAGAGAGAAACGGAGAAAGGACTTAAGGATCTATATCATGGATTATGGAAGAAAGAGAGCTAGGAAATACACCTTCAAGATTCCCCAGGTCGAGGAACTGGGAAAGCTCGGAAAACTGGTGGTCAACCCCCAGGCTTTCAAGGAGAAGTATGGAAAACCTCTGCCTTTGCTCGATACCAACATTGTGGATGGGATCCTTCCCACATTGGTACAGTTTTACGATCCAACGTATCACTGTTTCACCTTTCCAGATTATCAACTCATGCCTACGTTGGAGGAGTACTCTCGTCTGATTGGAATACCCGTGTACGCGCAAGATCCGGACTCCGGTTTGGAAAAGAATCCTGACGACATTATCATTGCTGCAACTACTCCTTTGAACGTAGTCGACATCAGAACTCATATGGTGAGTAGAGGAGGAATTCAAGGATTGCCCTCCAAATTCCTATTTGATGAAGCTCGGTACTTCGTCAGCATCCAAGATATGAGTGCTTTTGAGGAAATCTTGGCATTGCTTATCTACGGATTGTTTTTGTTCCCTAACATTAACGATTTCGTCGACATCAACGCAATTAAGATCTTCTTAATTGGAAATCCAGTTCCAACCTTGCTTACGGATGATTATCACTCTGTACATTCAAGAAACCTGCAGCGAGGAGGATTAATCACATGCTGCGTACCGTTGTTATACGAATGGTTCGTCTCGCACCTTCCAAAGTCTAGCACTTTCTGGAACATGAGGGATGGCCTTTACTGGTCACAGAAAATCATGTCCCTCACTCATACAGACATTGAGTGGTGTAGTCCTGACAGCGACGAAACCAAGATCATCTTCAGTTGTGGAAGTTTTCCCAACGTACCCCTTATTGGAACTAAGGGAGGAATCAGTTACAATCCAGCTTTAGCCCGTCGTCAATACGACTATCCCATGAAAAATATACCAAGCAGTATTCAATTGGAGGGTCTGTTCTTCAAGAACATCGACGATCATGGCAACATGCTGAAGAAGGAAATTGTCCAAGCCTGGCGTCTCGTTCACAGCAAAGGGAGAAGATTGTTAGGAAAACATCTTTGCATATCCCTGGATCCTTACCTTCAATGGGTACGCGTCAGAGCATTCAAGCTCAGGATGCCATTTCAACGTCAAGAACCTATTCCCCTAAGGGAACCAATATACCTTTTCTCCACTGATGTTGAAAAACTGCAAGAAGCATTGAACAAGGTATGCCAAGAAAGGAATGCTTGGAGGAACAAGTATCGAATCGTCAACACGGAAAACGTTGAGATTCATAACATCCTAAGAAGGAAGGATGAGTTACTTGAAGTACTCGATCGACAAGTGACACAATCGTCACTTTCTCATCATATCCCTCCTGCTTCCTGGATCATCGATCAGCTCACGTCAGAGAACGCTCAGCTCAAGAAACAGAAGAAGATGTTAAAACGTGAAGTCGGCTCTCCATCAAAGTTTTAGAGTCCTTTCTCTCAGTTTCTCTGTATTTCTTTTTCAAAGTGTGTAAAAAACGGCGTTTTCGCTTAATTAATAAAAGTTTGATGTTTCATAACGTAATTATGGTGTTTCCTTGAAAAATATTAACCTAATTGCACATCATGCATCACTTTAATCGTACGCACTGACGCGAGAATTGTCGCGGATCTAATAGTCCCTTTCCTTTCTCCAAAAAGAGAGGAGGAGAAGTAGGTGAACCAAGACTTTCAAGTTGTCTCATCCATACAACACTCGTTCAAGTCGCAAGAAAAGAATGGAAGACTTTGAGAAAGAGAATGGAGAACTCAGAGAAGAGGTTTCTACTCTCAAAGATGCTATTGAAAGGCTCAATAGTATGGTAGAAGCCCTGGTAGTTGCACAGAATCGACCAACGCCAGAAGAACCACAAAGGACTGTGGTTTCCGAGATTGTTTCTACTCCTATTCCTCAGTATACCATGCCACCCAACCGACCTTGGGGCATGCCGTATAACTTTATTCCAGAAGGGTACATACCACCAAGTTCTGAAGTTCCAAGAGCTACAATAGAGATGCAACCACCGGAGGGTTACAAACCTCTGGAAATTGAAGTTCCAAGAGCAACGACAATGGGTTTCGCGTAACAGAATGCTGAGATTCCAGGATCTGCTGTCATGACTTCTCCATAGCCCATTATGCATACTTTTCCTCCACATGGCGGACAAGTATATCATCACGCTCACAGTGAGGATGCTGGCGTGTATGAAAGATTGGACGAGTTCCAAGAACAGTTTCTGCAAATGCAGAAGGAACTCAAGACTCTCCGAGGACAAGATCTATTTGGAAAGAATGCTGCAGACCTCTGTCTGGTTCCAAATGTTAAGATTCCTCACAAATTCAAAGTACCAGAATTCGAGAAGTACAAAGGGAATTCATGCCCACAAAGTCACCTCGTGATGTACGCTCGAAGGATGTCAACTCAGACTGATAATCAACAATTACTCATTCATTATTTTCAAGACAGCCTGACTGGTGCTGCACTCAAATGGTACATGAACTTGGACAGTTCAGAGATTCGCACTTTTCGAGACCTCGGAGAGGCCTTCGTCAAACAGTATAAGTACAATCTGGATATGGCTCCTGATAGAGATCAACTCCAGGCCATGACTCAAAAGGATAGAGAAAGCTTCAAGGAATACGCTCAGAGATGGCGTGAAGTAGCTGCTCAAATATGTCCACCACTTGAAGAGAAAGAAATGACAAAAATCTATCTCAAGACTTTGAGTCCATTTTACTACGGACGAATGGTTGCAATTGCACCAAGTGACTTTACTGAGATGGTAAACATGGGTGTACGCTTAGAAGAAGCAGTTCGAGAAGGTCGTTTGAACAAAGAACCAGAATCTTCTATTGGTCCAAGGAAGTATGGAAGTTCTTTCCAGAAGAAAAAGGATCAAGATGTCAGCAATGTCTTACACAAAATCAGAAAGAGGTTACAACCTCAAGTTTCTACAATAACTCCGGTTGTCAACTCAGCGCCAGCTTATCAACCTCAGATTTCGCAACAACCAATTCAACAAGGGTCGCAGCAACCTCAGCAGCAGGTTCGACCTCCAAATTACAACAATCGGGTTCAAAGGTATCCTCCATTTGACCCAATACCAATGCCGTATGCGGAATTGTTTCCAACACTATTGAAAAAAGGACTCATTCAGACAAAGAGCCCTCCAAATCCTGCAAATGAATCAGCACATTGGTTCAAGGCTGACCAATCTTGCCCCTATCATCAGGGGGCACCAGGTCACAACATTGGGAGTTGTCTTCATTTCAAGATTGACGTCCAACGATTAGTGAAGAGCGGAATGCTATCCTTCAAAGATACTAATCCAAACGTCCAAGTAAATCCTTTGCCGCAGCATAAAGAAGCTTCAGTGAATTTGATAGATCAGCACCCCAACGTCATTCAAATCTACGACATTCGTCAGATAGGGGAAAATCTCGTCAAGATGCACGCTAGACAAGCTGGATACGGTCACGTACCACCTCACAACTACTTCGCATGTGATATTTGTCCAAAGAATAATCAAGGATGTGCCGTAGTTCAAACTGCATTACAAGAACAAATGGACTTAGGATGGATTCAACATATCCGAGTCAGAACTGAGTGCGACATCAACATGGTTCAAGGATGTCCAGGAGAATACAAAATCTACAAAGTTGAAGACCTAGAAGGATCGGTAGTCAGGTTCCATAAGACTTTAAATGGACTTGCCTAATTTGGAACAGATTTCCACGCTTACAATAGATGCAGAATCTGTCGAAGAAATTCACGAGGATGTTTGCGCGTTCACAACGACATTCAGAAACTGATGGATGATAATACCATTACAGTTCTTGCCAACAGAGAAGATGACGAAGTCTTTACCGTATCTCCTCAAATTAATCAAGTTGAACCAATGCAAGTCAAGTATGACAGCAGGAAAACAACAATTGCTCCATTAGTCATCTACTTACCAGGTCCTGTACCGTATGAGTCCAGCAAGGCTATACCATACAAGTACAACGCTACATTCATTGAAAATGGTAAGGAAATACCATTATTGTCTGTTGTCAACATTGCTGATGTTAGTCGAGTCACCAGAAGTGGACGAGTCTTCAACAGAACTACAGAAAATGCGGAGAAACCTTCGGAAGAAGCACCACATAGGCAAGACAATCATCCGACCAATGTTGTTCAAGCGAAAGAAAATGATGAGATCTTGAAATTAATTCAGAGGAGTGAATACAACATTGTAGATCAATTGCTACATACTCCGTCTAGGATATCTGTTCTTTCCCTGCTATTGAGTTCTGAAGCTCATAGGGAAGCTCTACAGAAAGTTTTGGAACAAGCTTTTGTAGAACCTGGCGTTACAGTAGGCCAATTCGACAACATCGTTTCCAACATCTTCGCGGGAACTAACCTAAGTTTCTGTGGCGAAGATCTTCCTGAAGAAGGAGTGGACCATAATCTTCCACTTCACATCTCAGTTGGCTGCATGGGTAATACACTCACAGGAGTCCTGATAGACAACAGATCCTCTCTCAACGTCATGTCTAAATCAACATTGTCAAGATTATCTTTCAAAGATTAGCCGCTAAGGGAAAGCCATGTAGTCGTCAAAGTGTTTGATGGATCAAGGAAGATAGTTTTTGGAGAAGTGGATCTTCCCATAACTATTGGACCTCAGACGTTCAAAATCACTTTTCAAGTTATGGATATTCCAGCACAATACAGTTGTTTGCTAGGTCGCCCATGGATTCATGAGGCTGGGGCAATTACTTCAACACTTCATCAGAAACTGAAATTCATAAGAAATGACAAATTGGTAACCGTGTGTGGAGAACGAGCTCTGATCGTCAGCAACCTGTCGTCATTCTCCGACATAGAACCAAAAAAAGTCGTTGGAACTAAATTCCAAGCACTTTCCTTGGACAAAGAAAAAGGAAAGGAGAAAGCAGCGTCTATTTCTTCTTACAAAGATGCAGTCCTAGTTATAAAGGATGGCACTACCAGTGGTTGGGGGCACATTAATATTCCTACCAACAACAAGAACAGAACAGGAGTTGGATTCTTTCCAACATCATCAAAGACTATTCCAGGAATTGAGGTAGTTCTTCCAATTCAAGAAACTTTCCACAGCGGAGGTTTTCTTCAACTTGTTCAACAAGCAGTCAATACCATCGGTACGGAAAACACCGATGAAGAGGAATGGCTATCCTATCTTAAAAAATCAGGATACGTCTCCCTATCAGAGTCTGAACCACTTTGCTGTTATCCAACTAAAGGATCTGAAAGTAAGACTCAATCAAGCAGTGACGAAGTTACAAACAGCTTCACCACCAGAAGTCATGGATCATCAGAAGAGGATCCTCCTATCCCCGAAGAAACCTGGGATACATTAGGAGAACCAAGCGGAAAATTCGACTACATGGTGAAATACTCCGCCCCTGAAAGTTCAAAAACCTCTTTTGAAGATATTGTTCCAACGGGATGGGACGTTGATTACGAGTACTTTACTCAGCCAAAAGAGATATATAACCCTTGCTATTCATCATCATCAACTGGTGAAGTCATCATTGAGGATTATATCCCCAAGTCACCTTCCGAGGCTACAGATCTAGAGTTCACATACCTAGTCAATGCCATCTTGGGAGAAGAGCAAGACCAAAATACAGAAGAGGATGATCTCGAAAGTGTCTCCGACAACGAGTCTCTCCATTCAAAAGATTGGAAGTTTCCTAAAAAGAAAGTTCGACATACTCCACTTGCGAATGGGTATGCTCACACCGCTCAGTCTGCTGAAGTAGAAGAAGATCATCTGAGTGTTGCAAACATAGTGGTTGGTAAATCAAGACCTACCACATGCCAGCTTAAGCCTAAGGTTCCAGATTACCTAGTGCACAATGGGGTTCGCCACTATTGGACAGCTGTTGAAGTTACAACTGTTGTTCGCACTCCTAAGTAGGAACTTTCACCGTTATTTTGTCCTCTCACCATAGCCCAGGGTGAAGAGATGTTTCATAGGGCTTTGCATTTTACTATTTTTTAGGAAAATGTCCCTCTTGGACGTCTGAATTACATCTCGAGATTCATATATCTCATGACTGCAACTTGTGCTCCAATTTTCAAACTTCTACGGAAAAATCAAAGTTGCGTCTGGACAGACGATTGTCAGAAAGCCTTCGACATCATTAAGGAATATCTGCTCGAACCACCCATCCTGTCTCCTCCGGTGGAAGGAAGACCTTTGATAATGTACTTAACCGTCTTAGAAGATTCTATGGGTTGCGTCCTTGGACAGCAAGACGAGACGAAAAGAAAAGAGCATGCCATTTATTACCTGAGCAAGAAATTCAGTGATTGTGAATCCCGCTACTCCATGCTCGAGAAGACGTGTTGTGCTTTGGCCTGGGCTGCCAAGCGTCTCCGCCAGTACATGATTCGACATACTACTTGTTTGATCTCTCATATGGATCCAATCAAGTACATCTTTGAGAAGCCTGCTTTAACTAGGAGAATTGCCCGTTGGAAGATGTTGTTGTCAGAATATGACATCGAGTATCACGCACAGAAAGCCGTGAAAGGAAGTATCCTAGCTGAGCACCTGGCTCACCACCCACTCAATGGTCATGAATCAACCAGTTTTGACTTTCCGGACGAGGACGTCATGTACCTCAAGATGAAAGATTGCGACGAGCCACTCTCAGACGAAGGACCTGAGATAGGATCCCAGTGGGGCTTAATCTTTGACGGAGCTGTCAACGCTTATGGACGAGGAATTGGGGCAATCATTGTTACCCCTCGAGGTACCCATATTCCATTTACCTCCAGATTAACTTTCAAATGCACAAACAACGAGGCCGAATACGGAGATTCTGCTTTGGTCATCAATCAAATCAAAGGAGATTGGGAAACACGCCAACCTGGGCTAATTCCTTACAAAGACTACGTGAGAAGATTATTACCATTCTTCGACAGGGTAGATTTTCATCACATTCCTCGTGAAGAAAACAACTTGGCTGATGCATTAGCCACACTCTCTTCCATGAGTAGGATAAATCATTGGATTGACATCCCTCGGATTGATGTCATGCGCCTGGATAGGCCTGCTCATGTTTTCACAGTAGAAGCAATTATCGACAACAAACCGTGGTATCACGACATCAAGAACTTTCTTCAAAGACAAGAGTACCCTCTCGGGACGTCAAAGAAAGATAGAAAGACTTTGAGAAAGTTAGCTTGTAGATTCTTTTTGAATGAAGATGTTCTGTACAAGAGAAATTTCGACATGGTTCTGCTCATATGCGTTGACAAGAAAGAAGCAGAAATACTCATGAGAGAAATACATGAAGGTTCCTTTGGTACTCACGCCAATGGACATACCATGACAAGGAAAATACTGAGAGCAGGATATTATTGGTTGACGATGGAGTCAGATTGCTACCAGTATGCAAAGACGTGTCACAAATGTCAGATCTACGCCGATAGAATTCATGTGCCGCCATCTCTTCTCAACATACTCTCTTCCCCTTGGCCTTTCTCCACGTGGGGAATCGACATGATCGGGATGATCGAGCCAAAAGCGTCCAACGGACATCGCTTCATCTTGGTAGCCATAGACTATTTCACCAAATGGGTCGAAGCAGCTTCATATGCAAACGTTACAAGACAAGTCGTCGCCAGGTTTATCAAGAATCACATCATCTGTCGCTACGGCATTCCTAGCAAGATAATCACTGACAATGGGTCAAATTTGAATAACAAAATGATGAAGGAGCTTTGTGAAGAATTCAAGATTGAACATCACAACTCGTCTTCTTACAGACCAAAGATGAATGGAGCTGTAGAAGCAGCTAACAAAAACATCAAGAAAATCATTCAGAAGATGGTCATCACTTACAAAGATTGGCATGAAATGCTCCCGTATGCTCTTCATGGTTACCGTACATCTGTACGTACTTCGACTGGAGCAACTCCTTTCTCCCTTGTATATGGCATGGAAGCAGTCCTACCCATAGAGGTTGAGATCCCATCAATGAGAGTCTTGATAGAGGCAAAATTAACAGAAGCCGAGTGGTGTCAAAGCAGATTCGATGAATTGAACTTAATCAAAGAAAAGCGCATGACAGCTTTATGCCACGGACAACTATATCAACAAAGAATGAAGAAAGCTTTCGACAAAAAGGTTCGACCTCGCGCAATCAAAGAAGGCGACCTCGTACTCAAAAAGATTCAATCTTTTCTCACAGATTCGAGAGGGAAATGGACTCCCAATTATGACGGCCCCTACGTGGTCAAGAGAGTTTTCTCAGGAGGAGCCTTAATACTCACGACTATGGATGGAGAAGAATTCACCCGTCCTGTGAACGTCGACGCAGTCAAGAAATACTTCGCCTAAATAATTAAAAGAACAGCTCGCTAAGTTGAAAACTCGCAAAGAACGGCTTAGGCAAAAAAGAGCGTCTCGGTGAATCGAAAACCCGAAAGGGCGATTCAGGCAAAAGTTAGAGACATAAAAAAAAAATCAATCCCGGTAAACTTAAAACCTGAAAGGGGTAGTTTACGCAAAAGTTAGGGATAAATGGCAAGTAACTGTGTTCAGGACAACTTGATCATTCAAAGATCCATAGCGGAGTATTCATCATCAGTAGGTCATCTTCTATAAAGCATGAATACAGCGCAACTTGGAGTGGAAGGGAAAGATAACGGTCGTCACGTTTCATCGTAGCCCTTTTCCCGAAAATTACCAATTTCCAACTTTGTAAATACTCCATGGAATCAAGCATTTGGCTGATTACCATTTCATAAATAATAATTTGGGCCTTGTGCCTTTCTTTGCAATCGAGTCTTTTTCAGTTTCTTAAAATGCGTTTTAATTTAAACAGTCATTTTCTTGAAACGAAATGTTTTCATAAAATAAAAAATGAATTTACTTACAAAAATAAAGGTGAAATTTTCTTTCTAAGGTTTACAAACAATAGGAAGAATGCAAACAGTTGCTCTGAGAATGGTTGAGACTCTGGGAACCTAGATTTCCCCATGAGGTCGCTTTGCGAACATCTCCCGATGACGGATGGGCAACTTCACTTCAATTCATATCATTACGAACAATGGGCAACTGATGGACCAATCATTCCCAATAGAGTTTGAACTACAAGAAGAAGACATCTTCTGATCATCACAAGATTCAAGTCGTATCATAGGATTTCACATCCGCGACAATTCCATTCACATTCACTTTGCATTTTATAATCATCATAATATTCATGCATTCTGTCTTGCATCATATTTGCATAATTAGCATAGTCTAGTTAGGTTTTGATTATGTTAATGCCCAAATCACTTGGGCATATACACAAGTTTCCCCTGCAAAGACATGGAAGGGTCTTCTTCTTCATAAAGAAGGTTCATATACCCGCATTCCCCAAACAAGTCAGCAAATGGTAGTCTCCATCAAAGAGATGGTTTGTTCACTTTTGAAATTCCCCAACTAGGATTCTCCTGCAGAGCAACGCTCGACAGTCTTCTTCAAATCAGTCTGGTATTTCCCCAGCGGTGTCCATAAATGGCACTGTTCGCTGAAGAGGATAATTGGGAATCTCCCCAGCAGATCAGCAAATCCCCAGCGGGGTCAATGAATGACAATCTTCATCAATAAGATAGTTCATATTCCTCAGCATGAGTCGATGAATGGTAGTTTTCGTCCCGAAAACAATTCGTCCGCTTTCAAGCAAAGTCATTAGCCCCTCAAAAGGACGCAAGACCATATGACATTCCTTCAAAAACGTCAAGTTGGAAGGAAAGATGACAAAATTCCTTAATTGCTATCAAATGGTATCTCATCTCCAGGTGTTGATGAGAAGTTTGATGAGGGAACAGACCTTTGGAAATTTTCTCTTTATCAGAGATATTGTCCAAATCATAACCGAGACCAGTTCCGTTGATAAGATATCCGGTTCGAGGGGAGGTTATTACAGCTTAGACCAGTTCCGTTGATAAGATATCCGGTTCGAGGGGAGGTTGTTTATCATTATTATAACTGAGACCAGTTCCGTTGATAAGATATCCGGTTCGAGGGGAGGTTATTACAGCTTAGACCAGTTCCGTTGATAAGATATCCGGTTCGAGGGGAGGTTGTTTATCATTATTATAACTGAGACCAGTTCCGTTGATAAGATATCCGGTTCGAGGGGAGGTTATTACAGGTTAGACCAGTTCCGTTGATAAGATATCCGGTTCGAGGGGAGGTTGTTTATCATTATTATAACTGAGACCAGTTCCGTTGATAAGATATCCGGTTCGAGGGGAGGTTATTACAGCTTAGACCAGTTCCGTTGATAAGATATCCGGTTCGAGGGGAGGTTGGTTATCATTATTATAACTGAGACCAGTTCCGTTGATAAGATATCCGGTTCGAGGGGAGGTTATTACAGCTTAGACCAGTTCCGTTGATAAGATATCCGGTTCGAGGGGAGGTTGTTTATCCTTATTATAACTGAGACCAGCTCCGTTGATAAGATATCCGGTTCGAGGGGAGGTTATTACAGCTTAGACCAGTTCCGTTGATAAGATATCCGGTTTGAGGGGAGGTTGTTCACCTTTTTCTAAGTATCAACACTTAGTTAAAGAAGATGGATTACGCATTCTACATTGCCATCCATTCACCAGAATTCACATAACGCATTTCTACAGGAGTCTGTCTCCTCATCCCCGCCAAGTGCGACAATGGGATCAATTCATGCAAAGATTTTATTTACAACATCTCAGGAGCGCCCAAAATACGGGCATTCTTGATATTTAAGTCTCTTTCACGCAGGAGAGATCGAGATATCAATCTCTCTCCCTCCGGATAAAAGAAACTTAAATAGGGGCATCTGTCATACCCTAATTTTGACCCCCCTGAGATTACATGTATTCAGGCTTTTCATCAGGTCAAAACAAATGCCTAGGGCAGTCACTTCCTCATCTGGCATTTAATCGAGGATGTTCAAAGACAAGAAAGACTCAGGCAAAGGATCAATCAATGAAGGGATTGATCTACAACACAATCATAGGATGCAAAAATCTTCATGATTGATTAGACATGCAATCATCTGAGCTCAAGGTTACTCAGACTACCAATCTAGGGTTTTGAGACCATCAGGGACTGAAATCAGGGATCACCTTTGGGAAATCTCAATAAGTTCCAAGACATCTGTTAAAGGCTTCAATCATCTTCAAATGATCCATATAACAAGATCCAGTGGACATTACACTCCAATTCAAGATCCACAGTCATCAATTTCATCTGGTCGACAGTTAGGGTTTTTGACCTAATTCATCTGGATAGTTGACTTTTAATCAGGGCATGGATCCAAAACTCAAGACATGATTCAAGAACCTCTACTACCTCAATATAACCCATTTACATCATTCATTTGAGGAAAAGATCTTGATTCCACACAAAAGTCCAAAATCTCACTTTATCTGGAAAAAGTCAACTGTATGGGATCACCTTTGACTTTTAAGATTTTTGGTCAAACCATGACTTTCAAAGATCAATATCATCAATATATGGATATTAAAGTCATTTGACCAAAGAAATTCATGAAGAATCATCAAGGGGCAAAAAGTCGGGAATTAGGGTTTTTGAGGGCATTATGGGAACTCAAAATTTCACCTACACAACTCAAAAAATTTCCAACATGAAAGTTGTAGATCTTGCAAAATAAAACAACATCTTACAATGAAACTTTTTTCAAGAAATCAATCATTTAAGAGATTTGGAATTTTCAAGCTTTAGGTTATAAAAACTTAGAAATTTTTCTAAGTGTTTTTAACCTAGTTTTCATCCAACTTTGGGCTCATTTTTCACAAATTTCCCAAATGATTCTGAAGAAACTCCAAACTAATGATTTGAAGTAGATGTTTAGGGCTTTCCAAATTGTGCTCAACCTTCTCCAAATTCATTTTGAGCTAGGAGTTATGCTTGTTCAAAGTTGGCCTCATGAAGTAAAATTATAGGTCATGCATCATTTTGAACTTTGCAATTTTGTGCACATGACCTCACTTATGGATGCTACACGACCCATAACACATCTGAAGACATGCCATACATCCAATTTCATCATTGCATGAGGATTAGAGAAGATTCCTAAAAACAAGAACATGTGATTATGTAATGATTACATTTGGGAATTTATGGCAAATTGATGAATCACCCAAGGAATCTTCTCACCAACCAATTAGAGCTCACTCTGCACTAGAAATGTTCCCTAAGATCAGATATGATCAATGGATGGGGAGCTGGCTCGAAAATGCAATGATCACTCTTGGAACTTCCTTGAAATTTCTTCATGGCTAAGAAACCAAACTCACTTCACTAAGAAAGCTCACTCTCTCAATCAGTACTGAACCATTTGCCTATAAATAGAGGGCTCTTTCTCATTCAGAAAACACACCAAAGCAACCATATTCCTTGCTTTCTCTTTCTCTCCTCATGCTTATGGTTTTTCAAAGTTCTTTGGCAAGAAGAATCGTTTTCTTCAAACCAGAGCTTCTCTTTGGAAAGTAAGCATTCTAACATCTCAAGAGGGTTCATTTGAGGTGATCCAAGCACCTGGATCACTTATGTAAGTGGAGGAACACCATTGTTGCTTTCACTTTGGAGCTGTTGCAGTTGGAGGTCCACAGAGCAATTCAGGAGGTTCCAAGCAAAGCTAATCATCCAGACACGTTCTATAGGAGGTAGTGGAGCTATCCAGATGGTCGCAGCTCATCTGTAACTGCAGATTCGTCATCCTCCATGTTCACTTGAAGCTCAAATCGAGGGAGTCGAGTAGAGCAATTCAGAAGGGTTCAGGCCACAATAAACATCCAGTTAGCATCACTGAGTCCCAAGGAAGCTTTTAGGATCATTCACACAAGCCCAGAAGTCCTCCATCACACACACGACCTTCAGTTTCAGAGGTAAGTTTGTGAACTCAACCTCTTTAATTTAAGTACTATTTGTGATAAAACTCGATTCTATCTTGCTCAGCATCATCAGAGGATTGAAAACCCTCTATCATCATTCATTTATTCATCTTGTTTGTCATTTAATTTCAAATTTAGGGTTCATGTGTTCTTAGAGTTCTCTGAGAAATTAGATAGTTATAGCTAATATAAATAAATGTTAGTTACATATTTGAACTCGTGAGGAAATTTGGAGCAAGATTGATGTTTACATCACACCATTTGGTTGAGAAACCAGAGAGTTAGAATTTTGAAAAATCTGAAGCTCGAGGAAGAAGATGAACATGGCGCGCGCAAAATTTGAATTTCCTGGCTTAATTTAAAATATAATGATTTGAATGCATATGAATAACAAGCTGCGCGCGCAGCTCAGTTGGTTATTGTTTTGTGGTGTGATCAAAGGGGCGTGGGTTCGAACCTCACTAGGGCCAAACCATTTTTTTATCACCCATTTTCATTCATTTTTTTATACAAACTTCATATAATTAATTAACTTATCAAATTAACTCATTTTTACTTCATTTTTTCATACACTTATTGATTAATATATATATATATATTTTATAAATAATCAAAAAAATCACAAAAATATTATTTATTTTATATATTTTTATTAGGTTAAAAATAGTATTATTTTAAAGTGTTTTAAAATATATTTTAATATATGTTTTATTAAGATTTCAAAACCTAATATTTCATAAGTGTTTTAGTATTAAAAATCCTAATTATCTAGGTCTTAATTAGGTATAGATTTTGTCTGTACTTTAATTAAGTTGACTTTTGTCAATTTTTAAAACTGTATCTTCAAAAACTTCTTTCTGTTTTCAAAACATTCTTCTGGTATTTGAAGGGCATTATTCCCGGTGAAACTCTTCAGATACCTATGTGACTTATGTCCATCTTCACTTCTTCTGTTTTCAAAAACCATTAACTGTTTATAATATATATATATTCAACTGTTATCCATCAATTAATGGTGAGGCACTGTATATACTTCTTCAAAGGCCTCCACTCCATCCAGGTTAGGCTTTACAAGCGTTCAATTTACAGTCTTTGTTTAAATTACTGTCAAATATAAACTGTGCATATATTGTTTAGAACTACGTTTGAGTGTAAACCCTAGGATAGTTAAACTATATATATATATATATATATATATATATATATATATATATATATATATTATAGGAATATGGCCTAGGATTGAGAATGTCTTCCCGGTGAAGGCTCTTTCCTAATTAGAGATCTGTAGTTCAAACCCCCAAGAGGAATTATTCCCGGTGAAACATCTTGGCAAAAACCTTAGAATCCAAAAACTGGGACACATCCACCCAAGAGGAATTATTCTCGGTGAAACCTCTTACCCATTTGCTTAGAGCCAAAATAAGTTCAAAACCACATAGCTTTCTCTTGTGCTATAACAAGGACCCTCGATTAGCCTCCTCTTGGGCTTTGTACAAGGACCCACAGGCTTCTTAAAAGCATTTTCCAGCTCCTCTTGAGCTTGTATACAAGGACCCATCAGGTTTCTTATAAACATAGGAACAGGTCTTTAGTCACCTTTTAACATACCCTGGTGAGTTTCTTCCAATTTAAACCAGACTTTAAACAAGCTAAGATTGTCTCAATCTCATATTGAGCACACCTTTTGGAATGAGAGACATGGACAGTCTCTGTCACCCTTATCTTCATTAATCTTCCTTAGCAGAGTCTAGGATCCATATTTGCTTATTCTCAACAAGTGTCAGCCTTCATCTTGGGCTTTAAACAAGAAGTCTCAATTAGATAATCTTTCTGCCATCATTCAAAATCCCCTGGAAAGGGTTAGCCTCCAAAATCTGTCAATAAAAAGTTAAATCCCCTGGAAAGGGTTAGCCTCCATTAATTCCTTCATTTTTAACAAAATCCCCTGGAAAGGGTTAGCCTCCAAAATCTGTTTAAAAAGTCAAATTCCCTGGAAAGGGTTAGCTTCCAAAAATCATTCTTTTCAAAAGACAAATTCTCCAACAGAATAAAACCCCTGGAAAGGGTTAGCTTCCAAAAACCTCATTCTTAAAAAAGATAAACTCACCAGCTGAGTCAAAATCCCTGGAAAGGGTTAGCTTCCAAAAATCAGTCTTTTAAATAAATAACCTCTCCAGTAGAGTCAAAACCCAACAAAAAAACAGTTAGCCTCAACCTTGGGCTTCATACAAGGCACCAAAACAAATAAATTCCCCTGTTAAGAGTCAGCCTCAACCTTGGGCATTGTACAAGGCAGATAATAGAGTCTCCCTCAGTGAGTCCTTCATCATTCAGTAGCCACAACCTTGGGCTTTGTACAAGGCAGATAAACCATATTTCATGTGTCAAAGATTCCTAACATCTAGGATCTTTTCCCCATTTGAGTCATTCATACTCAGTCAGCCACAACCTTGGGCTTCATACAAGGCAGAAAATAATGTTTTCCCTAGCTAGAGTCAGCCTTAATTCTGGGCTTTGTACAGAACACCCAAATAAAATCCATCAAATAATCACTCTCCAAATAGAGTCAGCCTCAATTCTGGGCTTTGTACAGAACACAAAAATTCCTTGTAAATATTCCCCAGTGGAGTTATCTCCCAGAGTCAATAATAAATCAATCAAAAAGCCTCAAGCTTGGGCCTCATTCAAGCCAGCTAAAAAATCAAATCTTTCAAACAGTAGATAGGCATAGCTCATCTTCATAGGTAGGTATTTTTACTATCTCTCCACAAACAAACAATCATTTCAAAATAATCATAACAAATAATCATTTCAAACATTCTCCCATTTAGGACTCATGAAAAGCATGCTCTGGCCAGCGTCCCGGACTTGTACAACTTTCCCTAATTTGGTTGAGAATCTTTCATTCAAGAGGCATGTTAGCTGTCATATCCAGAAACATATTGGCCGTCATACTTGATCAACCAAGTAGACTCCCTCTCTTTTTAAAACATCATTTTTTAGCTTTTCTGTCACTCTTAAGATGTTTGTGGTGGAATAGTATAGATACCTCTCTGTAAAGATGATTTCATGTCTCTTTACTGTAAACAGAGATTTAATTCAAGCTTCAACCTTGAGCTTCAAGCAAGGCACCCAAAAATCATTAATAATTAATTAGTTCCCCGAACTACATTAAGCTCTGACTTCCATTAGGGATATGTAGGCATGAGGTTCACAAGGAATCTCAGCGAGCTAATAAAATACCAAAAATAGTCTGTCTGTCTGTCTGTCTGTTTTCCTTTTAATCAATTCAATTCCTTCTCCTAACACAAAGGAGAAACTTCCCCAATAATCATTAGCAAACACAAACTTAAATGACACAGAGAAGGTTCCTGTAGAGTACTACAGATATATAGGGTGCTTAAACTCTTCCCTATGTATAACCGACCCCCCGGACTCCAGAATTTCTAGTCTAGGTGAATCCCCACACTTAGCAAACTCCTAGGGTTTAGTTGAGATCTTTTTTCCCCTTTCCTACTCGTAGGACAAATAAGAAAGTTCGTGTGATATCGTAGGAAGAACTGAAACAAAATTCATCCCACCACGGGCGCATTCTCCTTCCAAATTTCGCGTGAAGGGTCTAGCGTGCCGTCCTCCCAAGTGAAACGGGGAGGTAAACAAAACGACACCACAGAAAAATGGCGACTCTGCTGGGGAAAGTAATAACCTTGGTTTTTCATCCAAACCAATGGTTGACCTGTGCTGGTCCAGCCCCCAATGAGGAATTAGGGATGCCAAATTCCCCCTCAAACAAGAGAGGTCCTGCCTAACCTCTGTGTCATTTCATGTTTTTGTTGCATATATATTTGTTTATTTTGTTTATTCTGTATCGGGAAAGGGCTTGATTCCCCCTTGTGGTGAGAAATCATATACCCGGATTTGAGTGCAACATAAGATAGGATGGAGGATGTCTTCCCGGTGAAGACCCTCTAATCTTGGTTCACAATTCTACTCTTGGGATTCGCCTGGCTGGTTGTGATTAACTGCGCCAATGCATTCCGAGACTGATTTGTACCAGGAGGACCTAGAAACACATTAACCCCACTTAAAGCCTTTTGTTAGGACGTAGAGCGGTGATTACGAAAGTAATTGTCACGCAGATACTACACTCAGAGAAAACTCTCTTATATATACCAGTCAACGTATCTTTAAGATTGAGCAAAAGCTCTGACACCCCTAGAACCCGTTCTACAGGTACAAAAATCCTTATCCTTAGTTTACCATTGGGGCGAGGTTTGCGTTTTGACTTCATGACCACTATACCCTTCTACGCCATGTTTGTTTAAAAACTCTTGTGTGTGCATTCATGCATTCATGCATCATTCATTAATAACAACTAAAAAACAAAAAAAGTCTTTTTCGAGTCGTTTTTCAAGGAAACTAAATAACGAACGTTTTAAACTTCATAGAAAGAGAGAAACGGAGAAAGGACTTAAGGATCTATATCATGGATTACGGAAGAAAGAGAGCTAGGAAATACACCTTCAAGATTCCCAAGGTCGAGGAACTGGGAAAGCTCGGAAAACTGGTGGTCAACCCCCAGGCTTTCAAGGAGAAGTATGGAAAACCTCTGCCTTTGCTCGATACCAACATTGTGGATGGGATCCTTCCCACATTGGTACAGTTTTACGATCCAACGTATCACTGTTTCACCTTTCCAGATTATCAACTCATGCCTACGTTGGAGGAGTACTTTCGTCTGATTGGAATACCCGTGTACGCGCAAGATCCGGACTCCGGTTTGGAAAAGAATCCTGACGACATTATCATTGCTGCAACTACTCCTTTGAACGTAGTCGACATCAGAACTCATATGGTGAGTAGAGGAGGAATTCAAGGATTGCCCTCCAAATTCCTATTTGATCAAGCTCGGTACTTCGTCAGCATCCAAGATATGAGTGCTTTTGAGGAAATCTTGGCATTGCTTATCTACGGATTGTTTTTGTTCCCTAACATTAACGATTTCTTCGACATTAACGCAATTAAGATCTTCTTAATTGGAAATCCAGTTCCAACCTTGCTTGCGGATGATTATCACTCTATACATTCAAGAAACCTGCAGCGAGGAGGATTAATCACATGCTGTGTACCGTTGTTATACGAATGGTTCGTCTCGCACCTGCCAAAGTCTAGCACTTTCTGGAACATGAGGGATGGCCTTTACTGGTCACAGAAAATCATGTCCCTCACTCATACGGACATTGAGTGGTGTAGTCCTGACAGCGACGAAACCAAGATCATCTTCAGTTGTGGAAGTTTTCCCAACGTACCCCTTATTGGAACTAAGGGAGGAATCAGTTACAATCCAGCTTTAGCCCGTCGTCAATACGACTATCCCATGAAAAATATACCAAGCATTATTCAATTGGAGGGTCTGTTCTTCAAGAACATCGACGATCATGGCAACATGCTGAAGAAGGAAATTGTCCAAGCCTGGCGTCTCGTTCACAGCAAAGGGAGAAGATTGTTAGGAAAACATCTTTGCATATCCCTGGATCCTTACCTTCAATGGGTACGCGTCAGAGCATTCAAGCTCAGGATGCCATTTCAACGTCAAGAACCTATTCCCCTAAGGGAACCAATATACCTTTTCTCCACTGATGTTGAAAAACTGCAAGAAGCATTGAACAAGGTATGCCAAGAAAGGAATGCTTGGAGGAACAAGTATCGAATCGTCAACACGGAAAACGTTGAGATTCATAACATCCTAAGAAGGAAGGATGAGTTACTTGAAGTACTCGATCGACAAGTGACACAATCGTCACTTTCTCATCATATCCCTCCTGCTTCCTGGATCATCGATCAACTCACGTCAGAGAACGCTCAGCTCAAGAAACAGAAGAAGATGTTAGAACGTGAAGTCGGCTCTCCATCAAAGTTTTAGAGTCCTTTCTCTCAGTTTCTCTGTATTTCTTTTTCAAAGTGTGTAAAAAACGGCGTTTTCGCTTAATTAATAAAAGTTTGATGTTTCATAACGTAATTATGGTGTTTCCTTGAAAAATATTAACCTAATTGCACATCATGCATCACTTTAATCGTACGCACTGACGCGAGAATTGTCGCGGATCTAATAGTCACTTTCCTTTCTCCAGAAAGAGAGGAGGAGAAGGAGGTGAACCAAGACTTTCAAGCTGTCTCATCCATACAACACTCGTTCAAGTCGCAAGAAAAGAATGGAAGACTTTGAGCAAGAGAATGGAGAACTCAGAGAAGAGGTTTCTACTCTCAAAGATGCTATTGAAAGGCTCAATAGTATGGTAGAAGCCCTGGTAGTTGCACAGAATCGACCAACGCCAGAAGAACCACAAAGGACTGTGGTTTCCGAGATTGTTTCTACTCCTATTCCTCAGTATACCATGCCACCCAACCGACCTTGGGGCATGCCGTATAACTTTATTCCAGAAGGGTACATACCACCAAGTTCTGAAGTTCCAAGAGCTACAATAGAGATGCAACCACCGGAGGGTTACAAACCTCTGGAAATTGAAGTTCCAAGAGCAACGGCAATGGGTTTCGCGCAACAGAATGCTGAGATTCCAAGATCTGCTGTCATGACTTCTCCACAGCCCATTATGCATACTTTTCCTCCACATGATGGACAAGTATATCATCACGCTCACAGTGAGGACACTGGCGTGTATGAAAGATTGGACGAGTTCCAAGAACAGTTTCTGCAAATGCAGAAGGAACTCAAGACTCTCCGAGGACAAGATCTATTTGGAAAGAATGCTGCAGACCTCTGTCTGGTTCCAAATGTTAAGATTCCTCACAAATTCAAAGTACCAGAATTCGAGAAGTACAAAGGGAATTCATGACCACAAAGTCACCTCGTGATGTACGCTCGAAGGATGTCAACTCAGACTGATAATCAACAATTACTCATTCATTATTTTCAAGACAGCCTGACTGGTGCTGCACTCAAATGGTACATGAACTTGGACAGTTCAGAGATTCGCACTTTTCGAGACCTCGGAGAGGCCTTCGTCAAACAGTATAAGTACAATCTGGATATGGCTCCTGACAGAGATCAACTCCAGGCCATGACTCAAAAGGATAGAGAAAGCTTCAAGGAATACGCTCAGAGATGGCGTGAAGTAGCTGCTCAAATATGTCCACCACTTGAAGAGAAAGAAATGACAAAAATCTATCTCAAGACTTTGAGTCCATTTTACTACGGACGAATGGTTGCAAGTGCACCAAGTGACTTTACTGAGATGGTAAACATGGGTGTACGCTTAGAAGAAGCAGTTCGAGAAGGTCGTTTGAACAAAGAACCAGAATCTTCTATTGGTCCAAGGAAGTATGGAAGTTCTTTCCAGAAGAAAAAGGATCAAGATGTCAGCAATGTCTTACACAAAATCAGAAAGAGGTTACAACCTCAAGTTTCTACAATAACTCCGGTTGTCAACTCAGCGCCAGCTTATCAACCTCAGATTTTGCAACAACCAATTCAACAAGGGTCGCAGCAACCTCAGCAGCAGGTTCGACCTCCAAATTACAACAATCGGGTTCAAAGGTATCCTCCATTTGACCCAATACGAATGCCGTATGCGGAATTATTTCCAACACTACTGAAAAAAGGACTCATTCAGACAAAGAGCCCTCCAAATCCTGCAAATGAATCAGCACATTGGTTCAAGGCTGACCAATCTTGCCCCTATCATCAGGGGGCACCAGGTCACAACATTGGGAGTTGTCTTCATTTCAAAATTGACGTCCAACGATTAGTGAAGAGCGGAATGCTATCCTTCAAAGATACTAATCCAAACGTCCAAGTAAATCCTTTGCCGCAGCATAAAGAAGCTTCAGTGAATTTGATAGATCAGCACCCCAACGTCATTCAAATCTACGACATTCGTCAGATAGGGGAAAATCTCGTCAAGATGCACGCTAGACAAGCTGGATACGGTCACGTACCACCTCACAACTACTTCGCATGTGATATTTGTCCAAAGAATAATCAAGGATGTGCCGTAGTTCAAACTGCATTACAAGAACAAATGGACTTAGGATGGATTCAACATATCCGAGTCAGAACTGAGTGCGACATCAACATGGTTCAAGGATGTCCAGGAGAATACAAAATCTACAAAGTTGAAGACCTAGAAGGATCGGTAGTCAGGTTCCATAAGACTTTAAATGGACTTGCCTACTTTGGAACAAATTTCCACGCTTACAGTAGATGCAGAATCTGTCGAAGAAATTCACGAGGATGTTTGCGCGTTCGCAACGACATTCAGAAACTGATGGATGATAATACCATTACAGTTCTTGCCAACAGAGAAGATGACGAAGTCTTTACCGTATCTCCTCAAATTAATCAAGTTTAACCAATGCAAGTCAAGTATGACAGCAGGAAAACAACAATTGCTCCATTAGTCATCTACTTACCAGGTCCTGTACCGTATGAGTCCAGCAAGGCTATACCATACAAGTACAACGCTACATTCATTGAAAATGGTAAGGAAATACCATTATTGTCTGTTGTCAACATTGCTGATGTTAGTTGAGTCACCAGAAGTGGACGAGTCTTCAACAGAACTACAGAAAATGTGGAGAAACCTTCGGAAGAAGCACCACATAGGCAAGACAATCATCCGACCAATGTTGTTCAAGCGAAAGAAAATGATGAGATCTTGAAATTAATCCAGAGGAGTGAATACAACATTGTAGATCAATTGCTACATACTCCGTCTAGGATATCTGTTCTTTCCCTGCTATTGAGTTCTGAAGCTCATAGGGAAGCTCTACAGAAAGTTTTGGAACAAGCTTTTGTAGAACCTGGCGTTACAGTAAGCCAATTCGACAACATCGTTTCCAACATCTTCGCGGGAACTAACCTAAGTTTCTGTGACGAAGATCTTCCTGAAGAAGGAGTGGACCATAATCTTCCACTTCACATCTCAGTTGACTGCATGGGTAATACACTCACAGGAGTCCTGATAGACAACAGATCCTCTCTCAACGTCATGCCTAAATCAACATTGTCAAGATTATCTTTCAAAGATTACCCGCTAAGGGAAAGCCATGTAATCGTCAAAGTGTTTGATGGATCAAGGAAGATAGTTTTTGGAGAAGTGGATCTTCCCATAACTATTGGACCTCAGACGTTCAAAATCACTTTTCAAGTTATGGATATTCCAGCACAATACAGTTGTTTGCTAGGTCGCCCATGGATTCATGAGGCTGGGGCAATTACTTCAACACTTCATCAGAAACTGAAATTCATAAGAAATGACAAATTGGTAACCGTGTGTGGAGAACGAGCTCTGATCGTCAGCAACCTGTCATCATTCTCCGACATAGAACCAAAAAAAGTCGTTGGAACTAAATTCCAAGCACTTTCCTTGGACAAAGAAAAAGGAAAGGAGAAAGCAGCGTCTATTTCTTCTTACAAAGATGCAGTCCAAGTTATAAAGGATGGCACTACCAGTGGTTGGGGGCACATTAATATTCCTACCAACAACAAGAACAAAACAGGAGTTGGATTCTTTCCAACATCATCAAAGACTATTCCAGGAATTGAGGTAGTTCTTCCAAATCAAGAAACTTTCCACAGCGGAGGTTTTCTTCAACTTGTTCAACAAGCAGTCAATACCATCGGTACGGAAAACACCGATGAAGAGGAATGGCTATCCTATCTTAAAAAATCAGGATACGTCTCCCTATCAGAGTCTGAACCACTTTGCTGTTATCCAACTAAAGGATCTGAAAGTAAGACTCAATCAAGCAGTGACGAAGTTACAAACAGCTTCACCACCAGAAGTCATGGATCATCAGAAGAGGTTCCTCCTATCCCCAAAGAAACCTGGGATACATTAGGAGAACCAAGCGGAAAATTCGACTACATGGTGAAATACTCCGCCCCTGAAAGTTCAAAAACCTCTTTTGAAGATATTGTTCCAACGGGATGGGACGTTGATTACGAGTACTTTACTCAGCCAAAAGAGATATATAACCCTTGCTATTCATCATCATCAACTAGTGAAGTCATCATTGAGGATTATATCCCCAAGTCACCTTCCGAGGCTATAGATCTAGAGTTCACATACCTAGTCAATGCCATCTTGGGAGAAGAGCAAGACCAAAATACAGAAGAGGATGATCTCGAAAGTGTCTCCGACAACGAGTCTCTCCATTCAGAAGATTGGAAGTTTCCTAAAAAGAAAGTTCGACATACTCCACTTGGGAATGGGTATGCTCACACCGCTCAGTCTGCTGAAGTAGAAGAAGATCATCTGAGTGTTGCAAAGACAGTGGTTGGTAAATCAAGACCTACCACAGGCCAGCTTAAGCCTAAGGTTCCAGATTACCTAGTGCACAATGGGGTTCGCCACTATTGGACAGCTGTTGAAGTTACAACTGTTGTTCGCACTCCTAAGTAGGAACTTTCACCGTTATTTTGTCCTCTCACCATAGCCCAGGGTGAAGAGATGTTTCATAGGGCTTTGCATTTTACTATTTCTTAGGAAAATGTCCCTCTTTGCTTCGCCCAAAGCAATAGAGTTATGTTTTATAGGGTCTTTGTTTCAAGAAATGACTGTCGATAAATAAAAATGTCATTTTGTTCCCTCGTTAGTTTTCCCTTTTCTTTTTTCGGAAATTGGTAATCCTAAATAACGCCCTAAAAAACATCAAAATATTCCATTTAACTGCATACACCGAGTCTTCCCTCGTTGTCTAAATAAAAATTATCACACATATGCAGATTAATCATAAATCACCCCGTTGAAACGTACGACCGTATGACTTCTCCAAGCTTTGAGTTTCCTGTATTCGAGGCAGAGGAAGAAGACGAAGAAATGTCAAAAGAAATTTCATGATTACTTCAACAAAAGGAAGAGGCCATTCAGCCATACAATGAGCCTCTAGAGATCATTAACCTTGGTTCCGATGGAAACAGAAAAGAGGTTAAGATTGGAGCTTCGCTCAGTTCAGAGATCAGAGAGAGTTTGATACAGCTACTCAGAGAATTCTCAGATGTCTTCGCTTGGTCTTATCAAGATATGCTAGGGTTGGATACCAGTATAGTGGAGCACCAGTTACCATTAAAAGCAGAGTGCCCGCCGGTCAAGCAAAAATTGAGAAGAACTCATCCGGAGATGGCTATGAAAATCAAAGAGGAAGTTCAAAAGCAAATCAACGCAGGTTTCCTCGTCACTTCAGAATACCCTCAGTGGTTAGCTAACATTGTTCTCGTTCCTAAGAAAGACGGAAAAGTCCGCATGTGCGTCGACTACAGAGATTTGAACAAAGCTAGCCCTAAGGACGATTTTCCTTTACCGCATATTCATATGTTGGTAGACAGTACAGCAAAATCCAAAGTTTTCTCATTCATGGACGGATTTTCAGGATACAACCAAATCAAAATGGCACCTGAAGACATGGAGAAAACAGCTTTCATCACCCCCTGGGGCACGTTCTGCTACCGCGTTATGCCTTTTGGACTAAAGAACGCAGGGGCAACTTATCAAAGAGCCATGACTACACTTTTCCACGACATCATGCATAAGGAAGTGGAAGTCTATGTGGATGACATGATTGCTAAATCAGAAAATGAGGAAGATCACATACAGAACCTGACAAAGTTATTTCAACGTTTACGGAAGTTTCAGCTTCGCCTGAATCCCAACAAGTGTACCTTTGGTGTCTACTCAGGAAAACTCCTTGGTTTCATTGTCAGCAAACGAGGAATTGAAGTGGATCCAGACAAAGTCAAGGCAATTCAGGAAATGCCTTCGCCCAGAACCGAGAAACAAGTTAGAGGATTTCTTGGACGTCTGAATTACATCTCGAGATTCATATATCTCATGACTGCAACTTGTGCTCCAATTTTCAAACTTCTACGGAAAAATCAAAGTTGCGTCTGGACAGACGATTGTCAGAAAGCGTTCGACATCATTAAGGAATATCTGCTCGAACCACCCATCCTGTCTCCTCCGGTGGAAGGAAGACCTTTGATAATGTACTTAACCGTCTTAGAAGATTCTATGGGTTGCGTCCTTGGACAGCAAGACGAGACGAAAAGAAAAGAGCATGCCATTTATTACCTGAGCAAGAAATTCACTGATTGTGAATCCCGCTACTCCATGCTCGAGAAGACGTGTTGTGCTTTGGCCTGGGCTGCCAAGCGTCTCCGCCAGTACATGATTCGACATACTACTTGTTTGATCTCTCATATGGATCCAATCAAGTACATCTTTGAGAAGCCTGCTTTAACTAGGAGAATTGCCCGTTGGAAGATGTTGTTGTCAGAATATGACATTGAGTATCACGCACAGAAAGCCGTGAAAGGAAGTATCCTAGCTGAGCACCTGGCTCACCACCCACTCAATGGTCATGAATCAACCAGTTTTGACTTTCCGGACGAGGACGTCATGTACCTCAAGATGAAAGATTGCGACGAGCCACTACCAGACGAAGGACCTGAGATAGGATCCCAGTGGGGCTTAATCTTTGACAGAGCTGTCAACGCTTATGGACGAGGAATTGGGGCAATCATTGTTACCCCTCGAGGTACCCATATTCCATTTACCGCCAGATTAACTTTCAAATGCACAAACAACGAGGCCGAATATGAAGCTTGCATCATGGGTCTCGAAGAAGCCGTGGATCTAAGAATCAAACACTTGGATGTATACGGAGATTCTGCTTTGGTCATCAATCAAATCAAAGGAGAATGGGAAACACGCCAACCTGGGCTAATTCCTTACAAAGACTACGCGAGAAGATTATTACCATTCTTCGACTGGGTAGATTTTCATCACATTCCTCGTGAAGAAAACAATTTGACTGATGCATTAGCCACACTCTCTTCCATGATTAGGATAAATCATTGGAATGACATTCCTCGGATTGATGTCATGCGCCTGGATAGGCCTGCTCATGTTTTCACAGTAGAAGCAATTATCGACAACAAACCGTGGTATCACGACATCAAGAACTTTCTTCAAAGACAAGAGTACCCTCTCGGGACGTCAAAGAAAGATAGAAAGACTTTGAGAAAGTTAGCTTGTAGATTCTTTTTGAATGAAGATGTTCTATACAAGAGA
Organism: Vicia villosa; assembly: GCF_029867415.1. Classification (NCBI taxonomy): domain Eukaryota; kingdom Viridiplantae; phylum Streptophyta; class Magnoliopsida; order Fabales; family Fabaceae; genus Vicia; species Vicia villosa. The sequence goes on along the minus strand of NW_026705298.1, from coordinate 30,698 downwards.
AATTTCGACATGGTTCTGCTCAGATGCGTTGACAAGAAAGAAGCAGAAATACTCATGAGAGAAATACATGAAGGTTCCTTTGGTACTCACGCCAATGGACATACCATGACAAGAAAAATACTGAGAGCAGGATATTATTGGTTGACGATGGAGTCAGATTGCTACCAGTATGCAAAGACGTGTCACAAATGTCAGATCTACGCCGATAGAATTCATGTGCCGCCATCTCTTCTCAACATACTCTCTTCCCCTTGGCCTTTCTCCATGAGGGGAATCGATATGATCGGGATGATCGAGCCAAAAGCGTCCAACGGACATCGCTTCATCTTGGTAGCCATAGACTATTTCACCAAATGGGTCGAAGCAGCTTCATATGCAAACGTTACAAGACAAGTCGTCGTCAGGTTTATCAAGAATCACATCATCTGTCGCTACGGCACTCCTAGCAAGATAATCACTGACAATGGGTCAAATTTGAATAACAAAATGATGAAGGAGCTTTGTGAAGAATTCAAGATTGAACATCACAACTCGTCTCCTTACAGACCAAAGATGAATGGAGCTGTAGAAGCAGCTAACAAAAACATCAAGAAAATCATTCAGAAGATGGTCATCACTTACAAAGATTGGCATGAAATGCTCCCGTATGCTCTTCATGGTTACCGTACATCTGTACGTACTTCGACTGGAGCAACTCCTTTCTCCCTTGTATATGGCATGGAAGCCGTCCTACCCATAGAGGTAGAGATCCCATCAATGAGAGTCTTGATAGAGGCAAAATTAACAGAAGCCGAGTGGTGTCAAAGCAAATTCGATGAATTGAACTTAATCGAAGAAAAGCACATGACAGCTTTATGCCACGGACAGCTATATCAACAAAGAATGAAGAAAGCTTTCGACAAAAAGGTTCGACCTCGCGCAATCAAAGAAGGCGACCTCGTACTCAAAAAGATTCAATCTTTTCTCACAGATTCGAGAGGGAAATGGACTCCCAATTATGACGGCCCCTACGTGGTCAAGAGTGTTTTCTCAGGAGGAGCCTTAATACTCACGACTATGGATGGAGAAGAATTCACCCGTCCTGTGAACGTCGACACAGTCAAGAAATACTTCGCCTAAATAACTAAAAGAACAGCTCGCTAAGTTGAAAACTCGCAAAGAACGGCTTAGGCAAAAAAGAGCGTCTCGGTGAATCGAAAACCCGAAAGGGCGATTCAGGCAAAAGTTAGAGACATAAAAAAAAAAATCAATCCCGGTAAACTTAAAACCTGAAAGGGGTAGTTTACGCAAAAGTTAGGGATAAATGGCAAGTAACTGTGTTCAGGACAACTTGATCATTCAAAGATCCATAGCGAAGTTTTCATCATCAGTAGGTCATCTTCTATAAAGCACGAATACAGCGCAACTTGGAGTGGAAGGTAAAGATAACGGTCGTCACGTTTCATCGTAGCCCTTTTCCCGAAAATTACCAATTTCCAACTTTGTAAATACTCCATGGAATCAAGCATTTGACTGATTACCATTTCATAAATAATAATTTGGGCCTTGTGCCTTTCTTTGCAATCGAGTCTTTTTCAGTTTCTTAAAATGCGTTTTAATTTAAACAGTCATTTTCTTGAAACGAAATGTTTTCATAAAATAAAAAATGAATTTACTTACAAAAATAAAGGTGAAATTTTCTTTCTAAGGTTTACAAACAATAGGAAGAATGCAAACAGTTGCTCCGAGAACGGTTGAGACTCTGGGAACCTAGATTTCCCCATGAGGTCGCTTTGCGAACATCTCCCGATGACGGGTCTTCACTTCAATTCATATCATTACGAACAATGGGCAACTGATGGACTAATCATTCCCAATAGAGTTTGAACTACAAGAAGAAGACATCTTCTGATCATCACAAGATTCAAGTCGTATCATAGGATTTCACATCCGCGGCAATTCTATTCACATTTACTTTGCATTTTATAATCATCATAATATTCATGCATTCTGTCTTGCATCATATTTGCATAATTAGCATAGTCTAGTTAGGTTTTGATTATGTTAATGCCCAAATCACTTGGGCATATACACAAGTTTCCCCTGCAAAGACATGGAAGGGTCTTCTTCTTCATAAAGAAGGTTCATATACCCGCATTCCCCAAACAAGTCAGCAAATGGTAGTCTCCATCAAAGAGATGGTTTGTTCACTTTTGAAATTCCCCAACTAGGATTCTCCTGCAGAGCAACGCTCGACAGTCTTCTTCAAATCAGTCTGGTATTTCCCCAGCGGTGTCCATAAATGGCACTGTTCGCTGAAGAGGATAATTGGGAATCTCCCCAGCAGATCAGCAAATCCCCAGCGGGGTCAATGAATGACAATCTTCATCAATAAGATAGTTCATATTCCTCAGCATGAGTCGATGAATGGTAGTTTTCGTCCCGAAAACAATTCGTCCGCTTTCAAGCAAAGTCATTAGCCCCTTAAAAGGATGCAAGACCATATGACATTCCTTCAAAAACGTCAAGTTGGAAGGAAAGATGACGAAATTCCTTAATTGCTATCAAATGGTATCTCATCTCCAGGTGTTGATGAGAAGTTTGATGAGGGAACAAACCTTTGGAAATTTTCTCTTTATCTGAGATATTGTCCAAATCATAACTGAGACCAGTTTCGTTGATAAGATATCCGGTTCGAGGGGAGGTTATTACAGCTTAGACCAGTTCCGTTGATAAGATATCCGGTTCGAGGGGAGGTTGTTTATCATTATTATAACTGAGACCAGTTCCGTTGATAAGATATCCGGTTCGAGGGGAGGTTATTACAGCTTAGACCAGTTCCGTTGATAAGATATCCGGTTCGAGGGGAGGTTGTTTATCATTATTATAACTGAGACCAGTTCCGTTGATAAGATATCCGGTTCGAGGGGAGGTTATTACAGCTTAGACCAGTTCCGTTGATAAGATATCCGGTTCGAGGGGAGGTTGTTTATCATTATTATAACTGAGACCAGTTCCGTTGATAAGATATCCGGTTCGAGGGGAAGTTATTACAGCTTAGACCAGTTCCGTTGATAAGATATCCGGTTCGAGGGGAGGTTGTTTATCCTTATTATAACTGAGACCAGTTCCGTTGATAAGATATCCGGTTCGAGGGGAGGTTATTACAGCTTAGACCAGTTCCGTTGATAAGATATCCGGTTCAAGGGGAGGTTGTTTATCATTATTATAACTGAGACCAGTTCCGTTGATAAGATATCCGGTTCGAGGGGAGGTTATTACAGCTTAGACCAGTTCCGTTGATAAGATATCCGGTTCGAGGGGAGGTTGTTTATCGTTATTATAACTGAGACCAGTTCCGTTGATAAGATATCCGGTTCGAGGGGAGGTTATTACAGCTTAGACCAGTTCCGTTGATAAGATATCCGGTTCGAGGGGAGGTTGTTTATCCTTATTATAACTGAGACCAGTTCCGTTGATAAGATATCCGGTTCGAGAGGAGGTTATTACAGCTTAGACCAGTTCCGTTGATAAGATATCCGGTTCGAGGGGAGGTTGTTCACCTTTTTCTATGTATCAACACTTAGTTAAAGAAGATGGATTACGCATTCTACATTGCCATCCATTCACCAGAATTCACATAACGCATTTCTACAGGAGTCTGTCTCCTCATCCCGGCCAAGTGCGACAATGGGATCAATTCATGCAAAGATTTTATTTACAACATCTCAGGAGCGCCCAAAATACGGGCATTCTTGATATTTAAGTCTCTTTCACGCAGGAGAGATTGAGATATCAATCTCTCTCCCTCCGGATAAAAGAAACTTAAATAGGGCATCTGTCATACCCTAATTTTGACCCCCCCTGAGATTACATGTATTCAGGCTTTTCATCAGGTCAAAACAAATGCCTAGGGCAGTCACTTCCTCATCTGGCATTTAATCGAGGATGTTCAAAAACAAGAAAGACTCAGGCAAAGGATCAATCAATGAAGGGATTGATCTACAACACAATCATAGGATGCAAAAAGCTTCATGATTGATTAGACATCCAATCATCTGAGCTCAAGGTTACTCAGACTACCAATCTAGGGTTTTGAGCCCATCAGGGACTGAAATCAGGGATCACCTTTGGGGAATCTCAATAAGCTCCAGGACATCTGTTAAAGGCTTCAATCATCTTCAAATGATCCATATAACAAGATCCATTGGACATTACACTCCAATTCAAGATCCACAGTCATCAATTTCATCTGGTCGACAATTAGGGTTTTTGACCTAATTCATCTGGATAGTTGACTTTTAATCAGGGCATGGATCCAAAACTCAAGACATGATTAAAGAACCTCTACTACCTCAATATAACCCATTTACATCATTCATTTGAGGAAAAGATCTTGATTCCACACAAAAGTCCAAAATCTCACTTTATCTGGAAAAAGTCAACTGTATGGGATCACCTTTGACTTTTAAAATTTTTGGTCAAACCATGACTTTCAAAGATCAATATCATCAATATATGGATATTAAAGTCATTTGACCAAAGAAATTCATGAAGAATCATCAAGGAGCAAAAAGTCGGGAATTAGGGTTTTTGAGGGCATTATGGGAACTCAAAATTTCACCTACACAACTCAAAAAACTTCCAACATGAAAGTTGTAGATCTTGCAAAATAAAACAACATCTTACAATGCAACTTTTTTCAAGAAATCAATCATTTAAGAAATTTGGAATTTTCAAGCTTTAGGTTATAAAAACTTAGAAATTTTTCTAAGTGTTTTTAACCTAGTTTTCATCCAACTTTGGGCTCATTTTTCACAAATTTCCCAAATGATTCTGAAGAAACTCCAAACTAATGATTTGAAGTAGATTTTTAGGGCTTTCCAAATTATGCTCAACCTTCTCCAAATTCATTTTGAGCTAGGAGTTATGCTTGTTCAAAGTTGGCCTCATGAAGTAAAATTATAGGTCATGCATCATTTTGAACTTTGCAATTTTGTGCACACGACCTCACTTATGGATGCTACACGACCCATAACACATCTGAAGACATGCCATACATCCAATTTCATCATTGCATGAGGATTAGAGAAGATTCCTAAAAACAAGAACACGTGATTATGTAATGATTACATTTGGGAATTTATGGCAAATTGATGAATCACCCAAGGAATCTTCTCACCAACCAATTAGAGCTCACTCTGCACTAGAAATGTTCCCTAAGATCAGATAGGATCAATGGATGGGGAGCTGGCTAAGAAACCAAACTCACTTCACTAAGCAAGCTCACTCTCTCAATCAGTACTGAACCATTTGCCTATAAATAGAGGCTCTTTCTCATTTAGAAAACACACCAAAGCAACCATATTCCTTGCTTTCTCTTTCTCTCCTCATGCTTATGGTTTTTCAAAGTTCTTTGGCAAGAAGAATCGTTTTCTTCAAACCAGAGCTTCTCTTTGGAAAGTAAGCATTCTAACATCTCAAGAGGGTTCATTTGAGGTGATCCAAGCACCTGGATCACTTCTGTAAGTGGAGGAACACCATTGTTGCTTTCACTTTGGAGCTGTTGCAGTTGGAGGTCCACAGAGCAATTCAGGAGGTTCCAAGCAAAGCTAATCATCTAGACACGTTCCATAGGAGGTAGTGGAGCTATCCAGATGGTCGCAGCTCATCTGTAACTGCAGATTCGTCATCCTCCATGTTCACTTGAAGCTCAAATCGAGGGAGTCGAGTAGAGCAATTCAGAAGGGTTCAGGCCACAATAAACATCCAGTTAGCATCACTGAGTCCCAAGGAAGCTTTTAGGATCATTCACACAAGCCCAGAAGTCCTCCATCACACACACGACCTTCAGTTTCAGAGGTAAGTTTGTGAACTCAACCTCTTTAATTTAAGTACTATTTGTGATAAAACTTGATTTATCTTGCTTAGCATCATCAGAGGATTGAAAACCCTCTATCATCATTCATTTATTCATCTTTTTTGTCATTTAATTTCAAATTTAAGGTTCATGTGTTCTTAGAGTTCTCTGAGAAATTAGATAGTTATAGCTAATATAAATAAATGTTAGTTACATATTTGAACTCGTGAGGAAATTTGGAGCAAGATTGATGTTTACATCACACCATTTGGTTGAGAAACCAGAGAGTTAGAATTTTGAAAAATCTGAAGCTCGAGGAAGAAGATGAACATGGCGCGCGCAAAATTTGAATTTCCTGGCTTAATTTAAAATATAATGATTTGAATGCATATGAATAACAAGCTGCGCGCGCAGCTCAGTTGGTTATTGTTTTGTGGTGTGATCAAAGGGGCGTGGGTTCGAACCTCACTAGGGCCAAACCATTTTTTTATCACCCATTTTCATTCATTTTTTTATACAAGCTTCATATAATTAATTAACTTATCAAATTAACTCATTTTTACTTCATTTTTTCATACACTTATTGATTAATATATATATTTTATAAATAATCAAATAAATCACAAAAATATTATTTATTTTAAATATTTTTATTAGGTTAAAAATAGTATTATTTTAAAGTGTTTTAAAATATATTTTAATATATGTTTTATTAAGATTTCAAAACCTAATATTTCATAAGTGTTTTAGTATTAAAAATCCTAATTATCTAGGTCTTAATTAGGTATAGATTTTGTCTGTACTTTAATTAAGTTGACTTTTGTCAATTTTCAAAACTGTATTTTCAAAAACTTCTTTCTGTTTTCAAAACATTCTTCTGGTATTTGAAGGGCATTATTCCCGGTGAAACTCTTCAGATACCTATGTGACTTATGTCCATCTTCACTTCTTCTGTTTTCAAAAACCATTAACTGTTTATAATATATATATTCAACTGTTATCCATCAATTAATGGTGAGGCACTGTATATACTTCTTCAAAGGCCTCCACTCCATCCAGGTTAGGCTTTACAAGCGTTCAATTTACAGTCTTTGTTTAAATTACTGTCAAATATAAACTGTGCATATATTGTTTAGAACTACGTTTGAGTGTAAACCCTAGGACAGTTAAACTATATATATATATATTATAGAAATATGGCCTAGGATTGAGAATGTCTTCCCGGTGAAGGCTCTTTCCTAATTAGAGATTTGTAGTTCAAACCCCCAAGATGAATTATTCCCGGTGAAACATCTTGGCAAAAACCTTAGAATCCAAAAACTAGGACACATCCACCCAAGAGGAATTATTCTCGGTGAAACCTCTTACCCATTTGCTTAGAGCCAAAATAAGTTCAAAACCACATAGCTTTCTCTTGTGCTATAACAAGGACCCTCGATTAGCCTCCTCTTGGGCTTTGTACAAGGACCCACAGGCTTCTTAAAAGCATTTTCCAGCTTCCTCTTGAGCTTGTATACAAGGACCCATCAGGTTTCTTATAAACATAGGAACAGGTCTTTAGTCACCTTTTAACATACCCTGGTGAGTTTCTTCCAATTTAAACCAGACTTTAAACAAGCTAAGATTGTCTCAATCTCATATTGAGCACACCTTTTGGAATGAGAGACATGGACAGTCTCTGTCACCCTTATCTTCATTAATCTTCCTTAGCAGAGTCTAGGATCCATATTTGCTTATTCTCAACAAGTGTCAGCCTTCATCTTGGGCTTTAAACAAGAAGTCTCAATTAGATAATCTTTCTGCCATCATTCAAAATCCCCTGGAAAGGGTTAGCCTCCAAAATCTGTCAATAAAAAGTTAAATCCCCTGGAAAGGGTTAGCCTCCATTAATTCCTTCATTTTTAACAAAATCCCCTAGAAAGGGTTAGCCTCCAAAATCTGTTTAAAAAGTCAAATTCCCTGGAAAGGGTTAGCTTCCAAAAATCATTCTTTTCATAAGACAAATTCTCCAAAAGAATAAAACCCCTGGAAAGGGTTAGTTTCCAAAAACCTCATTCTTAAAAAAGATAAACTCACCAGCTGAGTCAAAATCCCTGGAAAGGGTTAGCTTCCAAAAATCAGTCTTTTAAATAAATAACCTCTCCAGTAGAGTCAAAACCCAACAAAAAAACAGTTAGCCTCAACCTTGGGCTTCATACAAGGCACCAAAACAAATAAATTCCCCTGTTAAGAGTCAGCCTCAACCTTGGGCATTGTACAAGGCAGATAATAGAGTCTCCCTCAGTGAGTCCTTCATCATTCAGTAGCCACAACCTTGGGCTTTGTACAAGGCAGATAAACCATATTTCATGTGTCAAAGATTCCTAACATCTAGGATCTTTTCCCCATTTGAGTCATTCATACTCAGTCAGCCACAACCTTGGGCTTCATACAAGGCAGAAAATAATGTTTTCCCTAGCTAGAGTCAGCCTCAATTCTGGGCTTTGTACAGAACACCCAAATAAAATCCATCAAATAAACACTCTCCAAATAGAGTCAGCCTCAATTCCGGGCTTTGTACAAAACACAAAAATTCCTTGTAAATATTCCCCAGTGGAGTTATCTCCCAGAGTCAATAATAAATCAATCAAAAAGCCTCAAGCTTGGGCCTCATTCAAGCCAGCTAAAAAATCAAATCTTTCAAACAGTAGATAGGCATAGCTCATCTTCATAGGTAGGTATTTTTACTATCTCTCCACAAACAAACAATCATTTCAAAATAATCAAAACAAACAATCATTTCAAACATTCTCCCATTTAGGACTCATGAAAGGCATGCTCTGGCCAGCGTCCCAGACTTGTACAACTTTCCCTAATTTGGTTGAGAATCTTTCATTCAAGAGGCATGTTAGCTGTCATATCCCGAAACATGTTGGCCGTCATACATGACCAACCAAGTAGACTCCCTCTCTTTTTAAAACATCATTTTTTAGCTTTTCTGTCACTCTTAAGATGTTTGTGGTGGAATAGTATAGATACCTCTCTGTAAAGATGATTTCATGTCTCTTTACTGTAAACAGAGATTTAATTCAAGCTTCAACCTTGAGCTTCAAGCAAGGCACCCAAAAATCATTAATAATTAATTAGTTCCCCGAACTACATTAAGCTCTGACTTCCATTAGGGATATGTAGGCATGAGGTTCACAAGGAATCTCAGCGAGCTAATAAAATACCAAAAATAGTCTGTCTGTCTGTCTGTTTTCCTTTTAATCAATTCAATTCCTTCTCCTAACACAAAGGAAAAACTTTCCCAATAATCATTAGCAAACACAAACACAAATGACACAGAGAAGGTTCCTGTAGAGTACTACAGATATATAGGGTGCTTAAACTCTTCCCTATGTATAACCGACCCCCCGGACTCCAGAATTTTTAGTCTAGGTGAATCCCCACACTTAGCAAACTCCTAGGGTTTAGTTGAGATCTTTTTTCCCCTTTCCTACTCGTAGGACAAATAAGAAAGTTCGTGTGATATCGTAGGAAGAACTGAAACAAAATTCATCCCACCACGGGCGCATTCTCCTTCCAAATTTCGCGTGAAGGGTCTAGCGTGCCGTCTTCCCAAGTGAAACGGGGAGGTAAACAAAACGACACCATAAAAACAAGGCAACAGGAATAAAGGGGGAGCCGAAAAATAAAAAAAAGAACAATAGAAAACTTTTTTTCACGGACGTTGACAAAAAAAAGGGGACTTTCTCTTCATGTAGGAAGAACACCAACCAATGCTCAAGAGCTACTTGTTCTTTTCTCCATACTTTTGTTCACATAGAAGAGGAATGGAGAAGCCATAACAGAATTCCCAAGCCTCTCCCTTGACCACCATCTTCTTATCCATTCAAACAAAAATCAAAACTTGGTCACATTACATCTAACATTATCATCCATGTGTTGTGTTTGTTTTTGTTTGATATTCTTGTTGTGCAGAGAAAGAGAAAAGGAGAAGGTCGAAAACAGATCCGCCGCGTCGGTCGGAAGAGCGTCACGCTACCACTCTCCTCCGCCGCGACACACCGGCGCCACCACACGAACAACCAATTTGCCCTTCCGATCGGAATCTGATCTCGATCCGCTTCTGGATCTGGCCGCCCCAGATTGTGAACCGCTCTTAATCGGAAAAGGGGGGAAAGGAAAAGACCAACAACAGCAGCCATGTCGGAATCGTAAAACATCAATTGGCCGACGTCCCCAACAATCATCAAAAAACCGTAGCCATAGATATGAGATGTTTGCAGAAAAACGTGAGGAAGATGGTGTTGTAGGGGCGCGGCTGTTGGTTTTTAAAAAAGGGAAAATTTGATTTCATTTTTATTATTTTCGCTTTATTATAGAAACAACTAATAACTTGAGTGCAGTTGGTAAAGGATGTGCATACGTGACCATCAGGAAGCAGGTTCGGTACCTGTCGTCTCCCTTTATTTTACACCATTTTCGGTGTAAACAAACTTTGGATCTAGTGCGGCTCTTCTATACGCGCTCACTATGCGCCCTCAATGAAAAAGCGTTAGATTTCAGCTAGTTCAGATTCAACGCGCCAGAAACTGGAGACTCACCATGCTCACTCATAAGCGCACAACACAGGATCATAGCCCAGGTTTTATTATATATTTTCTATTTTATGGTTTGATTAATTGAATTAGGTATTAACTAATTATGATTAATTAAATTAATTTATAAATTAGGAGTAGGAAAATATAATCAAATTAGGATTAGGATTATAATAATTATTTTTTCGATTGTATTCTCGATTATTCGACTATTTCGAGTAATTTGATTAATTAGTTTTAATTACTTTAAATTACATAAAAACCCTAGAAAGGTGATATGCATTAGGGTTTTCCGGATCCCATTGCCCATTTGGCGAAACATTAACCTTCGATTAACTCTCTCCTCGACCCGACTAAATCTATTAGCCGCATTAGACGAGAGATAAAAAAAAATATAATTTAAAATACATTTAATTTGCTTCCCGCGACGATCGAATCTATCGATCTGAGTAACCAGCAATGCCCCATTAATCCGTTAGCTGTACTGATCAAATCTATTGATCATCGCATCTAACGGTGACATATTAAATCAGGGTTGTACGCCCAAAACTTAAAACATTCAAAACACTTCAAATCAAACTACGAATTTTCATCCTTATTCAAAACTACGATAGGCCATTCAAAAAGCCTCCAAACACCTCCATAATTAAATTCAAAGGCGTACAACCATGTGCCCGAACTACGTTGACTCTGATTCTCCATAAGGAGATACGTAGGCACTTGGTAACAAGGCGAGTCTCCCCCCTTAAAATCCTAATCAGGTTTAAATCATACCGTTCACCCTTTTCATTTCATTAGCTATTAACCTTTATATTTTAGCCATAAATCTTTGCCTTAGATTCAAAGCCAATAGGAAAGGGTTAAGGGTGCCTAACACCTTCCCTCGACCTGATTATAATAACTTACCCTGAATCTCATAACTGCGTAGGGTTTCCTATTCGCCCTTCAGAATAGGTGGCGACTCTAAATCTTTATTTTTAGGGCAGGTTGCTACAGATAGGCCCGCTCACGTCTTCACAGTAGAAGCAATCATCGACGAAAATCGTGGTATCACGACATCAAAAACTTTCTTCAAAGGCAAGAGTACCATCTTGGGGCGTCAAAAAAAGATAGAAAGACTTTGAGAAAGTTAGCTGACAGATTCTTCCTGAATGAAGATGTCCTATACAAGAAAAATTTCGACATGGTTCTGCTTAGATGCGTTGACGGGAAAGAAGCATAAATACTCATGAGAGAAATACATGAAGGTTCATTTGGTACTCACGACAATGGACACACCATGACAAGGAAAATACTGAGGGCAGGTTATTATTGGCTGACAATGGAGTTAGATTGCTACCAGTATGCAAAGATGTGTCACAAATGTGAGATCTACGCCGATAGAATTCATGTGCCACCATCTCTTCTCAATATACTCTCTTCCCCTTGGCCTTTCTCCATGTGGGGAATCGAAATGATCAGAATGATCGAGCCGAAAGTGTCCAACGGACATCGCTTCATCTTGGTATCCATAGACTATTTCACCAAGTGGGTCAAAGCAGCTTCGTATGCAAACGTTACAAGACAAGTTATCGTCAGGTTTATCAAGAATCACATCATCTGTCGCTACGACATTCCTAGCAAGATAATCACTGACAATGGGTCAAATTTGAATAACAAAATGATGAAGGAACTTTGTGAAGAATTCAAGATTGAACATCACAACTCATCTCCTTACAGACCAAAGATGAATGGGGGTGTAGAAGCAGCTAACAAAAACATCAAGAAAATCATTCAGAAGATGGTCATCACTTACAAAGATTGGCATGAAATGCTCCCGTTTGCTCTTCATAGTTACCGTACATCTGTACGTACTTCGACTGGAGCAACTCCTTTCTCCCTTGTATATGGCATGGAGGCAGTCCTACCAATAGAGGTCGAGATCCCATCAATTAGAGTCTTGATGGAGGCAAAATTAACAGAAGCCGAGTGGTGTCAAAGCCGATTTGATGAGTTGAACTTAATCGAAGAAAAGCGCATGACAGCTTTATGCCACGGACAGCTATATCAACAAAGAATGAAGAAAGCTTTTGACAAAAAGGTTCGACCTCGCACGACAAAGAAGGCGACCTTGTACTCCAAAAGATTCAATCTTTTCTCACAGATCTGAGGGGCAAATGAACTCCCAATTATGATGGCCCATACGTGGTCAAGAGAGCTTTCTCTGGAGGAGCCTTAATACTCACGACTATGGATGGAGAAGAATTCACCCGTCCTGTGAACGTCGACGCAGTCAAGAAATACTTCGCCTAAATAATTAAAAGAACAACTCGCTAAGTTGAAAACTCGTAAAGAGCGACTTAGGCAAAAAAGAGCGTCTCGGTGAATCGAAAACCCGAAAGGGCGATTCAGGCAAAAGTTAGAGACATAAAAAATATATATAATCAATCCCGGTAGACTTAAAACCCGAAAGGGGTAACGTACGCAAAAGTTAGGGATATATGGCAAGTAACTGTGTTAAGAACAAACTTGATCATTCAAAAAATCCATAGCGGAGTATTCATCATCAGTGGGTCATCTTCTACGAAGCACGAATACAGAACAACTCAGAGTGGAAGGGAAAGATAACGATCGTCATGTTTCATCGTAGCCCTTTTCCCGAAAATTACCAATTTCCAACTTTGTAAACACTCCATGGAATCAAGCATTTGGCTGATTACCATTCCATAAATAATAATTTGAGCCTTGTGCCTTTTCTTTGCAATCGAGTCTTATTCAGTTTCTTAAAATGCATTTTAAGTTTAAACAGTCATTTTCTTGAAATAAATGTTTTCATAAAATAAAATGAATTTACTTACAAAATAAAGGTGAAATTTCTTTCTAAGGTTCAGAAACAATAGGAAGAACGCCCACAGTTGCTCCGAAAACGGTTGAGACTCCAGGAACAAATTTCCCCATGAGATTGCTTTGCGAACATCTCCCGATAACGGATCTTCACTTCAAGTCATGTCACTCACTTCAAACAGCGGACAACCAGTACTCGGTATCCCCAATGGAGTGCAAACTACATTTTTCAAGGAGAAGACATCTTCTGATCAACAAAATTCAAGTCGTATCATAGGATTTCACATCCACGGTAATTCTATTCACATTCACTTTACATTTTATAATCATCATGACATTCATGCATGCTTTACATAACTGCATTGTTAGCATAATCTAGTTAGGCTTTGATCATGTTAGTGCCCGAGTCACTTGGGCATATACTCGAGCTTCCCCTGCAAAGTCATGAAAGAATTCTCTTCTTAAGAGAGAAAGTTCATACACCCGGATTTCCCAAGAGGTTAACAAATGGTGGTCTTCCTGAGGAATATAGTTTGTTTACTTTGAGAAATTCCCAGTAAGTTGGCGAATGGAAGATAGTTTGTTTACTCTTGGAATTCCCCAACTGAGATTCTCCTGCAGAGCGACACTCGGCAATCTTCTTCAAATAAGATAGTTTGTTTCGCGTTTGAATTCCCCACAGAGTCGGCAAATGGTGTTCTTCTCCAAATAGTTCAGATTCCCCGGCAGAATTGACGAGTGGCGGTTTTTCCTCCTGGAAAACAGTTTGGCAATTCCCCATCAGGGTCAATAGATAGCACTCTTTGTCAAAGAGAATAATTTAGATTCTCCAGCGGATTGACAAATGGTAGTCTTCCTCCGGAAGATAGTTTGATCACCTCCAGAATCTCCACGGCAACGGCAACGAATGGCAGTGTTCTTCATGAAGGCAGTTCGTTTCAGGATTCCTTATTAAAGTCAACGAATAGCAGTCTTCTTCACAAAGACGGTTCGTTTAAGGATTCCTTATTAAATTTAGTAAATGGCAGTCTCTTTCAGCAGAAGACAGTTTGCTCACTTTCTTCCTAGAGAAGATAACAAATGGCAGTCTTCTTCACGAAGTCAATTCGTTTCAGGATTCCTTTTTACAGTCAGCAAATGGCAGTCTCTTTCAGCAGAAGACAGTTTGTTCACTTTCTTCCAAGTGAAGATAACGAATGGCAGTCTTCTTCACGAAGATAATTCGTTTAAGGATTCCTTATTAAAGCCAGCAAATGGCAGTCTCTTTCAGCAGAAGACAGTTTGCTCACTTTCTTCCAAGTGAAGATAACGAATGGCAGTCTTCTTCATGAAGACAGTTCGTTTAAGGGTTCCTTATTAAAGTCAGCAAATGGCAGTCTCTTTCAGCAGAAGACAGTTTGCTCACTTTCTTCCAAGTGAAGATAACGAATGGTAGTCTTCTTCACGAAGACAGTTCGTTTCAGGATTCTTTATTAAAGTGAGCGAATGACAGTCTCTTTCATCAGAAGATAGTTTGCTCACCTTTTCCAGCGGAGATAACAAACGACAGCCTTCTTCACGAAGACAGTTCGTTTCGCTTAAAGATTCCTCAGCAAAGTTAAGCGAATGACAGTCTCTTTCAGCAGAAGATAGTTTGCTCACTTTTTCCTAAGCAGAGTCAACGAATGGCAGCCTTTTTCACGAAGACAGTTCGTTTTGTTTAGGAATTCCTAATCAAAGTTGACAAATTGCAGTCTCTTTCAATAGAAGACAATTTGTTCACTTTTCAACTTCTCGGCAAGGTCAACAAATGGCGGTCTCTTTCAGCAGAAGACAGTTTGTTCCCCTAGTGATTGACAAATGGAAGTCCTTCTTAAGAAAGACAGTTTGTCTGTTTAGTACCCAAGGAATAGGCGAATGGCAGTTCCTTTGCAAGAAACAGTTTGTTTGCTTCCAAGATGTTTCATCCCCATCAGGGTCGACAAATGGCAGTTTTCCTCATAGAAAACAGTTTGTTAAACTCCCCAGCGGAGTCAATGAATGGCAGTCTTTGTCAAGAAGATAGTTCAGATTCCTCCAGCATAAGTCGATGAATGGCAGTTTTTCGTTGCGAAGACAGTTCATCCTCTTTCAATAAAAGTAATTAGCTCCTCAAAAGGACGCGTGATCATATGACTTTCTTTGAAGATATCACATTAAAGGAAAGAATGAGGAAGTTTCTTGTCATCCATCAAATGGCATCTCTCCGACAGACATCAGCGAGAAGTTTGATGAGGAAACTTGCCGTTGGAAATTTTCTCTTTATCTAAGATATTGTCCAAAATTACAGATACGAACAGTTTCGCAATCAAAGCATCCGAAACGAAGGGAGGAGTCCGACTCCTTATCCCTCTCCAAGTGCGACAACGGGATCAAGTCATGCAAGGATTCTATCATCACTACAACATCTCAGGAACGCCTTGTCGCACGCTCGCGAAAAAATAAACAGAGTTGCCACCAATATATTTATCCCATAAGGGAAAGGAATATCAGATAACCTACATAGGAAGGAACAAGGTCTTGCGACCAGAGAATCCAGGTGCGGGAGTCGGTTACGCGAGGGGAAGGTGCTAGCACCCCTCACGCCCATCGTACTCGATGGTATCCACCTATGTATGTTTCTATCTAAAGGGTGTAAAACTATGTCTATGTCTAAATGCGAAATGAATGCAGAATGTAGGGAAAATAAAGAATTGTACTCGCACGGGCCCTACCCCGCTGCCTACGTATCCTTTTCAGGAATCAGAGTTACCGTAGCTCGGCTAAAGATTTTCTGTTTGTTTTTGTGTTTTTTTATTGGGCGGAGTTAACGTTCGCGCTCTTGCATAAGGGACGACCTACGATGCGTACAAGCGGAAATAACATTGCCCTTAGGTGCCAACGAGGCAAAAGAAAAGAAATGATTAGTTTGTGTCTTTTAGGGTAGATGAGTGGTGAACAGTTCCCAATACCGGGCCACTCACCGCTTTCTCTACTTTGTTTTAATTTGAACCATTATTAGGTGTTTTAAGTGTTTTTGGTTGTGTGTTTTTTAAAGGGAATTTACTTTGCGATCCGAATCACATAAAATGTATAATGATCGAGAAGCAGATTAGAGAATGAATCCCACTCACTTCCATCCCATTATGTAATGTTCGAGAAACAGATTAGGGAATGAATCCCACTCATTTCTCTCCCATTAATTAATGTTTGAGAAATAGATTAGAGAATTAATCCCACTCATTTCTCTCCCATTAAGTAGTGACCGAGAAACAGATTAGGGAATGAATCCCACTCGTTTCTATGCCACTAAGCGATTGAGAAACAGATTAAGGAATGAATCCTACTCATTTCTCTATCACTTTTTTATTGTGATTTGCATCTTCCTTTTATTAAGTATCTTAAAGAGTCGAAAAGAGAAAGAATGCAATAGAGAACTAATCCTAAATTCTAATCTAAGTTGTTCTAATTCCTATTTATGTACAAGTCTAGGTCCTAATGTTAACATGGGATAGATTCTAAAAGAAGCATTAAAATGGTATTAACCACATAGGCCAAAAATATGGCCAAAACACAAGCAATAAAATCACACAAGCATCATACAAAAATAACATGGAACTAGCAAAAAAACAATTCAAGTACTAATGCAAAATTACACTAAAATACTACTATTTTTTATGACCTTTTTAATGAAGGAAATTAAATGTCAAAATTAACCTAAAAAATTCTACTATTTTTATGTACTTTTATGGGGAGATTAATGTCGACAATTACCTAAGAATCTAACAAGCTTTATTAAAGGTTTTATCATGTTTTTTATAACTAAGAAAAAAAACTATTGTGAAGTGAACCTAAAATCTAACATTGATTTTATGCATTTTTTATTTGATTTAAAAATGGAATTAGGAGCTAAAAATAAAAGCAAAACAAAAATAAAATGAAACTCTAAGCTACACTGCAGGGGGTGAGTTAGCAGAATTCTAATGAACTAAAGTTATGTTATAAGCTAAACTGGGCCCAAAACAGGGGGTGGAAATAGCAGTAACAGTAATCTAGCACTAAAGCCCTGTTTAATTGCCTATGGTGTATTAGCAGTTAAGAGGTGTGATTCTAAAAACAGGGCAAAGCCCATGCGCGTGTGGCCCAACAGATTATCGTTTTTTGTTTACAGCATATTTCATATAGCAAAAAAGGAGAGACAATGGGCCAGGGGGTGCAACTAGTATTTTCGGTGATAGGGCCCAAGAAGTTTTTTTGTTCAGCTTGTTGTATACCAAAAAGTATCATGGGCTCAGGGTGTATTGAGGAATTCGTGGCCCAAGGTGTTGGATCCAACTATCAGATTTTCAGATTTTGTATGTTTAGATTAAACTCAACTAAGAAGAAAATCAATTTCCCATTATTTCCATTAAACTTATGTCAATTCAGACTGTATACAAGCTTAATGTCAAATAATTATTAATCAATACATTAATTCCAGTTAATCCATATTAATAATAATAAATCCATATTAATAATAATAAGACCTTATGCACATTAATTCATTAATAATAATAAGACCTTATGCACATTTGATGGATTAATTCAAGGTGAATTCTTATCTACCCAACTCAAAAAGTTGGGTAAGGTTACATCCTAAGTAAAATGCTTTGAAAATAACAAACAACTATAATATTTAATAAATAATTAAATGTGTTAAGATTAGATGGCATCATGTAATTGGTGGAAGGTACACTACCCAACTTTTTATGATGGGTAGAGAAGTTCTCCCCTTAATTCAATTAATGTTCATAATTTCAATTAAAAAAATTAATAGAAAAGAGGGATTTAGGGTTACTTGTGTTTGTGACTCTTGGACTCACACGAACCAGAGCCTTCTCCCCACACTCGAGCGGCGGCGACGATTCTCTCCGTCTCCGGTCAAACTTCCCCGCCACCGTCCGGCCACGTCACCAATGCCTCTCTCCCGGTCTCCCTTCTTTGTTCACTCGATCTCTCAATGCTTCGGTTTGGCAAGGGCAATCCAGTGTTTCTTCGATTTCGTGATGATGATGAACGTACGCGAAGGTGAAGATGATCGTCAATAACAAGAAGTTCAAGTAAGCACACGCCTTAATCTTTTGCTCTCGTTTTCTGATTCACGTTTCTTCTTCTTCTATTCTTTTTCTTTTTCGCTTCGGTATTGTGATGCTGCTGTACGTGTCTGGTGGTTGATGTTGTTGACGTGAGAGTGGGAATGGAGAGGGGCTGAGCACAAGCTTGCCAAAGCTCTAATGATGAGCTTTAACAGCCTTATGGATGTGCGTATGGTGATGGAGAAGGTTGAAGATGGGGATTAACAGTAGAGGGGGGGAGTGAACTCGAGAGAGATGAGGGAGATGGTGGAGAGTTGAGATGTTGCAGAGAGAAGCCGAGGAAGGTGAGGGTTGGAAAATGGTGATTATGGCGTGTGGATGGTGAATGTTCAGAGATGGGAGAATGAGAGTGAAGAATGATAGGTTGAAGGTTATGGTGTGTGCGTGTGGTTAGAATGAGAGAATGATGAGATGATGGATGAAAGTGAAAGTGAAGGAACTGAATGAGATGGTGAAGAGTAGACTATATAGGTAGAGCTGAAGATGGATTCGGTTATGGTGGGAGAGATGAGAGCCTCTGGATTTTGAATCAGTTATTCAATAGAGGGTGAGGATTGAATCAGGTTATGAATTGTTAGTTTCTGTTAGGTAGTTAGAAGTTGTTACAAACTTGTTTTTTCTGTTATAACTGTTAGGGTAGTTATATGAATTCTGTTGGGAGTTGGAGGTTGGTTAATTAGAGGGTCAAGGAGAAAACAGTTAGAGGGAGGATTGAGAGTTGTCAGTTATGAATTGAAGGGTGAGAGTTAAAGTTGGTTTGAGGTATTTATGAGTTCTGTTATTGGCAGTTACATGTTAGTTAGGAGTTTAGAAAACAGTTAGAGATTGGCATTTGGTTGTGAAATTCTGTTTTGACAGTCTAGAAAATGATTAGAATTTAGGATATTTGCTGAGCTGGATTTGATAGGTAGTAATTGTTTCTTATTTTTCGGTTAGGTGAAATGTAAGGGATGGTTTTATTTCAAATGTAGCATGGTTCGGTTTTATTCGGTTTTTTGGAATTGTTTATTTGGGTTTTTATTTTGAATGCATGCTGGTGTGAGGTTTGATGCTGAACTGGTGCAGGGTTGTTAGGAGGTGGGTTAGGATTTGTAGTAATTGTTAAGTGATGATGATGTATGGCTGAGTTGTTTTGTTTGCGATATTTTGGTTTAACCGAATGAAGTTACAGGGCTGCAATGTATGCAAATATATGTGTATGCATGACTGGTTTATGTCGGTCTTTGTGCAGGTCGGTTTTTTGGCTCAAATGCGAGATGTTACAGGTTTGACGAGTATTCTTGGACTGATGCAAATGCACTGGCTGTCTCAGTGATGCAGGTATATTTTAGGAACCGGTTCGTTGGCTTTTTCTGTTGAGCTTTGGGTGGATATGTGGCAGCATTGTGTTTGTTTGAATGGTTAGGTTGATTGAAGTTATAGTATAGGTTAGAATTATGAAAGCTGTTAGGGTAACTCTGTTTATTGACAGTTAGGTTGTTGGCTGAAAGTTAACTATTGCAAATTAGTTGGACAGTTAGAGATTAACAACCAGTAAGTTAGAACTAATGAATGGTAGAACTATTAGTATGTTAGTTTTGGTGAGTGAACAAGAAACCTGGAGTTGAATGGATATGATCATTTGGTTTTATTTGTTGGTCATGATTTGCATCACCTTTTGAAATGGTTTATGATCTTTTGTGTAGGTTATGCACGTTTGCTACTGAGACGGTTCAGAACTGGGAGGTTTGTAGTTGCGACATGGAGTTGAATTCGGCTTATGAAACTCACAGTTTGGCTTGAAACATGGTATGGTTTTATTGTTAGGGGGCTGGTTTCTTTTGTTGAATTTCCTTTGAATGAACCTGGATTTTATGTGTAGCAGGTTTTGGTTTGAATTTAGTGTGGGACTATTTTAAAACTGATGTGGTTTGTTGGTTAATGTGAATGTATGTGCTGCTGTTAGTTTTATATGTGCAAGGCTGTTTATTTGAATTTTGTAGTGTGGGAAGTGTGCTTATGGGTTGCTGAATGCTGCGAGTTTAGGTTGTAATTGCAGGTGGTTTTTTATGTATGTTTACTGCTGCAGGTGATAGGATGATTAGAAGTGCTTGGTGTAGATGTATTGAATTAATGGTGGCTTTGTTACTCCTTTTTTTTTGAACTAATTCTGTAATGATGCAGATCACGTATAGCAGGTTCTGGCTTAACAATGCAATTTGGTTTGATGGAATCTCGCGGGTTGGCATATGGTACTTTTGGAGGTTATGAAGATGAAGCGAAATGGCTTGTTGGAAGCAAAATGAAGCTGACTTAGAAACAGGATAGGGTTTAGGAGGGGGTGCTGACTTTGGTCCAACAATCATTATTATTTTTGTAATTTTTTGTAAGTTTGGAAAGAGCCTTGAATAGTTATTGAATGGAGGCTTTGTTAGAAATCTTGGATAGAATTGAATGGAACTTGTTTAAATAATGGTGTATACCTTTGATCCATAGTTAAAATGAATGGACAGAACTTTTGATGAAGTGTTTAGATGTCTTTGTAAAAGTCTTGATTGATGGCGAATACATCCATGAAAGAACTAGCTAAGAGAAAAGAGTTTATTTAATTTCCACTTGAGTCACCATGAAAATTGATGTTCTATTCACCTTTGTCAATGCTTGAGTTCCTATAATTAATTTATGGTTAAAAGTCAATTAGGTTGACTTCAACTAAAACCAATTGGAACCTGGATCAATCCTATGTCATGCTTATTCAAAGATCTGAATCAAAACAAATTTGCAAAACCGTGCTTGAATTTCCATAAATCTTCATAATGTTTGAAATCCAATCTCCTAGTGTCATACCCTAATTTTCGACCCCCCTGAGATGACATATCTTCAGGATTTTCATCAAGTCAAAGTAAGTACCTAGGACAGTCTGGCATTCAATCGAGGGTGTTCAAAGACAAGAAATTCAGGCAAAGGATCAATCAATAGAAGGATTAGTCTCTAATACAAGCATAAGACTCAAAATCCTCATTATTACACCTATGATTGATTAAGACACCCAGTTATCTAAGTACAGGATTACTCAGATCAACAGACTAGGGTTTGGAGCCTATCAAGGACTAAAATCAGGGATCACCTTTGGGAAACCCTAAAAAGCCCCAGGGGATCATTCAAAGACATCAATCATCTACAAATAACTCATATGACAAGATCCACTGGACATTACACCCCAATTCAAAGTCTACAGTCATTATTTTCATATGGTCGACAATTAGGGTTTTTGACCTAATTCACCAGGATGGTTGACTTTTAATCAGGGCATGGATCCAAAACTCAATACATGATTCAAGAATCTCTACTACCTCAATATAATCCATTTACATCATTCATTTGAGGAGAAGATCTTGTTTCTTCACAAAAGCCCAAAAAATTCACTTTGTCAGGAAAAGTCAACTGTGTGGGATCATCATTGACTTTTAAGGTTTTTGGTCAAAAAATGACTTTCAAAGATCAATATCATCAATATATGGATGTCAAAGTCATTTGACCAAAGAAATTCAAAGAAATTCATCAAGGAGCAAAAAGTCGGGAATTAGGGTTTTTGAGGGCATGGTGAGAACTCAAAATTTCACCTACACAACTCAAAAAACTTCCAACATGAAAGTTGTAGATCTTGCAAAATAAAACAACATCTTACAAAGGAACTTTTTTCAAAAGATCAACCATTTAAGGGTTTTGGAGATTTTGAAGTTTTAGGTCATAAACACTTAGAAAATTTTCTAAGTGTTTTAACCTAGTTTTCATCCAACTTTGGGCTCATTTTTCACAAATTTCCCAAATGATTCTGAAGAAGACATAAACTAATGATTTAAAGTAGATGTTTAGGGCTTTCCAAATTGTGTTCAACCTTCTCCAAATTCAATTTGAGCTAAGAGTTATGCTTGTCCAAAGTTGGCCTCATGAAGTAAAATTATAGGTCATGAGCAAATTGGAACTTTGCAATTTTGTGCATTTTTGCTTCACTAATGGATGCTACACGACCCATAACATGTCTGAAACAATACCATGCATTCATTTTCACCATGCCATGATAATTGAAGAAGATTCCTAAAACAAGAACATGTGATTATGTAATGATTACTTTTGAGAATTTATGGCAAATTGATGAATCACCCAAGGAATCTTCTCACCAACCAATTAGAGCTCACTTTGCATCTGAATTGTCCCCTAAGATCAGATAGAATCAATGGATAGGGGAGGTGGCTCGAAAATGCAATGATCACACTTGGATATTCTTTGAAATTTCTTCATGGCTAAGAAACCAAACTTGCTTCACTAAGCAAGCTCACTCTCCCAATCAGTACTGAGACATTTGCCTATAAATAAAGGCCTCATTCTCATTCAAAAAACACACCAAAGCAACCATATTCCTTGCTTTCTCTTTCTCTTCTCATGTTCATTGTTTTTCAAAGTTCTTTGGCAAGAAGAATCGATTTCTTCAAACCAGAGCTTATCTTTGGAAAGTGAGCATTCTAACATCTCAAGGGAGGTCATTTGAGATGATCCAAGCACCTGGATCACTTCTGTAAGTAGAGGAACACCATTGTTGCTCTCACTTTGGAGCATTTGCAGTTGGAGGTCCATAGAGTGATTCAGGAGGTTTCAAGTCAAGCCAATCATCCAGGCACACTCCTCAGGTCATAGTGAAGCTAACCAGATGGCTGCAGCTCATCTGTAACTCCAAATTCAACAACCTCCATGTTCACTTGAAGCTGAAATCGAGGGAGGTCCATAGAGCAATTCAGGAGGATTCAAGCTCCAATAAGCATTCAGTTAGCATCATTGAGTCTCAAGGAAGCTATTGAGATCATTCATTCAAACCCAGGTGCTCTCAATCATCCTCACGACCTCCATTTTCAGAGGTAAGTTTCTGAACTTCACCTCTTTAATTTAAGCACTCACTGAGTTAAAGCTCGATTCTATCTTGTTTAGCATCATCAGAGGATTGAAAACCCTCTATCATCTTGCATTTATTCATCTTGTTTGTCATTTAATTTCAAATTTAGGGTTTATATGTTCTTAGAGTTTTCTGAGAAATTAGGTAGCTATAGTTCATATAAATAAATGTTAGTTACATATCTGGATTCGTGAGGAAATTTAGAACAAGATTGATGTTTACATCATGTCATTTAGTTGAGAAACCAGAGAGTTAGGATTTTGAAAATCTTTGAGCTCGAGGAAGAAGATGACGATGGCCATGGCGCGCAAAATTTGAATCTGGGGCCAAAGTTTATTTTATTTTGAATGGTATGCGTTCCTTAAACGACTGAACAAACTTGCCCTAGTGGCCTCCCATACGCCCTTAGTCTCATCATGCCTCAAGTCTGGGGTTCGAATCCCCCTCGCCCCAGACTTTTTTGATTCTTTTATTTTTCAATGATTTACTAGTTGTTTTGAAACATAACCAAATGAATGCAAGTTACTATCACCACACGCGCGTTGGCTCAGTGGTGTTTGTTTTGAGTGTGTGACCTAGAGGGCGTGGGTTCAAACCCTCCAAGGGCCAAAACTATCTTTTTTAACACACAATTTCTTTCATTTTCTCACAAACTTCACATATTTATTTAACCTATCAAATTAATTTATTTTCACTTCATTTTTCACACACTTATCATTTAATATACCTATTTTGTGAATAATAAAAAAATCATAAAAAATATTATTTATTTCATATATTTTTATTAGGTTTAAAATAGTATGTTTTAAGTGTTTTCTTAAATACTTTAAATACATATATTCACTTTGTTTTAACCTAATCATTTTGTAAATAAAGTTTATGATAAAACCCTAATTGTTTAGGTCTTAATTAAGTAAAAATCTTTATTTTTACTTTGATTAAGTTGACTTTTGTCAATATTCAAAACTGTTTTCAATCTCTAATTAAACGGATAATTAAGGTTTTCAAACAACAAAACCTTGTATCATTCCAAATCATTTTCAAATTGCTTTTACACCAGTACTGTAAAGTACTGGGCCTCTAATAGAGTGTAAGTCCCAAAAACCTTCTCTTCTTAGCTTGTTTTCAAAACTGTATTTTCAAAATCTTCTTTCTGTTTTCAAAACATTCTTCTGGTATTTGAAGGGCATTATTCCCGGTGAAACTCTTCAGATACCTATGTGACCTTTGTCCATCTTCACTTCTTCTGTTTTCAAAAACCATTAACTGTGTATCATAAATATTCAACTATTATCAACAAAACAACAAAAATACTGTTGAGGCTCTGTACATACTTCTTCAAAGGCCTCCACTCCATCCAGGTTAGGCTTTACAAGCTTTCAATTTACAGTCTTTATTTAAATTACTGTCAAATATAAACTGTGCATATATATTAGTTTAGAACTACGTTTGAGTATAAACCTTAGGACAGTTAAACTATATATATATATTATAGGAATATGGCCTAGGATTGAGAATGTCTTCCCGGTGAAGGCTCTTTCCTAATTAGAGATCTGTAGTTCAAACCCCCAAGATGAATTATTCCCGGTGAAACATCTTGGCAAAAACCTTAGAATCCAAAAATAATAGGACACATCCACCCAAAGAGGAATTATTCCCGGTGAAACCTCTTACCCATTTGCTTAGAGCCAAAATAAGTTCAAAACTACATAGCTTTCTCTTGTGCTATAACAAGGACCCTCGATTAGCCTCCTCTTGGGCTTTGTACAAGGACCCACAGGCTTCTTAAAAGCATTTCCAGCTTCCTCTTGAGCTTGTATACAAGGACCCATCAGGTTTCTTATAAACATAGGAACAAGTCTTTAGTCACCTTTTAGCCTACCCTGGTGAGTTTCTTCCAATTTAAACCAGACTTTAAACAAGCTAAGTTTGTCTCAATTTTGCATTGAGTACACCTTTTGGAATGAGAGACATGGACAGTCTCTGTCACCCTTATCTTCATCAATCTTCCTTAGCAGAGTCTAGGATCCATGTTTGATCATCCTCAGCATGTGTCAGCCTTCATCTTGGGCTTTAAACAAGAAGTCTCCATTAGATAATCTTTCTGCCATTCATTTCAATAAAATCCCTGGTAAGGGTTAGCTTCCACACATTCCTTCATTTCAATAAATTCCCTGGAAAGGGTTAGCTTCCACACATTCTTTCATTTTTAATATAAACCCCTGGAAAAGGTTAGCCTCCAAAGTCAATTAATAAATAATGTCATTTCTCTTAGGAGATAATTTCCCCAAAAAAGAGTCAAAACCCCTGGAAAGGGTCAGCCTCCAAAAAACATGATAAAGTCAGTCTTTTAACAGACAAATTCACCAGCTGAGTCAAAATCCCTGGAAAGGGTTAGCTTCCAAAGAAAAACAGTCTTTTAATAAATAAAATCTCCTCAGTAGAGTCAAAACCAACAAAAATAGTTAGCCTCAACCTTGGGCTTCATACAAGGCACCCAAACAATAAAACTCCCCTGTCAAGAGTCAGCCTCAACCTTGGGCATTGTACAAGGCAGATAATAGAGTCTCCCCAGTGAGTTCTTCATCATTCAGTAGCCACAACCTTGGGCTTTGTACAAGGCAGATAAACCATACTTTCATGTGTAAAGATTCCTAACACCTAGGATCTTTTCCCTATAGAGTCATCCATACTCAGTTTATTTAAGAGTCTGCCACAACCTTGGGCTTTGTACAAGGCAGAAAATAATGTTTTCCCTAGCTAGAGTCAGCCACAACCTTGGGCTTTGTACAAGGCACATAAAATAGAGTCATTCATTCAATTATCCTCAACAGTTAGCCACAACCTTGGGCTTTATACAAGGCACATAAATAGAGTCTCCCTAAGTAGAGTCAGCCTCAATTCTGGGCTTTGTACAGAACACCAAAAATACCCTGTAATTAATCCTCAGTGGAGTCATCTCCCAGAGTCAATAATTAATAAATCAATCAAAAAGCCTCAAGCTTGGGCCTCATACAAGCCAGCTAAAGTCAGATCTTCTATACAGTAGATAGACATAGCTTATCTCTATAGAGAGATATTTTTACTACTCTACCACATTCAAACAAACATTACATTTCAATTTCAATTTTAATCAAGTCTCCCATTTAGGATTTTGAAAGGCATGAGCTGGCAGTAAAACCCAGACATGTGGTAACTTTCCCTAATTTGGATGAGCAACTTTCTTTCATTGAAGAGGCATTTGACTGGTATACTTGCACATACACAAGTAAGGTCCCCCTCTTGAATGAAATGAATTCAGTTATTCTGTCATTCCTTTAAATGTTTGTGGTAGAATAGTACAAATACCTCTCTGTAGAGATAATTTCATGTCTCTTTACTGTAAACAGAGATTTAATTCCAAGCTTCAACCTTGAGCTTCAAGCAAGGCACCAAAAACATATAATTTCCCTAGTTAGTTCCCCGAACTACATTAAGCTCTGACTTCCACTAGGGATATGTAGGCATGAGGTTCACAAGGAATCTCAGCGAGCTAATAAAATACCAAAAAATAGTCAGTCTGTCTGTCTGTCTGTCTTTTCAAATCAATTCAATTCTCTCTCCTAACACAAAGGAGAAACTTTCCCAATCATTAGCAATAAACACAATCACAATGACACAGAGAAGGTTCCTGTAGAGTACTACAGATATGTAGGGTGTTTAAACACTTCCCTATGTATAACCGACCTCCCGGACTCCAGAATTTCTAGTCTAGGTGAAATCCCCACACTTAGCAAACTCCTAGGGTTTAGTTGAGATCTTTTTTCCCCTTTCCTACTCGTAGGACCAATAAGAAAGTTCGTGTGATATCGTAGGAAGAACTGAAATAAAATTCATCCCACCACGAGCGCATTCTCCTTCCAAATTTCGCGTGAAGGGTTTAGCGTGCCGTCCTCCCAAGTGAAACGGGGAGGTAAAGAAAACGACCACCACAGAAAAATGGCGACTCTGCTGGGGATATAAGTGTTAAAAACCTTGGTTTTTCATCCAAACCAATGGTTGACCTGTTGCTGGTCCTGCCCCAATGAGGAATTAGGGATGCCAAATTCCCCCTCAAACAAGAGAGGTCCTGCCTAACCTCTGTGTCATTTCATGTGTTTGTTGCATTTATATTTGTTTATTTTGTTTATTCTGTATCGGGAAAGGGCTTGATTCCCCCTTGTGGTGAGAAATCCTATACCCGGATTTGAGTGCAACATAAGATAGGATGGAGGATGTCTTCCCGGTGAAGGCCCTCTAATCTTGGTTCACAATTCTACTCTTGGGATTTGCCTGGCTGGTTGTGATTAACTGCGCCACTGCATTCCGAGACTGATTTGTACCAGGAGGACCTAGAAACACATTAACCCCACTTAAAGCCTTTTTTTTAGGACGTAGAGCGGTGATTACGGAAGTAATTGTCACGCAGATACTACACTCAGAGAAAACTCTCTTATAGATACCAATCAACGTATCTTTAAGGTTGAGCAAAAACTCTGAGACCCCTAGAACCCGTTCTACAGGTACAAAAATCCTTATCCTTAGTTTACCATTGGGGCGGGGATTGCGTTTTGACTTCATGACCACTCTACCCTTCAACGCCATGTTTGTTTAAAACTCTTGTGTGTGCATTCATGCATTCATGCATCATTCATTAATAAACAACCAAAAACAAAAAAGAGTCTTTTTCGAGTCGTTTTTCAAGGAAACTAAATAACGAACGTTTTGAACTTCATAGAAAGAGAGAAACGGAGAAAGGACTTAAGGATCTATATTATGGATTACGGAAGAAAGAGAGCTAGGAAATACACCTTCAAGATTCCCCAGGTCGAGGAACTGGGAAAGCTCGGAAAACTGGTGGTCAACCCCCAGGCTTTCAAGGAGAAGTATGGAAAACTTCTGCCTTTGCTCAATACCAACATGGTGGATGGGATCCTTCCCACCTTGGTACAGTTTTATGATCCAACGTATCACTGCTTCACCTTTCCAGATTATCAGCTCATGCCTACATTGGAGGAGTACTCTCGTCTGATTGGAATACCCGTGTACGCGCAAGATCCGTACTCCGGTTTGGAAAAGAATCCTGATGACATTATCATTGCTGCAACTACTCCTTTGAACGTAGTCGACATCAGAACTCATATGGTGAGTAGAGGAGGAATTCAAGGATTGCCCTCCAAATTCCTGTTTGATCAAGCTCGGTACTTCGTCAGCATCCAAGATATGAGCGCTTTTGAGGAAATCTTGGCTTTGCTTATCTACGGATTGTTTTTGTTCCCTAACATTAACGATTTCGTCGACATCAACGCAATTAAGATCTTCTTAATTGAAAATCCAGTTCCAACCTTGCTTGCGGATGCTTATCACTCTGTGCATTCAAGAAACCTGCAGCGAGGAGGATTAATCACATGCTGTGTACCGTTGTTATACGAATGGTTCGTTTCACACCTGCCGAAGTCTAGCACTTTCTGGAACATGAGGGATGGCCTTTACTGGTCACAGAAAATCATGTCTCTCACTCATACAGACATTGATTGGTGTAGTCCTGACAACGACGAAACCAAGATCATCTTCAGTTGCGGAAGTTTCCTCAACATACCCCTTATTGGAACTAAGGGAGGAATTAGTTACAATCCAGCTTTAGCCCGTCGTCAATACGAATATCCCATGAAAAATATTCCAAGTAACATCCAATTGGAAGGTCTGTTCTTCAAGAACATCGACGATCATGGCAACATGCTGAAGAAAGAAATTGTACAAGCCTGGCGTCTTGTTCACAGCAAAGGGAGAAGATTGTTAGGAAAACATCTTTGCATCTCCCTAGATCCTTACCTTCAATGGGTACGCGTCAGAGCATTCAAGCTCAGGATGCCATATCAACATCAAGAACCTATTCCCCTAAGGGAACCAATTTACCTTTTCTCCACCGATGTTGAAAAACTGCAAGCGGCATTAAACAAGGTATGCCAAGAAAGGAATGCTTGGAGGAACAAGTATCGAATTGTCAACACGGAAAATGTTGAGATTCAAAACATCCTAAGAAGGAAGGATGGGTTACTTGAAGTACTCGATCGACAAGTGACACAAACGTCACTTTCTCATCATATCCCTCCTGCTTCCTGGATCATCGATCAGCTCACGTCAGAGAACGCTCAGCTCAAGAAACAGAAGAAGATGTTAGAACGTGAAGTCGGCTCATCATCAAAGTTTTAGAGTCCTTTCTCTCAGTTTCTCTGTATTTCCATTTTCAAAGTGTGTAAAAAACGGCGTTTTCGCTTAATTAATAAAAGTTTGATGTTTCATAACGTAATTATGGTGTTTCCTTGAAAAATAATAACTTAATTGCATATCATACATCGCTTTAGTCGTACGCACTGACACGAGAATTGTCGCGGATCTAAGAGTTACTTTCCTTTCTCCAGAAAGAGAGGAGGAGAAGGAGGTGAACCAAGACTTTCAAGCTGTCTCATCCATACAACACTCGTTCAAGTCGCAAGAAAAGAATGGAAGACTTTGAGCAAGAGAATGAAGAACTCAGGGAAGAGATTAATACTCTCAAAGGTACTGTTGAAAGACTCAATAGTATGGTAGAAGCCCTGGTAGTTGCGCAGAATCGACCAACGCCAGAAGAACCACAAAGGACTGTGGTTTCCGAGATTGTTTCTACTCCTATTCCTCAGTATACCATGCCGCCTGATCGACCTTGGGGCATGCCGTATAACTTTACTCCAGAAGGGTACATACCTCCAGCTTCTGAAGCTCCAAAAGTCACCATGGATATGCGTCCACCGGAGGGTTACAAACCTCTGGAAATTGAAGTTCCAAGAGCAACGGCAATGGGTTTCGCACAACAGAATGCTGAGATTCCAAGATCTGCTGTCATGGCTTCTCCGCAGCCCATTATGCATACTTTTCCCCCGCAGGGCGGACAAGTATATCATCACGCTCCAAGTGAGGATGCTGGCGTGTATGAAAGATTGGACGAGTTCCAGGAACAGTTTCTGCAAATGCAGAAGGAACTCAAGACTCTCCGAGGACAAGATCTATTTGGAAAGAATGCTGCAGACCTCTGTCTGGTTCCAAATGTTAAGATTCCTCACAAATTCAAAGTACCAGAATTTGAGAAGTATAAAGGGAATTCATGCCCACAAAGTCATCTTGTGATGTACGCTCGAAGAATGTCAACTCAAACTGATAATCAACAATTGCTCATTCATTATTTTCAAGACAGCCTGACTGGTGCTGCACTCAAATGGTACATGAACTTGGACAGTTCAGAGATTCGTACTTTTCGAGACCTCGGAGAGGCCTTCGTCAAACAGTATAAGTACAATCTGGATATGGCTCCCGACAGAGATCAACTCCGAGCCATGACT